>NC_132874.1:32093379-32395412 GCF_048164855.1 Canis lupus baileyi | reverse complement strand
AACTGCAGGCCATGCAGAGGAACCATGTCCCGATGATGCCCAGGTAGGGACTAGAGTTACCAGGTCCAGGTGAGGCCAATATGCAGGCCATGCAGTGGAACCATGTCCCGATGTTGCCCAGGTAGGGACCAGAGTCACCAGGTCCAAATGAGGCCCAGATGGAGCATATTCACAGGGTCCAGTGAGGCCCAGCTGAGGACCACTGTCACCAGATCTGGTTGAGGCTTAGAGGAGTACCAGAATCACCTCGTCCAGGTGACATCCAGATGGGGACCAGAGGCATCAGGTCAGGGAGAGGCCCAGAGTGGTTCCAGAGTCATCATGTTAGGTTAGGCTCAGGTGTGGAACAGAGTCACCAGGTACCAATGATGCCCAGGTGAGGCCCAGAGTCACCAGATCTGGGTGACGCACAGATAGGATCAGAGTCACCAGTTCCAGGTGAGGCCAAGAAAGAGTCCACAGCAATCAGGTCCAGGTGGGGAACAAAGTCACCAGGACTGGGTGAGGCCCAGATGGGGACCAGATTCACCAGGTCCAAGTGAGGCCCAGGTGGTGACCAGAGTCCCCGGGTCTGGGACAGGACCAGGTAAGGACCAGATTCACCAGGTCCAAGAGGCCCACAAGGGGAATTGAGTCACCACCTATGTGTGAGGCCCAGGTGGCAACCCCACTCACCAGGTCAAGTTGAGGCCAACAGGCAGGCCAGAGTCACCAGATCCAGGTGAGTCTCTAGTGGGGACCGGAGTCACCAGGTAAATGTGAGTCTACAAGAACACCACAGTCACCAGGTCCAGGTGTGGTTCATGTCGGAACGAGAATCACCAGGTCCAGGTGAGACCCAGGTGGGCACCACAGTCACCAGGTCCAGACTGAGGCCTAGGTGGGGGGAACAGAGTCATCAAGACCAGTTGAGGCCAAAGTTTGGAGCAAAGTTATCATGTGGAGGTGAGGCCCAGGTGGGGAACAGAGTAACCATGTCCCATTGATGCCAGGTGCGAAAAGAGTCACAAAGTCCAGACGAGGCCTAAGGGAGGAGTAGATTCACCAGGTCCTTTTGAGGCCCAGTTGAGGAATAGTGTCCCCAGCTCAGGGTGAGTCGCAGTGAGGGACCAGAGTCACCCGGTTCTGGTGATATCCACTTGGGGACCAGAGTCACCACGTCAGGGTGAGGCCCAGAGGGGGACGAGAATCACTAGGTCCAGGGGAGGCCCCGATGTGGAACTGAGAAACCAGGTCCCATAATGCCCATATGAGGACCTGAGTCACCAGGTCCAGGTGAGGTCCCTGTGGGAACCAGTCACCTCGTCCAGGTGTGGCCCAGGTGGGACCACAGTCACCAAGTCCAGGTGAGGCCCAGGTATATAATAGAGTACCCAGGTCCCAATGATGCCCAGGTAACGACCAGAGTTAACAGTCCAGGAGAGGCCCAGATATGGATCAGAGTCATTGTGTTCCAGGTGAGGCCAGATGGAGACCACAGGAACACGGACCAGGAGAGCCCCATATGGGAACCAGAGCCACCAAATCCAGGTGAGGTCCAGGTGGGACCACAGTCACAAGGTCCAGGTGAGGCGCAGGTGGCAACAGGATTCACCAAGTCCAAGTGAGGCCCAGCTGTCGACCAGTCACCAGATCCAAGTGAGGACAAGCTAAGGACCAGATTCACCAGGCCCAAATGAAGCCCATGGGGTGACCAGAGTCACCAGGTAAGGGTGAGTCCCAGAGGGGTAACCAGAGTAACCAGTTTAGTTTGAGGCCCAGAATGGGTCCAGAGGTCCCTTGTCAGAGTGAGGCCCAGGTGTGGAATAGTGTATCCAGGTCCCAATGATGCCTGGGTGAGGACCAGAGTCACTAGGGCCATGCAGGCCCAGATGGGGACAAATCACTAGGTCCTGGTGAGGCATAGAATAAGACCACAGTCAGCAGTATCATTTGATCCCCTTGCGTGAACCAGAGCCACTCTATCCAGCTGAGACCCAGGTCCATGTGAGGCTCACGTGAGGACTAGATTCATTAGGTCGAATTGAGGCATAGCTGGGGACAATAGTCACCAGGTCTGGGTGCGGGCTAGGTGGGGCAAGATTCAGCAGTTCTGAGTTAGGTCAAAGTGGGGACGAGAGACGCCAGGTCCAGGTGAGGCCAAACTGAGGACCAGAGTCACCAGATCCGTGTGAGGTCCATGTTGGAAAGAGAGTCACCAGGTCCGGGAGAGGTCCAGGCGGGGACCAGATTCACCAGATCCACGTGAAGCCCAGGTTGGGACCAGAGTCACTAGGTCCCGATGAGGCCCAGGTGAGGACCAGAGTTACCAGGTACACGTGAGGCCCCGGTGGGGATCAGAGGCAACAGGTCCATGTGAGGCCGGCTTGGGGACCATGGTCAACAGGTCTACTTGAGGCCCTGGTGTGTAACACAGTAAGCAGGTCCAGATGAGTCGCCGGTGGTGAAAAGAGTCACCACGTCCAGGTGAGTCCCAGGTGGGGACCAGGATCACCAGGTACAGTTGAGGCCTTCGAAAGAACTAGAGTCTACTGGCACAAAAACTGACACATAGATCAGTGAAACAGAATAGAGAATCCAGAAGTGGACCCTGAACTTTATGAGCAACTAATATTCGATAAAGGAGGAAAGGCTATCCATTCGAAGAAAGACAGTCTCTTCAATAAATGGTGCTGGGAAAATTGGACATCCACATGCAGAAGAATGAAACTAGACCACTCTCTTTCACCATACACAAAGATAAACTCAAAATGGATGAAAGATCTAAATGTGAGACAAGATTCCATCAAAATCCTAGAGAAGAACACAGGCAACACCCTTTTTGAACTCGGCCATAGTAACTTCTTGCAAGATACATCCACGAAGGCAAAAGAAACAAAAGCAAAAATGAACTATTGGGACTTCATCAAGATAAGAAGCTTTTGCACAGCAAAGGATACAGTCAACAAAACTCAAAGACAACCTACAGAATGGGAGACGATATTTGCAAATGTCATATCAGATAAAGGACTAGTTTCCAAGATCTATAAAGAACTTATCAAACTCAACACCAAAGAAACAAACAATCCAATCATGAAATGGGCAAAAGACATGAACAGAAATCTCACAGAGGAAGACATAGACATGGCCAACATGCACATGAGAAAATGCTCTGCATCACTTGCCATCAGGGAAATACAAATCAAAACCACAATAAGATACCACCTCACACCAGTGAGAATGGGGAAAATTAACCAGACAGGAAACAACCAATGTTGGAGAGAATGCGGAGAAAAGGGAATCCTCATACACTGTTGGTGGGAATGTGAACTGGTGCAGCCACTCTGGAAAACTGTGTGGAGGTTCCTCAAACAGTTAAAAATATACCTGCCCTACGACCCAGCAATTGCACTGTTGGGGATTTTCCCCAAAGAGACAAATGCAATGAAACGCCGGGACACCTGCACCCCGATGTTTAGAGCAACAATGGCCACGATAGCCAAACTGTGGAAGGAGCCTCGGTGTCCAACGAAAGATGAATGGAAAAAGAAGATGTGGTTTATGTATACAATGGAGTATTACTCAGCTATTAGAAATGACAAATACCCACCATTTGCTTCAACGTGGATGGAACTGGAGGGTATTATGCTGAGTGAAGTAAGCCAGTCGGAGAAAGACAAACATTATATGTTCTCATTCATTTGGGGAATATAAATAATAGTGAAAGGGAATATAAGGGAAGGGAGAAGAAATGTGTGGGAAATATCAGAAAGGGAGACAGACCGTAAAGACTGTTAACTCTGGGAAATGAACTAGGGGTGGTAGAAGGGGAGGAGGGCGGGGGGTGGGAGTGAATGGGTGACGGGCACTGGGGGTTATTCTGTATGTTAGTAAATAGAACACCAATAATAAAAAATAAATTTAAAAAAAAAGAAAAAAGAAAGAACCAGAGTCAACAGGTCGAAGTCAAGCGCAGGTGGCAACCAGGGTCAGCAGGTCCAAGTCAGGCCAAAGTGGGGTTCACAGTCATTAGGGCACGGTGAGACCCAGAGGGGGACCAGAGTCACCATGTCAGGGTAAGGCCCAGAGGGGATTCAGAGTCATCATGTCCAAGAGAGGCTCAGGAGTTGAACAGAGTATTCAGGTCATAATGGTCCACAGGTGAGGACCAGAGTCAACAGAACTGGGTGAGGCCCAGGTAGGAGCAGAGTCACCAGTTCCAGGTGAAGCAAAGAAGTAGTCCACAGCAATCAGGTCCAGATGGGGAAGGAAATCACCAGGACTGGGTGAGGCCCAGAAGGGGACCAGAGTCACCATGTCAGGTTGAGGCCCAGAGGGGATCCACACTCAACATGTCCAGGAGAGGCTCAGTTGTGGAACAGAGTATCCAGGTCATAATGATCCACAGGTGAGGACCAGAGTCACCAGATCTGTGTGAGGCCCAGTGATGTTCAGAGTCACCAGTTCCAGGTGAGGCCAAGAAGGTGTCCACAGCAATCAGGTCCAGGGCGGAACAAAGTCACCAGGACTGGGTGAGGCCTAGAGGGGTACCTGATTCACCAGGTCCATGTGAGGCCCAGGTGGGGACCTGATTCCACGTTCTGGGAGAGGACCAGGTAAGGACCAGATTCACCAGGTCCAAGAGGCCCACGTGGGAACCTGAGTCACCATGTATGGGTGAGGCTCAGGTGGCCACCCCACTCACCATGTCCAGCTGAGTCCAACCTGCAGGCCATGCAGAGGAACAATGTCCCGATGATGCCCAGCTAGGGACCAGAGATACCAGGTCCAGGTAAGGCCAACCTGCAGGCCAAGAAGTGGAACCATATCGGGATGATGCCCAGGTAGGGCCCAGAGTCACTAGGTCCAAATGAGGCCCAGATGGAGCATATTAACTAGGTCCAGGTGAGGCCCAGTTGACAATCACAGTCACCAGATCTGGTTGAGTCCTAGAGGGGTACCAGAATCACCTGGTCCACGTGACATCCAGTTGGGGACCAGAGTCACCAGTTCTAGTGAGAGGTCCAGGTGGGGACCAGAGTCAACGGATCCAGGTAAGTCCAGGTGGGGACCTGAGTCACCAGATCCAGGTGAAGCCCAGGTGGAGACCAGAGACTCTAGGACCAGATGAGGCCCAGGTGAGGACAGGAGTTACCAGGTACACGTGAGGCCCAGGTGGGGACCAGGATCACCAGGTACAGGGGAGGCCCTTGAAAGAACCAGAGTCAACAGTTCGAGGTTAGGCGCAGGTGGCAACCAGGGTCAGCAGGTCCAAGTCAGGCCAAAGTGGGGTTCACAGTCACTAGGCACAGTGAGACCCAGAGGGGGACCAGTGTCACCTGGTCCAGTTGAGGTCCAGTTTTGGAACACAGTCACCGGGTCCCAATATTGCCCAGTTGAGGACATTGGTCAACAGGGCCAGGTGAGGCCCAGATGGGGACCAGAGTCCAAATATCCAGGTGAAGCCCAGGTGGGGACCACAGTCACCAGATCCAGGGTAGTCTCAGGTGCAGACCATAATCACCAGGTCCAAGTGAGGTGCAGGTGGCAACCACATTCCCCAGGACCCAGTGAGGCCCTGGCGGGGACCAGAGTCACAAGGTACATGAGAAGCTAGAAACACTGCAGCCACCAGGTCCACATGATGTCCATGTGGGCCGGAGAATCAGCAGTTACACGTGAGGACCAGATGGGGATCCGACTCACCATGTCAAGTTGAGACCCAGGTGGGATCCAGTGTCACCATGTCCAGGTGTGGCTCAGGTGAAGACCAGAGTTAATAGGTCCGGCTGGGTCACTGTTAGTGAACAGTGTAACCATATCCTGATGCTACCCAGGTGGGTACCGGAGACACCAGGTCCTGGTGAGGCCCAGGTGGGACCAGAGACATGAGGTCCAGGTAAGATCCCGATGGGAACCACAGTCACCAGCTCAGGTGAGGCCATGCTTAGGATGAGAGTTACCAGTTACAGGTGAGGCCCAGGTGGAGCCAGAGTGACCTGGTACAGAAGAGGCCAAAGTCAGTACCAGAGTTACTAGGAACAGGTCAGTCCCATTGGGGAATAGAGTAACCATGTCCCGATGATGCCCAGGTAGAACCCGAGTCACCATGTCCAGATGAGGCGCAGGTGGGGAGCATGTTCACTAGGTCCAGGTGAGGCCCAGTTGAGGACCAGAGTCACCAGGTCTGGTTGAGGCCGACAGGGGTCCCAGATTCACCTGGTCTAGGTGACATCCAGATGGGGACCAGAGTCACCATGTCAGAGTGAGGCCCAGAGAGGATCCAGAGTCATCATGTCCAGGTGAGGCTCAGGTGTGGAACAGAGTATCCAGGTCATAGTGGTCCACAGGTGAGGACCAGAGTCACCAGATCTGGGTGAGGCCCAGTTAGGATCAGAGTCACCAGTTCCAGGTGAGGCCCAAAAGGAGTCCACAGCAATCAGGTCCAGGCGGGGAACAAAGTCACCAGGACTGGGTGAGGCCCAGATGGCGACCATATTCTCCAGGTCCAGGGGATTCCAAGGTGGTGGCCAGAATTAACAGATTCACCAGGTCCAAGAGGCCCACGTGGGGACCTGAGTCAGCAGGTATGGGTGACGCCCAGGTGTCAACCCCACTCACCAGGTCCAGGTGAGGCCAACCTGTAGGCCAGAGTCACCAGATCCAGGTGAGGCCCTAGTGGGGACCGGAGTCACCAGGTAAATGTGAGTCTACAAGAACACCACAGTCACCAGGTCCAGGTGTGGTTCATGTGGGACCGAGAGTCACCAGGTCCAGGTGAGACCCAGATGGGGACCACAGTCACCAGGTCCAAATTGAGGCCTAGGTGGGGGGACCAGAGTCATCAGGACCAGGTGAGGCCAAAGTGTGGAGCAAATTTATCATGTCCAGGTGAGGCCCAGGTCGGGAACAGAGTAACCATGTCCCATTGATGCCAGGTGGGAAAAGAGTCACAAGTTCCAGAAGAGGCCTATGTGAAGAGTAGATTCATCAGGTCCTGTTGAGGCCAGGTTGAGGACCAGTGTCCACAGCTCCGGTGAGTCTCAGAGGGGGACCAGAATCACCCGGTTCTGGTGATATCCAGGTGGGGACTAGAGCACCACGTCAGGATGAGGCCCAGAGGGGGACGAAAATCACTAGCTCCAGGTGAGGCCCGATGTGGAACTGAGAAACCAGGTCCCATGATGCCCATATGAGGACCTGAGTCACCAGGTCCAGGTGAGGTCCCTGTGGGAACCAGTCACCTCGTCCAGGTGAGGCCCAGGTGGGACCACAGTCACCAGGTCCAGTTGAGGCCCAGGTATATAAGAGAGCATCGAGGTCCCAATGATGCCCAGGTAAGGACCAGAGTCAACAGGTCCAGCAGAGGCCCAAATACGGATCAGAGTCATTGTGTACCAGGTGAGGCCAGATGGAGACCACAGGAACCAGGTCCAGGAGAGCCCCATATGGGAACCAGAGCCACGAGATCCAGGTGAGGTCCAGGTGGAACCAGAGTCACAAGGTCCAGGTGAGGCACAGGTGGCAACAGGATTCACCAAGTCCAGGTGAGGCCCAGGTGGCGACCAGTCACCACATCCAGGCGCGGACCAGCTAAGGACCAGATTCACCAGGCCGAAGTGAAGCCCAAAGGGTGACCAGAGTCACCAGGTAAGGGTGAGCCCCAGAGGGGGAACCAGAGTAACCAGTTTAGTTTGAGGCCCAGAATGGGACCAGAGGTCCCTGGTCAAAGTGAGGCCCAGGTGTGGAATAGAGTATCCAGGGTGAGGATCATTGGGTCCATCACCCAATGATGCCTGGGTGAGGACCAGAGTCACTGGGGTCATGCAGGCCCAGATGGGGAACACAATCACTAGGTCCTGGTGAGGCATACAATAAGACCACAGTCAGCAGTATCAGCCAAGCCCCTTGCGGGAACCAGAGGCACTCTATCCAGCTGAGTCCCCGGTCCAGGTGAGGCTCCCGTGAGGACCAGATTCATTAGGTCGAATTGAGGCATAGCTGGGGACAAGAGTCACCAGGTCTGGGTGCAGCCTAAGTTGGGCTAGATTCAGCAGTTCTGAGTTAGGTCAAAGTGGGACGAGAGACGCCAGTTCCAGGTGAGGCCAAACTGAGGACCAGAGTCACCAGATCCATGTGAGGTCCATGTTTGAAAGAAAGTCACCAGGTCCGGGAGAGGTCCAGGTGGGGACCAGAGTCACCAGTTCCAGGTGAGGCCAAGAAGGAGTCCACAAAAATCAGGTCCAGGTGGGGAACAAAGTCACCAGGACTGGGTGAGGCCTAGATGGGGATCAGATACACAAGGTCCAGGTGATATCCAGGTGGTGACCAGACTTACCAGTTCCGGGTGAGGACCAGGTAAGGACAAGATTCACCAGGTCCAAGTGAGGCCCACGTGGGGACCTGTGTCACCAGGCATAGGTGAGGCCCAGGTGGAAACCCCACTGACCAGGTCCAGGTGAGGCCAACGTGCAGGCCATGCAGAGGAACCATGTCCCGATGATGACCATTTAGGGACCAGACTTACCAGGTCCAAGTGAGGCCAACCTGCAGGCCATGCAGTGGAACCATGTCCCGATGATGCCCAGGTAGGGACCAGAGTCACCAGGTCCAATAGAGGCCCAGATGGTGCATATTCACTAGGTCCAAGTGAGGCCCAGTTGAGGACCAGAGTCACCAGATCTGGTTGAGGCCTAGAAGGGTACCAGAATCACCTGGTCCAGGTGACATCCAGATGGGTACCAGAGTCACCAGGTCAGGGTGAGGCCCAGAGAGGTTCCAGAGTCATCATGTCCAGGTGAGGCTCAGGTGTGGAACAGAGTCTCCAGGTCCCAATGATGCCCAGGTGAGGAACAGAGTCACCAGGTCTGAGTGACGCTCATATAGGATCAGAGTCACAGATCTTGTTGAGGCCCAGAGAGGTACCAGATTCACCAGGTCCATGTGAGGCACAGGTGGTGACCAGAGTCCCCATTCTGGGAAAGGACCAGGTAAGGACCAGATTCACCAGGTCCAAGAGGCCCACGTGGGGACCTGAGTCACCAGGTATGGGTGAGGCCCAGGTGGCAATAACACTCACCAGGTCCAGGTGAGGCCAACCTGCAGGCCATGCAGTGGAACCATATCCCGATGATGCCCAGGTAGGGAGAAGAGTTACCAGCTCCAGGTGAGACAAACCTGCATGCCATGCAGTGGAAGCATATCCAGATGATGCCCAGGTAGAGACCAGACTTACGAGGTCCAGGTGAGGCCAACCTGCAGGCCATGCAGTGGTACCATATCCCGATGATGCCCAGGTATGGACCAGAGTCACCAGGTCCAAATGAGGCCCAGATGGAGCATATTCACTAGGTACAGGTGAGTCCCCTTTGAAGACCAGAGTCACGAGATCTGTTTGAGGCCTAGGGGGTACCAGAATCACCTTGTCCATGTGACATCCAGATGGGGACCAGAGTCACTAGGTCAGGGTGAGGCCCAGAGTGGTTCCAGAGTCAACATTTCCAGGTAAGGCTCAGGTGTGGTACAGAGTCACCAGGTAACAATGATGCCCAGGTGAGGACAAGAGTCAACCGGTCTGGGTGACACAGAGATAGGATCAGACTCACCAGTCCAGGTGAGGCCAAGAAAGGGCACAGCAATCAGGACCAGGTGGGGAACAATGTCACCAGGACTGGGTGAGGCCCAGATGGGGACCAGATTCACCAGGTCCAGGTGAGGCCCAGGTGGTGACAAGAGTCCCCGGGTCTAGGAGAGGACCGGGTAAGGACAAGATTCACCAGGTCCAAGAGGCCCACGTAGGGACTTGAGTCACCAGGTATGGGTGAGGCCCAGGTGGCAACCCCACTCACCAGGTCCTGGTGAGACCAACCTGCAGGCCAGAGTCACCAGATCCACGTGAGTCCCTAGTGGGGACCGGACTCACCAGGTAAAAGTGAGTCTACAAGAACGCCAGAGTCACCAGGTCCAGGCGTGGTTCATGTAGGAACGAGACCACCAGGTCCAGGTGAGACCCAGGTGGGGACCACAGTCACCAGGTCCAGGTGTGACCCAGGTGGGGACCACAGTCACCAGGTTCAGTTTGAGGCCTAGGTGCGGGGATCAGAGTCATCAAGACCAGTTGAGGCCAAAGTGTGGAGCAAAGTTATCATGTCCAGGTGAGGCCCAGAGGGAACAGAGTAACCATGTCCCATTGATGCCAGGTGGGAAAAGAGTCACAAGGTCCAGACGAGACCTAAGTGAGGAGTAGATTCACCAGGTCCAGTTGTGCCCAGTTGAGGACCAATGTCCCAGCTCCGGGTGAGTCCCAGAGGGGGAACAGAGTCACCCGATTCTGGTGATATCCAGATGGGGACCAGAGTCACCATGTCAGGCTGTGGCCCAGAGGGGATCCAACTTCATCATGTCCAGGTGAGTCTCAGGTGTGGAACAGTGTATCCAGGTCATAATGGTCCACAGGTGAGGACCAGAGTCACCAGATCTGTGTGAGGCCCAGTTAGGATCAGAGTCACCCGTTCCTGGTGAGGCCCAAAAGGAGTCCACAGCAATCAGGTACAGGTGGGCAACAAAGTCACCAGGACTGGGAGAGGCCCAATGGGGACCAGATTCACCAGGTCCAGATGATTCCCATGTTGTGACCAGACTTACTAGTTCCGAGTGAGGACCAGGTAAGGACCAGATTCACCAGGTCAAAGAGAGGCCCACGTGGGGACCTGTGTCACAAGGTATTGGGGAGGCCCAGGTGGCAACCCCACCCACCAGGTCCAGGTGAGGCTAACCTGCAGGCCATGCAGAGGAACCATGTCCCGGTGATGTTCAGGTAGGGACCAGATTTACCAGGTCCAGTTGAGGCCAATCTGCAGGCCATGCAGTGGAACCATGTCCCGATGATGCCCAGGTAGGGAACAGAGTCACCAGGTCCAAATAAGGCCCAGATGGAGCATATTCACTAGGTCCAGGCGAGGCCCAGTTGAGGACCAGTTTCACCATATCTACTTGAGTCTTAGAAGGGTACCAGAATCACCTGGTCCAGGTGATATCCAGATGGGGAACAGAGTCACCAGGTCAGGGGGAGGCTCAGAGTGGTTCCAGAGTCATCGGGTCCAGGTGAGGCTCAGGTGTGGAAGACAGTCACCAGGTACCAATGATGCCCAAGTGAGGACCAGAGTCACCAGATCTGGGTGAGGCCCAGTTAGGGTCAGAGTCACCAGTTCCAGGTGAGGCCAAGAAAGAGTCCACAGCAATCAGGTCCAGGTGGGGAACAAAGTCACCAGACCTGGGTGAGACCCAGATGGGGACCAGAATCACCAGGTCCAGGTGAGGACCTGGTGGGGATAGAGTCCCCGGGTCTGGGAAAGGACCAGGTAAGGACCAGATTCGCCAGGTCCAAGAGGCTCACGTGGGGACCTGAGTCACCAGCTATATGTGAGGCCTAGGTGGCAACCCCACTCACCAGGTCTAGGTGAGGCCAACCGGCAGGCCAGAGTCACCAGATCCAGGTGAGGCCCTAGTGGGGACTGGAGTCACCAGGTACATGTGAGTATACAAGAACACCACAGTCACCGGGTCCAGGTGTAGTTCAGGTGGGAACGAGAGTCACCAGGTCCAGGTGAGACCCAGGTGGGGACCACAGTCACCAGGTCCAGATTGAGGCCTAGGTGGGGGGACCAGAGTCATCAGGACCAGTTGAGGCCAAAGAGTGGAGCAAAGTTATCATGTCCAGGTGAGGCCCAGGTGGGGAACAGAGTAACAATGTCCCATTGATGCCAGGTGGGAAAAGAGTCAGAAGGTCCAGACGATGCCTAAGTGAGGAGTAGATTCATCAGGTCCTATTGAGGCCCAGTTGAGGACCAGTGTCCCCATCTCCGGGTGAGTCCCAGAGGGGGACCAGAGTCACCCGGTTCTGGTGATATCCAGGTGGGGACCAGAGTCACCACGTCAGGGTGAGGCCCAGAGGGGGACGAGAATCACTAGGTACAGGTGAGGCCCCGATGTGGAACTGAGAAACCAGGTCCCATGATGCCCATATGAGGACCTGAGTCACCAGGTCCAGGTGAGGTCCCTGTGGGAACCAGTCACCTCATCCCGTAGAGGCCCGTGTGGGACCAAAGTCACCAGGTCCAGGTGAGGCCCAGGTATATAAGAGAGTATCAAGGTCCCAATGATGCCCATGTAAGGACCATAGTCAACAGGTGCAGGAGAGGCCCAAATATGGATCAGAGTCATTGTGTTCCAGGTGAGGCCAGATGGAGACCACAGGAACCAGGTCCAGGAGAGCCCCATAAGGAACCAGAGCCACCAGATCCAGGTGAGATCCAGGTGGGACCACAGTCACAAGATCCAGGTGAGGCGCATGTGGCAACAGGATTCACCAAGTCCAGGTGAGGCCCAGGTGCAGACCATTCACCAGATCCAGGTGAGACCAGCTAAGGACCAGATTCACCAGGCCCAAGTGAAGCCAAACGGGTGACCAGAGTTACCAGGTAAGGGTGAGGCCCAAAGGGGAACCAGTAACTAGTTTAGTTTGAGTTCCAGAATGGGACGAGAGGTCCACGGTCAATGTGAGGCACAGGTGTGGAATAGAGTATCCAGGTCCTAATGTTTCCTGGGTGAGGACCAGAGTCACTAGGGCCATGCAGGCCCAGATGGGAACAGAATCACTAGGACCCGGTGAGGCATAGAATAAGACCACAGTCAGCTGTATCAGGTGAGCCACTTGTGGGAACCAGAGCCACTCTATCCAGCTGAGTCCCAGGTCCATGTGAGGCCCACGTGAGGACCAGATTCATCAGGTCGATTTGAGGCATAGCTGGGGACAAGAGTCACCAGGTCGGGTTGCGGCCGAGGTGGGGCAAGATTCAGCAGTTCTGAGTTAGGTCAAAGTGGGGACGAGAGATGCCAGATCCAGGTGAGGCCAAACTGAGGACCAGAGTCACCAGATGCAGGTCAGGTCCAGGTGTGGACCAGAGTCCCCAGATCCAGGTGAAGTCCAGGTGGGGACCAGAGTCACCAGATACAGGTGAAGCACAGGTGGGGACCAGAGTCACTAGGTCCAGATGAGACCCAGATGAGGACCAGAGTTACCAGGTACACGTGAAGCCCCGGTGGGGATCAGAGGCAACATGTCCGTGTGAGTCTGGCTTGGGGACCATGGTCAACATGTCTACTTGAGGCCCAGGTGTGGAACACCGTAAGCAGGTCCAGGTGAGTTCCCGGGGTGACAAGAGTCACCAGGTCCAGGTCAGGCCCATGTGGGCACCAGGATCACCATGTCCAGGGGAGGCCCTTGAAAGAACCAGAGTCAACAGTTCGAGGTCAGGCGCAGGTGGCAACCATGGTCAGGAGGTCCAAGTCAGGCGAAAGTGGGGTTCACAGTCACTAGGGCACGGTGAGACCCAGAGGCGGACCAGAGTCACCTGGTCCAGGTGAGTTCCAGTTGTGGATCACAGTCACCGGGTCCCAATTTTGCCCAGTTGAGGACCATGGTCAACAGGGCCAGGTGAGGCCCAGATGGGAACCAGAGCCCAAAATCCAGGTGAAGCCCAGGTGCGGACCACAGTCACCAGATCCAGGGTATTCTCAGGTACAGACCAGAATCACCATGTCCAGGTGAGGTGCAGGTGGCAACCACACTCAACAGGTCCCGGTGAGGCCCTGGTGGGGACCAGAGTCACGAGGTACATGAGAAGCTAGAAACACTGCAGCCACCAGATCCACATGTTGTCCATGTGGGAACGAGAATCACCAGTTACAGGTGAGGACCAGGCAGGGATCCGAATCACCATGTTCACGTGAGACCCAAGAGGGAACCAGTGCCACCATGTCCAGGTGTGGCCCAGGTGAAGACCAGAGTTAATAGGTCCGGCTGGGTCACTGTTAGTGAAGAGTGTAACCATATCCTGATGCTACCCAGGTGGGTACCAGAGACACCAGGTCCTGGTGAGGCCCAGGAGGGACCAGAGACATTAGGTCCAGGTGAGGTCCCGATGGGAACCACAGTCACCAGGTCAGGTGAGGCCATGCTTAGGATCAGAGTCACCAGTTACAGGTGAGGCCCAGGTGGAGCCAGAGTCACCAAGTAGAGAAGACGCCAAAGTTAGGACCAGAGTTACCAGGATCAGGTCAGTCCCAGTGGGGAATAGAGTAACCACATCCCGATGATGCCCAGGTAGAACCCGAGTCACCACGTACAGATGAGGCGCAGGTGGGGAGTATATTCACTAGGTCCCGGTGAGGCCCAGTTGAGGACCAGATTTCCCCAGTCTAGTTGAGGCCTAGAGGGGTACCAGATTCACCTGGTCTAGGTGACATCCAGATGGGGACCAGAGTCACCAGGTCAGGGTGAGGCCCAGAGAGGTTCCAGAGTCATCAAGTCCAGGTGAGGCTCAGGTGTGGAACAGAGTCACCAGGTACCAATAATGCCCAGGTGAGGACCAGAGTCACCAGGTCTGTGTGACGCACAGATAGGATCAGAGTCACCAGTTTAAGGTGAGGCCAAGAAAGAGTCCACAGCAATCAGGTCCAGGTGGGGAACAAAGTCACCAGGACTGGGTGAGGCCCAGATGGGGACCAGATTAACCAGGTCCATGTGATTCCCAGGTGGTGACTAGAGTTACCAGTTCCGGATGAGCACCAGGTAAGGACGAGATTCACCAGGTCCAAGTGAGACCCACGTGGGGACCTGTGTCACATTGCATGTGTGAGGCCCAGGTTGCCACCCCACTCACCAGGTCCAGGTGAGGCCAACCTGCAGGTCATGCAGTGGAACCATGTCTCGATGATGCCCAGGTAGACATCAGAGTTACCAGGTCCAGGTGAGGCCAACCTGCAGGCCATGCAGTGGAACCATGTCCCGATGGTGCCCAGGTAGGGACCAGAGTCACCAGGTCCAAATGAGGCCCAGATGGAACAAATTCACTAGGTCCAGGTGAGGCCCAGTTCAGGACCAGAGTCATCAGATCTGCTTGATGCCTAGAGGGGTACCAGAATCACCTGGTCCAGGTGACATCCACATGGGGACCAGAGTCACCAGGTCACGAAGAGGCCCAGAGAGGTTCCAGAGTCATCATGTCCAGGTGAGGCTCAGGTGAGGAACAGAGTCACCAGGTACCAATGATGCCCAGGTGAGGACCAGAGTCACCAGATCTGGGTGACGCGCAGATAGGTTCAGAGTCACCAGTTCCAGGTGTGGCCAAGAAAGAGTCCACAGCAATCAGGTCCAGGTGGGGAACAAAGTCACCATTAGTGGGTGAGGCCCAGATGGGGACCAGATTCACCGGGTCCAGGTGAGGACCATGTGGTGACCAGAGTCCCCGGGTCTGGGATAGGACCAGATAAGGACCAGATTCACCAGGTCCAAGAGGCCCACGTGGGGACCTGAGTCACCAGGTACGGGTTAGGCCCAGGTGGCAACCGCACTGACCAGGTCCAGGTGAGGACAACCTGCAGGCCAGAGTCACCAGATCCAGGTGAGGCTCTAGTGGGGAAGGGAGTCACCAGGTAAATGTGAGTCTACAAGAACACCACAGTCACCAGGTCCAGGTGTG
Source organism: Canis lupus baileyi (assembly GCF_048164855.1). Classification (NCBI taxonomy): domain Eukaryota; kingdom Metazoa; phylum Chordata; class Mammalia; order Carnivora; family Canidae; genus Canis; species Canis lupus. The sequence goes on along the minus strand of NC_132874.1, from coordinate 32,379,891 downwards.
GTTCAGGTGGGAACGAGAGTCACCAGGTCCAGGTGAGACCCAGGTGGGGACTACAGTCACCAGGACCAGATTGAAGCCTAATGGGGGGACCAGAGTCATCTTTACCAGTTGAGGCCAAAGTGCGGAGCAAAGTTATCATATCCAGGTGAGGCCCAGGTGGGGAATAGAGTAACCATGTCCCATTGATGCCAGGTGGGAAAAGAGTCACAAGGTCCAGACGAGGCCTAAGTGAGGAGTAGATTCAACAGGTCCTGTTGAGGCCCAGTTGAGGACCAGTGTCCCCAGCTCCGTGTAAGTCACAGAGGGGGACCAGAGTCACCCGGTTCTGGTGATATCCAGGAGGGGACCAGAGTCACCACGTCAGCGTTAGGCCCAGAGGGGGACGAGAATCACTAGGTCCATGTGAGGCCCCGATGTGGAACTGAAACCAGGTCCCATGATTCCCATAAGAGGACCTGAGTCACCAGGTCCAGGTGAGGTCCCTGTGGGAACCAGTCACTTCGTCCAGGTGATGCCCAGGTGGGACCACAGTAAACAGGTCCAGGTGAGGCCCAGGTATATAAGTGAGTATCCAGGTCCCAATGATGCCCAGGTAAGGACCAGAGTCAACAGGTCCAGCAGAGGCCCAAATATGGATCAGAGTCATTTTGTTCCATTGATGCCTGATGGAGACCACAGGAACCAGGTCCAGGAGAGCCCCATAGGGGAACCAGAGCCACCAGATCCAGGTGAGGTCCAGGTGGGACCAGAGTCACAAGGTCCAGGTGAGGCGCAGGTGGCAACAGGATTCACCAAGTCCAGTTGAGGCCCAGCTGGCGACCAGTCACCAGATCCAAGTGAGGACAAGCTAAGGACCAGATTTACCAGGACCAAATGAAGCCCAAGGGGTGACCAGAGTCACCAGGTAAGGGTGAGTCCCAGAGGGAGAACCATAGTAACCAGTTTAGTTTGAGGCCCAGAATGTGACCAGAGGTCCCTAGTCAGAATGAAGCCCAGGTGTGGAATAGTGTATCCAGGTCCCAATGATGCCTGTGAGGACCAGAGGCACTAGGGCCATGCAGGCCCAGATGGGGAACAGAATCACTAGGTCCTGGTGAGGCATAGAATAAGACCACAGACAGCAGTATCCTTTGAGACCCTTGCGGGAACCAGAGCCACTCTATCCAGCTGAGTCCCAGGTCCATGTGAGGCTCACGTGAGGACCAGATTCATTAGGTCGAAATGAGGCATACCTGGGGACACGAGTCACCAGGTCTGGTTGCGGGCTAGGTGGGGCAAGATTCAGCAGTTCTGAGTTAGGTCAAAGTAGGGACGAGAGACGCCAGGTCCAGGTGAGGACAAACTAAGGACCAGAGTCACCAGATACAGGTGAGGTCCATGTTGGAAAGAGAGTCACCATGTCCAAGAGAGGTCCAGGTGGGGACCAGAGTCACCAGATCCAGGTGAAGTCCAGGTGGGGACCAGAGTCACCAGATCCAGGTGAAGCCCAGGTGGGGACCAGAGTCACTAGGTCCAGATGAGGCCCAGGTTAGGACCAGAGTTACCAGGTACACATGAGGCCCCGGTGGGGATCAGAGGCAACAGGTCAGGGTGAGACCCAGAGATTTTCCAGAGTCATCATGTCCAGGTGAGGCTCAAGAGTGGAACAGAGTCACCAGGTACCAACGATGCCCAGGTGAGGACCAGAGTCACCAGGTCTGCGTGATGCGCAGATAGAATCAGAGTCACCAGTTCGAGGTGAGGCCAAGAAAGTGTCCACAGCAATCAGGTCCATGCGGGAACAAAGTCACCAGGACTGGGTGAGGCCCAGATGTGTACTAGATTCACCAGTTCCTGGTGAGGCCCAGGTGGTGAACAGAGTTACGGGTTCCGAGTGTGGACCAGGTAAGGACCAGATTCACCAGGTCCAAGTGAGGCCCACGTGGGGACCTGTGTCACCAGGCATGTGTGAGTCCCAAGTGACAACCCCTCTCACCAGGTCCATGTGAGGCCAACCTGCAGGCCATTCAGAGGTACCATGTCCCGATGATGCCGAGGTAGGAACTAGAGTTCTCAGGTCCAGGTGAGGCCAACCTGCAGGCCATGCAGTGGAACATGTCCCGATGATGCCCAGGTAGGAACCAGAGTTACCAGGTCCAGAGGAGGCCAACCTGCAGGCCATGCAATGGACCCATGTCCCGATGATGCCCAGGTAGGGAACAGAGTCACCAGGTCCAAATGAAGCCCAGATGGAGCATATTCCCTAGGTGCAGGTGAGACCCAGTTGAGGATCACAGTCACCAGATCTGGTTGAGTCCTAGAGGGGTACCAGAATCACCTGGACCAGGTGACATCCAGATGGGGACCAGAGTCACCAGGTCAGGGTGAACCCAACCTGCAGGTCAGAGTCTCCAGATCCAGGTGATTCCCTAGTGGGGACCGGAATCACAGGTAAATGTCAGTCAACAAGAACACCACAGTCAACAGGACCAGGTGTGTTTCATGTGGGAACGAGAGTCACCAGGTCCAGGTGAGACCCAGATGGGGACCACAGTCACCAGGTCCAGATTGAGGCCTAGGTGGGGGGACCAGAGTCATCAGGACCAGCTGAGGCCAAACTGTGGAGCAAAGTTATCATGTCCATATGAGGCCCAGGTGGGGAACAGAGTAACCATGTCCCATTGATGCCAGGTGGGAAAAGAGTCACAAGGTCCAGACGAGGCCTAAGTGAGGAGTAGATTCACCAGGTCCTGTTGAGGCCCAGCTGAGGACCAGTGTCCCCAGCTCCGGGAGAGTCCCAGAGGGGGACCAGAGTCACCCGGTTCTGGTGATATCCAGGGGTGACCAGAGTCACCGTCAGGGTGAGGCCCAGAGGGGGACGAGATTCACTAGGTCCAGGTGAGGCCCCGATGTGGAACTGAGAAACCAGATCCCATGATGCCCATATGAGGACCTGAGTCACCAGGTCCAGGTGAGGTCCCTGTGGGAACCAGTCACCTCGTCCAGGTGAGGCCCAGGTTGGACCACAGTCACCAGGTCCAGGTGAGGCCCAGGTATATAAGAGAGTATCCAGATCCCAGTGATTCCCATGTAGAACCAGAGTCACCAGGTCCAGATGAGGCGCAGGTGGGGAGCATGTTCACTAGGTCCCCGTGAGGCCAAGTTCAGGACCAGAGTCACCAGGGCAAGTTGAGGCCTAGAGGGATACCAGATTCACCTAGTCTAGGTGACATCCGGATGGGGACCAGAGTCATCATGTCAGGGTGAGGCCCAGAGGGGATCCAGAGTCATCATGTCCAGGTGAGGCTCAGGTGTGGAACAGAGTATCCAGGTCCTAATGGTCCATAGGTGAGGACCAGAGTCACTAGATTTGGGTGAGGCCCAGTTAGGATCAGAGTCACCACTTCCAGGTGAGGCCAAGAAGGAGTCCACAGCAATCAGGTCCAGGTGGGGTGACAAAGTCACCAGGACTGGATGAGGACCAGATGGGGACCAGATTAACCAGGTTCATGTGATTCCCAGGTGGTGACCCGAGTTAAGAGTTCCGGGTGAGGACCAGGTAAGGACCAGATTCACCACGTCCAAGTGAGGCCCACGTGGGGACCTTTGTCACCAGGTATGGGTGAGCCCCAGGTGGCAACCCCACTCACTAGTTCCAGGTGAGGCCAATCTGGAGGCCATGCAGAGGAACCGTGTCCCGATGATGCCCATGTAGGAATCAGAGTTACCAGGTCCAGCTGAGGCCAACCTACAGGCCAAGCAGTGGATCCACTCCCGATGATGCCCAGGTAGGAACCAGAGTCACCAGGTCCAAATGAGGCCCAGATGGAGCATATTCAATAGGTCCAGGTGAGTCCCAGTTGAGGACTAGAGTCACCAGAACTGGTTGAGGCCGAGAGGGGTACCAGAATCACCTGGTCCAGGTGACATCCAGATGGAGACCAGAGTCACCAGGTCAGGGTTAGGCCCAGAGTGGTTCGAGAGTCCAGAGCCTCATGTCCAGGTGAGGCTCAGGAGTGGAACAGAGTCACCAGGTACCAATGATGCCTAGGTGAGGACCAGAGTCACCAGGTCTGGGTGACAAGCAGATAGGATCAGAGTCACCAGGTCCAGGTGAGGCCATGAAAGAGTCCACAGCAATCAGGTCAAGGTGGGGAACAAAGTCACCAGAACTGAGTGAGGCCCAGATGGGGACCGGAATCACCAGGTCCAGGTGAGGCCCAGGTGGTGACCAGAGTCCCCGGGTCTGGGAGAGGACCAGGTAAGGACCAGATTCACCAGGTCCAAGAGGCACAGGTGGAGACCTGAGTCACCAAGTATGGTTGAGACCCAAGTGGCATCCCCACTAACCAGGTCCATGTGTGGCCAACCTGCAGGCCAAATCACCCGATTCACGTGAAGCCCTAGTGGGGACTGGAGTCACCAGTTAAAAGTGATTCTACAAGAACAACACAGTCACCAGGACCTGGTGTGGTTCATGTCAAAACGAGAGTCACCAGGTCCAGGTGAGACCCAGGTGGGGACCACAGTCACCAGGTCCAGATTGAGGCCTAGGTCGGGGGACCAGGTCATCAGGACCAGTTGAGGCCAAAGTGTGCAGGAAAGTTATCATGTCCGTGTGAGGCCCAGGTGGGAAGAGTAACCATGTCCCATTGATGCCAGGTGGGAAAAGAGTCACAAGGTCCAGAGGAGGCCTTAGTGAGGAGTAGATTCACCAGGTCCTGTTGAGGCCCAGTTGAGGACCAGTGTCCCCAGCTCCGGGTGACTCCCAGAGGGGGACCAGTGTCACCCGGTTCTGGTGATATCCAGGTGAGGACCAGAGTCAGCACATCAGGGTGAGGCCCAGAGGGTGTCGAGAAGCACTTGGTCCAGATGAGACCCCGATGTGGAACTGAGAACCCTGGTCCCATGATGCCCATATGAGGACCTGAGTCACCAGGTCCAGGTAGGTCCCTGTGGGAACCAGTCACCTCGTCCAGGTGAGGCCCAGGTGGGACCACAGTCACCAGGTCCAGGTGAGGTCCAGGTATATAGAGAGTATCCAGGTCCCAATGATGCCCAGGTAAGGACCAGAGTCAACAGGTCCAGGAGAGGACCATATATGGATCAGAGTCATTGTGTTCCAGGTGAGGCCAGATGGAGACCACAGGAACCAGGTCCAGGAGAGCCCCATATGGGAACCAGAGCCAACAGATCCAGGTGAGGTCCAGTTGGGACCACAGTCACAAGGTCCAGGTGAGGCGCAGGTGGCAACAGGATTCATCAAGTCCAGGCGAGGCCCAGGTGGCCACCAGTCACCAGATCCAGATGCGGACCAGCTAAGGACCAGATTCACCAAGCCCAAGTGAAGCCCAAGGGGTGACCAGAGTCACCAGGTAAGGGTGAGGCCCGGAGAGGAACCAGAGTAACCAGTTTAGTTTGAGGCCCATAATAGGACCAGAGGTCCCTGGTCAAAGTGAGGTCCAGATGTGGAATAGAGTATCCAGGTCCCATTGATGCCTGGGTGAGGACCAGAGTCACTAGGGCCATGTAGGCCCAGATGGGGAACAGAATCACTTGGTCCTGGGGAGGCATAGAATAAGACCACAATCACCAGTATCAGGTGTGCCCCTTGTGGGAACAGAGCCACTCTATCCAGCTGAGTCCCAGGTCCATGTGTGCCCCACGTCAGGACCAGATTCATCAGGTTAAATTGAGGCATAGCTGGGGACAGGAGTCACCAGGTCTGTGTGCGGCCTTGGTGGGGCAAGATTCAGCAGTTCTGAGTTAGGTCAAAGTGGGGACGAGAGACACCAGTACAAGTGAGGCCAAACTGAGGACCAGAGTCACCAGATCCAGGTGAGGTCCATGTTGGAAAGAGAGTCACCAGGTCCAGGAGAGGTCCAAGTGGGGACCAGAGTCACCAGATCCAGGTGAAGTCCAGGTAGGGACCAGAGTCAGCAGATCCAGGTGAAAACCAGGTGGGCACCAGAGTCACTAGGTCCAGATGAGGCCCAGGTGAGGATCAGAGTTACCAGATACACGTGAGCCCCCGGGGGGATCAGAGCCAAAAGGTCCACGTGAGGCCGGCTTGGGGACCATCGTCAACAGGTCTACCTGAGGCCCAGGTGTGGAACAAAGTAATCATATCCAGGTGAGTCTCCGGTGGTGACAAGAGTCACCACGTCCAGTTGAAGACCAATTGCGGACCAGGATCACCAGGTACAGGGGAGGCCCTTGAGAGAACCAGAGTCAACAGTTCGAGGTCAGGCGCATGTGGCAACCAGGGTCAGCAGGTCCAAGTCAGGCCAAAGTGGGGTTCACAGTCACTAGGGCACAGTGAGACCCAGAGGGGACCAGAGTCACCTTGTCCAGGTGAGATCCAGTTGTGGAACACAGTCACCGGGTCCCAATTCTGCCCAGTTGAGGACCATGGTCAACAGGGCTAGTTGAGGCCCAGATGGGGACCGGAGTCCCCAAATTCAGGTGAAGCCCAGGTGGGGACCACAGTCACCAGATCCTGGATAGTCTCAGGTGGAGACCAGAATCACCAGGTCCTGGTGAGGTGCAGGTGGCAACCACACTCACCAAGTCCCGGTGATGACCTGGTGGGGACCAGAGTTACGAGGTACATGAGAAGCTAGTAACACTGCAGCCACCAGGTCCACATGATGTCCATATGGGAACGAGAATTACAAGTTACAGGTGAGGACCAGGTGGGGATCTGAGACACCATGTCCAGGTGAGACCCTGGTGGGAAGCAGTGTCACCATGTCCAAGTGTGGACCAGGTGAAGACAAGAGTTAATAGGTCCGGCCGCGTCACTGTTGGTGAACAGTGTAACCATATCCTGATGCTACTCAGGTGGGTACTAGATACAAGGTCCTGGTGAGTCCCAGTTGGGACCAGAGACATGAGGTCCAGGTGAGGTACCGATGGAAACCACGGTCACCAGGTCAGGTGAGGCCATGCGTATGATCAGAGTCACCACTTACAGGTGAGGTCCAGGGGGAGCCAGAGTCACATGGCACAGAAGAGGCCAAAGTGAGGACCAGAGTTATCACGATAAGGTCAGTCCCACTGGGAATAGAATAACCACGTCCCTATGATGCCCAGGTAGAACCACAGTTACCAGGTCCAGGTGCGGCCAACCTAAAGGCCATGCAGTGGAACCTTGTCCCGATGAGGCCCAGGTAGGGAAGAGAGTCACCAGGTCCAAATGAGGTCCAGATGGAGCATATTCACTAGGTCCAGCCGAGGCCCAGTTGAGGACCAGAGACACCAGATCTGGTTAGGCCTAGAGGGGTACCAGAATCACCTGGTCCAGGTGACATCCAGATGGGGACCAGAGTCTCCAGGCCTGAGTCACGCGCAGAGAGGATAAGAGTCACCAGTTCCAGGTGAGGGCACGAAAGAGTCCAAAGCAATCAGGTCCAGGTGGGGAACAAACTCACCAGGACTGGTTGAGGCCCAGATGGGGAAGAGATTCACCAGGTCCAGGTGAGGCCCAGGTGGTGACTAGAATCCCCGGGTCTGGGAGAGGACCATGTAAGGACCAGATTCAGCAGATCCAAGAGAACCACGTCAGTTCCTGAGTTACCAGGTATGGGTGAAGCTCAGGTGGCAACCCCACTCACCAGGTACAGGTGAGGCCAACCTGCAAGCCAGAGTCACCAGATCCAGGTGAGGCCCTACTGAGGACCGGTGTCACCAGGTAAATGTGAGTCTACAAGAAAACAACAGTCACAGGTCCAGGTGTGTTTCATGTGGGAACGAGAGTCACCAGGTCCAGGTGAGACCCAGGTGGGGACCACAGTCACCAGGTCCAGATTGAGGCCTAGGTGGGGGGACGAGAGTCATCAGGAGCAGTTGAGGCCAAAGTGTGGAGCAAAGTTATCATGTACAGGTGAGGCCCAGGTGGGGAAGAGAATAACCATGTCCCATTGATGTCAGGTGAGAAAAGAGTCACAAGGTCCAAACGAGGCCTAAGTGAGGAGTAGATTCACCAGGTACTGTTGAGGATCAGCTGAGGACCAGTGTCCCCAGCTCCGGGTGAGTCCCAGAGGGGGACCGGAGTCACCCGGTTCTGGTGATAACCAGGTGGGGACCAGAATCACCACGTCCGGGTGAGGCCCAGAGGGGGACGAGAATCACTAGGTCCAGATGAGGCCCCGATGTGGAACTGAGAAACCAGGTCCCATGAAGCCCATATGAGGACCTCAGTCACCAGGTCCAGGTGAGGTCCCTGTGGGAACCAGTCAACTCGTCCAGGTGAGGTCCAGGTGGGACCACAGTCACCAGGTCCAGGTGAGGCGCAGGAGGCAACAGGATTCACCAAGTCCAGGTGAGGCCCAGGTGGCGACCAGTCACCAGATCCAGGTGCGGAACAGCTAAGGACCAGATTCTCCAGGCCCAAGTGAAGCCCAACGGGTGACCAGATTCACCAGGGCAGGGTGAGGCCCAGAGGGGGGACCAGAGTAACCAGTTTAGTTTGAGGCCCAGAATGGGACCAGAGGTCCCTGGTCAAAGAGAGGCCCAGGTGTGGAATAGAGTATCCAGGTCACAATGACGCCTGGGTGAGGCCCAGAGTCACTGGGGCCATGCAGGCCCAGATGGGGAACAGAATCACTAGGTCCTGGTGAGGCATAGAATAAGACCACATTCAGCAGTCAGGTGAGCCCCTTGTGAGAACCAGAGCCACTCTATCCATCTGAGTCCCAGGACAAGGTGAGTCCCATGTGAGGACCAGATTCACCAGGTCGAATTGAGGCATAGCTGGGGACAAGAGTCACCAGGTCTGGGTGCGGCCTAGGTGGGGCAAGATTCAGCAGTTCTGAGTTAGTTCAAAATGGGGACGAGAGACACCAGATCCAGGTGAGGCCAAACTGAGGACCAGATTCACCAGATCCAGGTGAGGTCCATGTTGGAAAGAGAGTCATGAGGTCCAGGAGAGGTCCAGGTGGGGTTCAGAGTCACCAGATCCAGGTGAAGTCCAGGTGGGGACCAGAGTCACCAGATCCATGTGAACCCAGGTGGGGACCAGAGTCACTAGGTCCAGATGAGGCCCAGGTGAGGACCAGAGATACCAGGTACACGTGAGGACCCGGTGGGGATCAGAGGCAACAGGTCCATGTGAGGCTGGCTTGGGGACTATGTTCAACAGGTCTATTTGAGGCCCAGGTGTGGAACACAGTAAGCAGGTCCAGGTGAGTCCCCATTGGTGACAGGAGTCACCACGTCCAGGTGTGGGCCAGGTCCGACCAGGATCACCAGGTCCAGGGAAGGCCCTTGAAAGAACCAGAGTGAAAAGTTCGAGGTCAGGCGCAGGTGGCAACCAGGGTCAGCAGGTCCAAGTCAGGCCAAAGTGGGGTTCACAGTCACTAGGGCACGGTGAAACCCAGAGTGGGACCAGAGTCACCTGGTCCAGGTGAGGTCCAGTTGTGGAACACAGTCACTGGGTCCCAATTTTGCACAGTTGAGGACCATGGTCAACAGGGCCAGGTGAGGCCAAGATGGGGACCGGAGTCCCCAAATCCAGGTGAAGCCCAGGTGGGGACCACACTCACCAGATCCAGGGTAGTCTCAGGTGCAGACCAGAATCACCAGGTCCATGTGAGGTGCAGGTGGCAACCACACTCACCCGGTCCCGGAGAGTCCCCGGTGGGGACCAGAGACACGAGGTACATGAGAATCTAGAAACACTGCAGCCACCAGGTCCACATGATGTCCATGTGGGAACGAAAATCACCAGTTACAGGTGAGGACCAGGTGGGGATCCGACTCACCATGTCCAGGTGAGACCCAGGTGGGAACCAGTGTCACCATGTCCTGGTGTGCCCCACGTGAAGACCAGAGTTATTAGGTCCGGCTGGATGAGTGTTAGTGAACAGTGTAAACATATCCTGATGCTACCCAGGTGGGTACCAGAGACACCAGCTCCTGGTGAGGCCCAGGTGTAACCGGAGACATGAGGTCCAGGTGACGTCTCGATGGGAACCACAGTCACCAGGTCAGGTGAGCCCATGCTTAGGATCAGAGTCACCAGGTACAGGTGAGGCCCAGGTGGAGCCAATGTCACCTGGTACAGAAGAGGCCAAAGTCAGGACCAGGGTTACCAGGATCAGGTCAGTCCCAGTGGGTAATACAGTAACCATGTCCCAATGATGCCCAGGTAGAATCAGAGTCACCAGGTCCAGCGAGGCGCAGGTGGGGAGAATATTCACTAGGTCCAGGTGAGGCCCAGTTGAGGACCAGAGTCACCAGGTCTAGTTGACGCCTAGAGGGGTACCAGATTCACCTGGTCTAGGGGACATCCAGATGGGGACCAGAGTCACCATGTCTGGCTGAGGCCCAGAGGGCATCCAGAATCATCATGTCCAGGTGAGGTTCAGGTGTGGAACAGAGTATCCAGGTCATAATGGTCCACATGTGAGGACCAGAGTCACCAGATCTGGGTGAGGCCCAGTTAGGAGCAGAGTCACAAGTTCCAGGTGAGGCCAAGAAGGAGTCCACAGCAATCAGCTCCCGGTGGGGATCAAAGTCACCAGAAATGGGTGAGGCCCAGATGGGGACCAGATTCACCAGGTCCAGGTGATTCCCAGGTGGTGACAAGGGTTACCAGTTCCGGGTGAGGACGAGGTAAGGGCCAGATTCACCAGGTCCAAGTTAGGCCCACGTGAGACCTGTGTCACCAGGTATGGGTGAGGTCCAGGTGGCAAGCCCACTCACCAGGTCTAGGTGAGGCCAACCTGCAGGCCATGCAGAGGAACCGTGTCCCGATGATGCCCAGGTAGGGACCAGAGGTACAAGGTCAAGAAGAGGCCAACCTGCAGACCATTATGTGGAACCATGTCCCGATTTTGCCCCCGTAGGGACCAGAGTCGCCAGGTCCAAATGAGGCCCAGATGGAGCATATTCCCTAGGTCCAGGTGAGGCCCAGTTTAGGACCAGAGTCACCAGATCTGGTTGAGGCCCAGAGGGGTACCAGATTCACCTGGTCTAGGTGACATCCAGATGGGGACCAGAGTAAACATGTCAGGGTGAGGCCCAGAGGGGATCCAGAGTCATCATGTCCAGGTGAGGCTCAGGTGTGTAACAGAGTATCCAGGTCATAATGGTCCACAGGTGAGGACCAGAGTCCCCAGATCTGGGAAAGGCCCAGTTAGGATCAGAGTTACCACTTCCAGGTGAGGCCAAGAAGGTATCCACCGCAATCAGGTCCAGGTGGGGAAAAAAGTCACCAGGACTAGGTGATGCCCAGGTGGGGACCAGATTTACCACTTACGGGTGAGGACTAGGTAAGGACCACATTCACCAGGTCCAATTGGGGCCCACGTGGGGACCTGTGTCACCAGGCATGTGTAGGATCCAGGTGGGAAACCCACTCACCAGGTCAAGATGTCCCGATGATGCCCAGGTAGGGACCAGAGTTACCAGGTCCAGGTGAGGCAAACCAGCAGGCCATGCAGTGGAAACATTTCACGATGATTCCCAGGGAGTGACCAGAGTCACCAGGTCCAAATGAGGCCCAGATGGAGCATATTCACTAGGTCCAGGTGAGGCCCAGTTGAGGACAAGAGTCACCAGATCTGGTTGAGGCCTAGAGGGGTTCCAGAATCACCTGGTCCAGGTGACATCCAGATGGGGACCAGATCACCAGGTCAGGGTGAGGCCCAGAGAGGTCCCAGAGACATCATGTCCAGGTGAGGCTCAGGTGTGGAACAGAGTAACCAGGTACCAATGATGCCCAGGTGAGGACGAGAGTCACCAGGTCAGGGTGACGCACAGATAGGATCAGAGTCACCAGTTCAAGGTGACGGCAAGAAAGAGTCCAGAGCAATCAGGTCCCGGTGGGGAACATAGGCACCAGGACTGGGTTAGGCCCAGATGGGGACCAGATTCACCAGGTCCAGGTGATTTCCAGGAGGTGACAGAGTGACCAAATCCAGGTGAAGCTCAGGTGGGGACCAGAGTGACTAGGTCCAGATGAGGCCCAGGTGAGGACCAGAGTTACCAGATCTGGGTGACGTGCAGATAGGATCAGAGTCACCAGTTCAAGGTGACGGCAAGAAAGAGTCCACAGCAATCAGGTCCAGGTGGGGAACAAAGGCACCATGACTGGGTGAGGCCCAGATGGGGACCAGATTCATTCACCAGGCCCAGGTCAGGCCCAGGTGGTGACCAGAGTCCTGGATCTAGGAAAGGACCAGGTAAGTACCAGATTAACCAGGTCCAAAAGGCCCACGTGGGGACCTGAGTCACCAGGTATGGGTGATGCCCAGTTGGCAACCCCACTCACCAGGTCCAGCTGAGGCCAACCTGCATGCCAGAGTCACCAGATCCACGCGAGACCCTAGTGAGGTCAGGAGTCACTAGGTAAATATGAGTCTACAAGAACACCACAGTGACCAGGTCCAGGTGTGGTTCATGTGGGAACGAGAGTCACCGGGACCAGGTGAGACCCAGGTGGGGACCACAGTCACCAGGTCCAGATTGAGGCCTAGGTGGGGGGACCAGTGTCATCAGGACCAGTTGAGGCCAAAGTGTGGATCAAAGTTATCATATCCAGGTGAGGCCCAGTTTGGGAACAGAGTAACCATGTCCCATTGTTGCCAGGTGCGAAAAGAGTCACAAGCTCCAGACGAGGCCTAAGTGAGGAGTAGATTCACCAGGCCCACTGAGCCGCAGTTGAGGACCAGTGTCCTCAGCTCCGGGTGTGTCACCCGGTTCTGGTGATATTGAGGTTGGGACCAGATTCACCAGTCAGGGTGAGGCCCAGAGGGGGACGAGATTCACTAGGTCCAGGTGAGGCCCCGATGTGGAACTGAGAAACCAGGTCCCATGATGCCCATATGAGGACCTGAGTCACCAGGTCCAGGTGAGGTCCCTGTGGGAACCAGTCACCTCGTCCAGGTGAGGCCAAGGTGGGACCACAGTCACCAGGTCCAGGTGAGGCCCAGGTGAAGACCAGAGATAATAGGTCCAGCTAGGTCACTGTTAGTGAACAGTGTAACCATATCCTGATGATACCCAGGAGGGTACCAGAGACACCAGGTCCTGGTGAGGCCCAGGTGTGACCAGAGACATGAGGTCCAGATGATGTCACGATGGGAACCACAGTCACCAGGTCAGGTGAGGCCATGCTTTCGTCAGAGTCACCAGTTCCAGGTGAGGCCCAGGTGGAGCCAGAGTCACCTGGTACAGAAGAGGCCAAAGTCAGGACCAGTGTTACAAGGATCAGGTCAGTCCCATTGGGAAATAGAGTAACCATGTCCCGGTGATGCCCAGGTAGAACCAGAGTCACCAGGTCCAGATGAGGCGCAGGTAGGGATCATATTCACTGGGTCCCGGTGAGGCCCAGTTGAGGACTAGACTCACCAGGTCTAGTTGCGGCCTAGAGGGGTATCAGATTCACCTGGTCTAGGTGACATCCAGATGGAGACCAGAGTCACCATGTCAGGGTGAGGCCCAGAGGAGATCAGGAGTCCTCATGTCCAGGTGAGGCTCAGGTGTGGAACAGAGTATCCAGGTCATTTTGGTCCACAGTAGAGGACCAGAGTCACCAGATCTGGGTGAGGCCCAGTTAGGATCATCGTCACCATTTCCAGGTGAGGCCAAGAAGGAGTCCACAGCAATCAAGTCCAGGTGGGGAACAAAGTCACCAGGACTGGGTGAGGCCCAGATGGGGACCAGATTCACCAGGTCCAGGTGATTCCCAGGTGATGACCAGAGTTACAAGTTTCGGATGAGGACCAGGTAAGGACCAGATTCACCAGGTCCAACTGACGCCCAGATGGAACATATTCACTAGGTACAGGTGAGGCCCACTTCAGGACCAGAGTCAACAGATCAGGTTGAGGCCTAGAGGGGTACCAGAATCACCTGGTCCAGGTGATATCCAGATGGGGACCAGAGTCACCAGGTCAGGATGAGGCCCAGAGAAGTTCCAGAGTCATCATGTCCAGGTGAGGCTCAGGTGTTTTACAGAGTCACCAGGTACCAATGATGCCCAGGTGAGGACCAGAGTCACCAGATCTCGGTGAAGCGCAGATAGGATCAGAGTCACCAGTTCCAGGTGAGGCCAAGAAGAAGACAACAACAATCAGGTCCAGGTGGCGAACAAAGTCACCAAGAATGGGTGAGGCCCAGATGGGGACCAGATTCACCAGGTCCAGGTGAGGCCCAGGTGGGGACCAGAGTCATCGGGTCTGGGAGAGGACCAGGTAAGGAACAGGTTCACAAGGTCCAAGAGGCCCACGTGGGGACCTGAGTCTCCAGGTATGGGTGAGGCCCAGGTGGCAACCCCACTCACCAGGTCCAGGTTAGGCCAACCTGCAGGCCAGAGTCACCAGATCCAGGTGAGGCCCTAGTGGGGACCGGAGTCACCAGGTAAATGTGAGTCTACAAGAACACCACAGTCACCAGGTCCAGGTGTGGTTAATGTGGGAACGATAGTCACAAGGTCCAGGTGAGACCCATGTGGAGACCACAGTCACCAGGTCCAGATTGAGGACTAGGTGGTGGGACCAGAGTCATCAGGACTTGTTGAGGCTAAAGTGTGGAGCAAACTTATCATATCCAGGTGAGACCCAGGTGGGAAACAGAGTAACCATGTCCCATTGATGCCAGGTGGGAAAAGAGTCACAAGGTCCAGACGAGCGCTAAGTGAGGAGTAGATTCACCATGTCCTGTTGAAGCCCAGCTGAGGACAAGTGTCGCCAGCTCCGGGTGAGTCCCAGAGGGGGACCAGAGTCACCAGGTCCTGGTGATATCCAGGTGGGGACCAGAGTCACCACGTCAGGGTGAGGCCCAGAGGGGGACGAGGTTCACTAGGTCCAGGTGAGGCCCCGATGTGGAACTGAGAAACCAGGTCCCATGATGCCCATAGGAGGACCTATACCACCAGGTCCAGGTGAGGTCCCTGTGGGAACAAGTCACCTCGTCCAGGTGAAGCCCAGGTGGGACCACAGTCAACAGGTCCAGGTGAGGCCCAGGAATATAAGAGAGTATCCAGGTCCCAATGATGCCCAGGTAAGGACCAGAGTCAACAGGTCCAGGAGAGGCCCAAATATGGATCAGAGTCATTGTGTTCCAGGTGAGGCCAGATGGAGACTACAGGAACCAGGTCCAGGAGAGCCCCATATGGGAACCAGAGCCACCAGATCCAGGTGAGGTCCAGGTGGGATCACAGTCACAAGGTCCAGGTGAGGCGCAGGAGGCAACAGGATTCAACAAGTCCAGGTGAGACTCAGGTGGCGACCAGTCACCAGATCCAGGTGCGGACCAGCTAAGGACCAGATTCAGCAGGCCCAAGTGAAGCCAAAGGTGTGACCAGAGTCACCAGGTAGGGGTGAGGCCCAGAGGGGAACCAGAGTAACCAGTTTAGTTTGAGGCCCAGAATGGGACCAGAGGTCCCTGGTGAAAGTGAGGCCCAGGTGTGGAATAGAGTATCCAGGTCAAATGATACCTGGGTGCGGACCAGAGTCACTAGGGCCATGCAGGCCCAGATGGCAAACAGAATCACTAGGTCCAGGTGAGGCATAGAATAACACCACAGTCAGCAGTATCAGGTGAGCCCCTTGTGGGAACCAGAGCCACTCTATGGAGCTGAGTCCCAGGTCCATGTTAAGCCCACGTGAGGACCAGATTCATTAGGTCGAATTGAGGCGTAGCTGGGGACAAGAGTCACCATGTCTGGGTGCGGCCTAGGTGTGGCAATATTCTGCAGTTTTGAGTTAGTTCAATGTGGGGATGAGAGACACCAGGTCCAGGTGAGGCCAAAGAGAGGACCAGAGTCACCAGATCCAGGTGAGGTCCATGTTGGAAAGAGAGTCACCAGGTTCAGGAGAGGTCCAGGTGGGGACCAGAGTCACCAGATCCAGGTGAAGTCCAGGTGGAGACCAGAGTCACCAGATCCAGGTGAAGCCCAGGTGGTGAGCAGAGTCACTAGGTCCAGATGAGGCCAGGTGAGGACCAGAGTTACCAGACAACTTAGGCCCTGGTGGGTATCAGATGCAACAGGTCTACTTAAAGCCCAGGTGTGGAACGCAGTAACAAGGTCCAGGTGAGTCCCCAGTGGTGACAAGAGTCACCACGTCCAGGTGAGTCCCAGGTGGGGACCAGGATTACCAGGTCCAGGGGAGGCCCTTGAAAGAACCAGAGTCAAAAGTTCGACGTCAGGAGCAGGTTGCAACCAGGGTCAAAAGGTCCAAGTCAGGCCAAAGTGGGGTTCACAGTCACTAGGGCACGGTGAGACCCAGAGGGGAACCAGAGTCAACTGGTCCAGGTGAGGTCCAGTTGTGGAACACAGTCACCGGGTTCCAATTTTGCCCAGTTGAGGACCATGGTCAACACGGCCAGGTGAGGCCCAGATGGGGACCAGAGTCCCCAAATCCAGGTGAATCCCAGGTGGGGACCACAGTCACCGGATCCAGGGTAGTCTCAGGTGCAGACCAGAATCACCATGTCCAGGTGAGGTGCAGGTGGCAACCACACTCACCAGGTCCCGGTGAGGCCCTGATGGGGACCAGAGTCACGAGGTACATGAGAAGCTAGAAACACTGCAGCCACCAGGTCCACATGATGTCCATGTGGGAACGATAATCACCAGTTACAGGTGAGGACCAGGTGGGGATCCGACTCACCATGTCCAGGTGAGACCAGGTGGGAACTAGTGTCACCATGTCCAGGTGTGGCTCAGGTGAAGATCGGAGTTAATAGGTCCGGCTGTGTCACTGTTAGTGAACAGTGTAAGCATATCTTGATGCTACCCAGGATGGGTACTAGGGACACCAGGTCCTGGTGAGGCAAGGTGTGACCATAGACATGAGGTCCAGGTGAGGTCCCGATGGGAACCACAGTCACCAGGTCAGGTGAGGCCATGCTTAGGATCAGAGTCACCAGTTACAGGTGAGGCCCAGGTAGAGGCAGAGTCACCTGGTACAGAAGAGGCCAAAGTGAGGACCAGAGTTACCAGTATCAGGTCAGTCCCAGTGGGGAATACAGTAACCATGTCCCGATGATGCCCAGGTAGAACCAGAGTAACCAGGTCAAGATGAGGCTCAGGTGGGGAGCATGTTCACTACGTCCCGGTGAGGCCCAGTTGAGGACCAGAGTCAGCAGGTCAAGTTGAGGCCTAGAGGGGTACCAGACACCTGGTCTATGTGACATCCAGATGGGGACCAGAGTCACCATGTCAGGCTGAGGCCCAGAGCGGGTCCAGAGTCATCATGTCCAGGTGAGTCTCAGGTGTGGAAGAGAGTATCCAGGTCATAATGGGCCACAGGTGAGGACCAGAGTCACCAGATCTCGGTGAGGCCCAGTTAGGATCAGAGTCACCAGTTCCAGCTGAGGCCAAGAAGGAGTCCACAGCAATCAGGTCCAGGTGGGGAACAAATTCACCAGGACTGGATGAGGCCCGGATGTGGACCAGATTCACCAGGTCCAGGTGTTTCCAGGGGGTGACCAGAGTTACGAGTTCCGGGTGACATCAAGGTAAGGACCAGATTCACCAGGTCCAAGTGAGGCGCACATGGGGACCTGTATCACCAGGTATGGTTGAGGCCTAGGTGACAACCCCACTCACCAGGTCCAGGTGAGGCCAACTTGCAGGCCATACAGAGGAACCATGTCCCGATTATGCCCAGGTGGGTACTAGAGTTACCACGTCCAGGTGAGGTCAACCTGCAGGCCATGCAGTGGAACCATGTCCCGATGATGCCCACGTAGGGACCAGATTTACCAGCACTAGGTGAGGCCAACCTGCAGGCCATGCAGTGGAACCATGTCCCGATGATGCCCCGGTAGGGACGAGAGTAACCAGGTCCAAATGAGGCCCTGATGGAGCATATTCACTAGGTCCAGGTGAGGCCCAGTTGAGGACCAGAGTCAAGATCAGGTTGAGGCCTAGAGGGGTACAAGAATCACCTGGTCCAAGTGACATACTGATGGGGACCAGAGTCACCAGGTCAGGGTGAGGCCTAGAGAGGTTCCAGAGTCATCATGTCCAAGTGATGCTCAGGTGTGGAACAGGGTCACCGGGTACCAATGATGCCCAGGTGAGGACCAGAGTCACCAGGTCTGGGTGACGCGCAGACAGGATCAGAGTCACCAGTTCCATGTGAGGCCAAGAAAGAATCCACAGCAATCAGGTCCAGGTGGGGAACAAAGTCACCAGGACTGGGTGAGTACCAAATGGGGACCAGATTCACCAGGTCCAGGTGAGGCCCGGAGGTGACCAGAGTCCCCGGGTCTGGCGGAGGACCAGGTAAGGACCAGATTCACCAGGTCCAAGAGGCCAACGTGAGGACCTGATTCACCAGGTATGGGTGAGGCCCAGGTGGCAACCCCACACACCAGGTCCAGGTGAGGCCAACCTTCAGGCCAGAGTCACCAGATCCAGGTGAGGCCCTAGTGGGGACCTGAGTCACCAGGTAAATGTGAGTCTACAAGAACACCACAGTCACCAGGTCCAGGTGTGGGTCATGTGGGAACGAGAGTCACCAGGTCCAGGTGAGACCCATGTGGGGACCAGTCACCAGGTCCAGATTGAGGCCTAGGTGGGGGGACCAGAGTCATCAGGACCAGTTGAGGACAAAGTGTGGAGCAAAGTTATCATGTCCAGGTGACGCCCAGGTGGGGAACAGTGTAACCATGTCCCATTGATGCCAGGTGGGAAAAGAGTCACAATGTCCAGAAGAGGCCTAAGTGAGGAGTAGATTCAAGAGGTCATGTTGAGCCCCAGTTGAAGACTAGTGTCCCCAGCTCAGGGGGAGTCCCAGAGGGGACCAGAGGCACCCGGTACTGGTGATATCCAGGTGGGGACCAGAGTCACCATGTCAGATTGAGGTCCAGAGGGGGACGAGAATCACTAGGTCCAGGGGAGTCCCCGATGTGTAACTAAAAAACCAGGTCCCATGATGACCATATGAAGACCTGAGTCACCAGGTGCAGTTGAGGTCCCTGTGGGAACCAGTCACCTCCTCCAGGTGAGGCCCAGGTGGGCCCACAGTAACCAGTTCCAGGTGAGGCCCAGGTATATAAGAGAGTATCCAGGTCCCAATGATGCCTAGGTAAGGACCTGAATCAACAGGTCCAAGAGAGGCCCAAATATGGATCAGAGTCATTGTGTTCCAGGGGAGGCCAGATGGAGACCACAGGAACCAGGTCCAGGAGAGCCCCATATGGGAACCAGAGACACCAGATCCAGGTGAGGTCCAGGTGGGACCACAGTCACAAGGTCCAGGTGAGGCGCAGGTGGCAACACGATTCACCAAGTCCAGGTGAGGCCCAGGTGGCGACCAGTCACCAGATCCAGGTGAGGACCAGATAAGGACCAGATTCACCAGGCCCAGGTGAAGCCCAAGGGGTGACCAGCATCACCAGGTAAGGGTGAGGCCCAGACGGGGAACCAGAGTAACCAGTTTAGTTTGAGGTCCAGAATGGGACCAGAAGTCCCTGGTCAAAGTGAGGCCCAGGTGTGGAATAGAGTATCCAGGTCCCAATGATGCCTGGGTGAGGACCAGAGTCACTAGGGCCATGCAGACCCAGATGGGGAACAGAATCACTTGGTCCTGGTGAGGCATAGAATAAGACCACAGTCAGCAGTATCAGTGGAGCCCCTTGTGGGAACCAGAGCCACTCTATCCAGCTGAGTCCCAGGTCCATGTGAAACCCACGTGAGGATCAGATTCATCAGGTCGAATTGAGGCATAGCTGGGGACAAGAGTCACCAGGTCTGGGTGCGGCCTAGGTGGGGCAAGATTCAGCAGTACTGAGTTAAGTCCAAGTGGGGACGAGAGATACCAGGTCCAAGTGAGGCCAAACTGAGGACCAGAGTTACCAGATCCAGGTGAGGTCCATGTTGGAAAGAGAGTCACCAGGTCTAGGAGAGGTCCTGGTGGGTACCAGAGTCACCAGATCCAGGTGAAGTCCCGGTGGAGACCAGAGTCACCAGATAGAAGTGAAGCTCAGGTGGGGACCAGAGTCACTAGGTCCAGATGAGGCCCAGGTGAGGACCAGTGTTACCAGGTACACGTAGGGCCCCGGTGGGGATCAGAGGCAACAGGCCCCTGTGAGGCCGGCTTGGGGATCATGGTCAACAGGTCTACTTGACGCCCATGTGTGGAACACAGTAAACAGGTCCAGGTGAGTCCCCGGTGGTGACAAGGGTCACCACGTCCAGGTGAGACCCAGGTGGGGACCAGGCTCAGCAGGTACAGGGGAGGCCCTTGAAAGAACCAGAGTCAACAGTTCGAGGTCAGGCACAGTTGGCAACCAAGGTCAGCAGGTCCAAGTCAGGCCAAAGTGGAGTTCAGAGTCATTAGGGCACGGTGAGACCCGGAGGGGGACCAGAGTCACATGGTCCAGGTGAGGTCCAGTTGTGGAACAAAGTCACCGGGTCCCAATTTTGCCCAGTTGAGGACCATGGTCAACAGGGCCAGGTGGGGCCAAGATGGGGACCGGAGTCCCCAAATCCAGGAGAAGCCCAGGTGGGGACCACAGTCACCAGATCCAGGGTAGTCTCAGGTGCAGACCAGAATCACCAGGTCCAGGTGAGGTGCAGGTGGCAACCACACTCACCAGGTGCCGGTGAGGCCCTGGTGCGGACCAGAGTCACGAGGTACATGAGAAGTTAGAAACACTGCAGCCACCAGGTCCACATGATGTCCATGTGGGAACGAGAATCACAAGTTACAGGTGAGGACCAGGTGGGGATCTGACTCACCATGTCCAGGTGAGACCCAGGTGGGAACCAGTGTCACCATGTCCAGGTGTGGACCAGGGGAAGACCAGAGTTAATAGGTCCGGCTGGGTCACTGTTAGTGAACAGTGTAACCATATCCTGATGCTACTCAGGTGGGTACCAGATACAAGGTCCTGGTGAGGCCCAGGTGGGACCAGAGACAAGAGGTCCAGATGAGGTACAGATGGAAACCACATTCACCAGGTCAGGTGAGGCCATGCTTAGGATCAGAGTCACCAGTTACAGGTGAGGCCCAGGTGGAGCCAGAGTCACCATGTCCAGATGAGGCGAAGTTGGGGAGCATATTCACTACGTCCCGTTGAGGCCCAGTAGAGGACCAGAGTCACCAGGTCTAGTTGAGGCCTAGAGGGGTACCAGATTCACCTGGTCTAGGTGCCGTCCAGATGGGGACCAGAGTCACCATGTCAGGGAGAGGCCCAGAGTGGATCCAGAGTCATCATGTCCAGGTGAGTCTCAGGTGTGGAACAGAGTATCCAGGTCATAATGGTCCACAGGTGAGGACCAGAGTCAACAGATCTGGGTGAGGCCCAGTTAGGATCAGAGTCAACAGTTCCAGGTGAGGCTAAGAAGGAGTCCACAGCAATCAGGGCCAGGGGGGAAAAAAAGTCACCAGGACTGGGTGAGGCCCAGATGAGGACACAGATTCACCAGGTCCAGGTGATTCCCAGGTGGTGACCAGAGTTACCAGATTCACCAGGTCCACGTGATCCCCAGGTGGTGAGCAGGATTACCAGATACACCAGATCCAAGTGAGGCCCACGTCGGGGCCTGTGTCTCCAGGTATGGGTGAGGCCCAAGTGGCAACCCCACTCACCAGGTCCAGGTGAGGCCAACCTGCAGGCCATGCAGAGGAACCGTGTCCCGGTGATGCCCAGGTAAGGACCAGAGGTACGAGGTCCAGGTGACTCCAACCTGCAGGCCATGCGGAGGAACCATGTCCCGATGATGCCCAGGTAGGGACCAGAGATACCAGGTCAAGAAGAGACCAACCTGCAGACCATTATGTGAAACCATGTCCCGAGGTTGCCCTCGTAGGGACCAGAGTCACCAGGTCCAAATGAGGCCCAGATGGAGCATATTCTCTAGGTCCAGGTGAGGCCCAGTTGAGGACCAGAGTCACCAGATCTGGTTGAGACCCAGAGGGGTACCAGAATCCCCTGGTCCAGGTGACATCCAGATAGGGACCAGAGTCACCAGTTCCAGGTGAGGCCAAGAAAGAGTCCACAGCAATCAGGCACAGGTGGGGAACAAAGTCACCAGGACTATGTGAGACCCAGAATGGTACCAGATTCACCAGGTCCAGGTGAGGCCCAGGTTGTGACCAGAGTCCCCGGGTCTGGGTGAGGACCAGGTAAGGACCAGATTCACAAGGTCCACAAGGCCCACGTGGAGACCTGAGTCACAAGGTATGGGTGAGGCCCAGGTGACAACCACACTCACCAGGTCCAGGTGAGGCCAACCTGCAGGCCAGAGTCACAAGATCCAGGTGAGGCCCTAGTGGGGACCGGAGTCACCAGGTAAATGTGCGTCTACAAGAACACCACAGTCACCAGGTACAGGTGTGGTTCATGTGGGAAAGAGAGTCACCAGATCCACGTGAGACCCAGGTGGGGACCACAGTCACCAGGTCCAGATTGAGGCCTAGGTGGGGGGACGAGAGTCATCAGGACCAGTTGAGGCCAAAGTGTGCAGCAAAGTTATCATGTACAGGTGAGGCCCAGGTTGGGAACAGAGTAACCATGTCCCATTGATGCCAGGTGGGAAAAGAGTCTCAAGGTCCAGACGAAGCCTAAGTTTGGAGTAGATTCACCAGGTCCTGTTGAGGCCCAGCTGAGGACCAGTGTCCCCAGCTCCGGTCGTGTCACCCGGTTCTGGTGATATCCAGGTGGGGACCAGAGTCACCAGATCCAGGTGAAGCCCAGGTGGGGACCAGAGTCACTAGGTCCAGATGAGGCCAGGTGCGGACCAGAGTTACCAGGTACACGTGAGTCCACAGCAATCAGGTCCAGGTGGGGAACAAAGTCACCAGGACTGGGTGAGGCCCAGATGGGGACCAGATTCACCAGGTCCAGGTGAGGCCCAGGTGGTGACCTGAGTCCATGGTTCTGGGAGAGGACCAGAAAGGCCAGATTCACCCGGTCCAAGAGGCACACGTGGGGACCTGAGTCACCAGGTATGGGTGGGTCCCAGGTGGCAAACCCACTCACCAGGTACAGGTGAGGCCAACCTGCAGGCCAGAGTCACCAGATCCAGGTGAGACCCTAGTGGGGACGGGAGTCACAAGGTAAATGTGAGTCTACAAGAACACCACAGTCACCAGTCCAGTAGTGGTTCATGTGGGAACGGGAGTCACCAGGTCCAGCTGAGACCCAGTTAGGGACGACAGTCACCAGGTCCAGATTGAGGCCTAGGTTGGGGGACGAGAGTCATCAGGACCAGTTGAGGCCAAAGTGTGCAGCAAAGTTATCATGTCCAGGTGAGGCCCAGGTTGGGAACAGAGTAACCATGTCCCATTGATGCCAGGTGGGAAAAGAGTCACAAGGTCCAGACGAAGCCTAAGTTAGGAGTAGATTCACCAGGTCCTGTTGAGGCCCAGCTGAGGACCAGTGACCCCAGCTCCGGTCGTGTCACCCGGTTCTGGTGATATCCAGGTGGGGACCAGAGTCACCAGATCCAGGTGAAGTCCAGGGGGGACCAGAGTCTCTAGGTGCAGATAAGGCCCAGGTGAGGGCCAGAGTTACCAGGTACACGTGAGGCCCCGGTGGGGATCAGAGACAACAGGTCCATGTTAGGCGGGCATGGGGACAATGGTCAAGAGGTGTACTTGAGGCCCAGGTGTGGAACACAGTAAGCTGGTCCAGGTGAGTCCCCAGTGGTGACAAAGGTCACCACGTCAAGGTGAGGACCAGGTGGGCACCAGGATCACCAAGTACAGGGGAGGCCCTTGAAAAAACCAGAGTCAACAAATCGAGGTCAGGCGCAGGTGACAACCAGGGTCAGCAGGTCAAAGCCAGGCCAAAGTGGGGTTCACAGTCACTAGGGCACGGTGAGACCCAGAGGGGGACCAGAGTCACCTGGTCCAGGTGAGGTCCAGTTGTGGAACACAGTCACAGGGTCCCAATTTTGCCCAGTTGAGGACCATGGTCAACAGGGCCAGGTGAGGCCCAGATGGGGACCAGAGTCCCCAAATCCAGGTGAAGCCCAGGAGGGAACCACAGTCACCAGATCCAGGGTAGTCTCAGGTGCAGACCAGAATCACCAGGTCCAGGTGAGGTGCAGGTGGCAACCACACTCACCAGGTCCCTGTGAAGCCCTGGTGGGGACCAGAGTCACGAGGTACAAGAGAAGCTAGAAACACTGCAGCCACCATGTCCACGTGATGTCCATGCTGGAATGAGAATCACCAGTTACACGTGAGGACCACGTGGGAATCCGACTCACCATGTCCAGGTGAGACCCAGGTTCGAACCAGTGTCACCATGTCCAGGTGTGGCCCAGGTGAAGACCAGAGTTATAGGTCTGGCTGGGTCACTATTAGTGAACAGTGTAACCATATCCTGATGCTACCCAGGTGGGTACCAGAGACACCAGGTCCTGGTGAGGTCCAGGTTTAACCGGAGACATGAGGTCCAGGTGAGGTCCCGATGTGAACCACAGTCACCAGGTCAGGTGAAGCCATGCTTAGGATCAGAGTCACCAGTTACAGGTGAGGCCCAGTTTGAGCCAGAGTCACCTGGTACAGAAGAGGCCAAAGTCAGGACCAGAGTTACCAGGATCAGGTCAGTCCCAGTGGGGAATAGAGTAACCATGTCCCGATGATGCCCAGGTAGAACCAGAGTCACCCGGTCCAGATGAGGCGCAGGCGGTGAGCATGTTCACTAGGTCCCGGTGAGGCCCAGTTGAGGACCAGAGTCACCAGGTCAAGTTGAGGCCAAGAGAGGTACCAGATTCACCTGGTCTAGGTGACTTCCAGATGGGGACCAGAGTCACCATGTCAGGCTGAGGCCCAGAGAGGTTTCAGAGTCATCATGTCCAGGTGAGGCTCAAGTGTGGAACAGATTAACCAGGTACCAATGATGCCAAGGTGAGGACCAGAGTCACCAGATCTGGGTGACGCGCAGATAGGATCAGAGTCACCAGTTCCAAGTGAGGCCAAGAAAGAGTCCACAGCAATCAGGTCCTGGTGGGGAACAAATTCACCAGAACTGGGTGAGGCCCAGATGGGGACCAGATTCACCAGGTCTAGTTGAGGCCCAGGTGGTGACCAGATTCCCCGGATCTGGGAGAGGACCAGGTAAGGACCAGATTCACCAGGCCCTAGGGACGCCCACGTGGGGACCTGTGTCACCAGGTATTGGTGAGGCCCAGTTGGCAGCCCGACTCACCAGGTCCAGGTGAGGCCAACCTGCAGGAATGCAGAGGAACCGTGTTCCGATGATGCCCAGGTAGGGAACAGAGTTACCAGGTCCAGGAGAGGTCAACCTGAAGGCCATTCAGGGGAACCTTGTCCCGATGATGCCAAGTAGTGACCAGAGTCACCAGGTCCAAATGAGGCCCAGATTGAGCATTTTCACTGGGTCCAGGTGAGGCCCAGTTGAGGACCAGAGTCACCAGATCTTGTTGAGGCCTAGAGGGGTACAAGAATCACCTGGTCCAGGTGACATCCAGGTGTGGACCAGAGTCACCAAGTCAGGGTTATGCCCAGAGAGGTTCCAGAGTCATCATGTCCAGGTGAGGCTCAGGCGTGAAACAGAGTCACTATGTAACAATGATGCCCAGGAGATAACCAGCGTCACCAGGTCTGGGTGACGCGCAGATAGGATCAGAGTCACCAGTTCCAGGTGAGGCCAAGAAAGAGTTCACAGCAATCAGGTCCAGGTGGGGAACAAAGTCACCAGGACTGTGTGAGGCCCAGATGGGGACCAGATCACCAGGTCCAGGTGAGGCCCAGGTGGTGACCAGAGTCCCCGGGTCTGGGAGAGTTCCAGGTAAGGACCAGATTCACCAGGGCAAGAGGCCTACGTGGGGACCTGAGTCACCAGGTATGGGTGAGGCCCAGGTGACAACCCAACTCACCAGGTCCAGGTGAGGCCAACCTGCAGGCCAGAGTCACCAGATCCAGGTGAGGCCCTAGAGGGGAACGGAGTCACCAGGTAAATGTGAGTCTACAAGGACACCACAGTCAACAGGTCCAGGTGTGGTTCATGTGGGAACGAGAGGCACCAGGTCCAGGTCAGACCCAGTCGGGGACCACAGTCACCAGGTCCAGATTGAGTCCTAGGTGGGGGGACCAGAGTCATCAGGACCAGTTGAGGCCAAAGTGCGGAGAAAAGTTATCATATCCAGGTGAGGCCCGTGGGGAACAGAGTAACCATGTCCGATTGATGCCAGGTTGGTTAAGTGTCACAAGGTCCAGACGAGGCCTAAGTGAGGAGTAGATTCACCAGATCCTGTTGAGCCCAGTTGAGGACCAGTGTCCCCAGCTCCGGGTGAGTCCCAGAGGGGGACCAGAGTCACCCGGTTCTGGTGATATCCAGGTGGGGACAAGACTCACCACGTCAGCGTGAGTCCCAGAGGGGGAGGAGATAACTAGGTCCAGGTGAGGCCCCGATGTGGCACTGAGATACCAGGTCCCATGATACCCATTTGAGGACCTGAGTCACCAGGTCCAGGTGAGTTCCCTTTGGGAACCAGTGACCTCATCCAAATGAGGCCCAGGTGGAACCACAGTCACCAGGTCCAGGTGAGGCCCAGGTATATAAGAGAGTATCGAGGTCCCAATGATGCCCAGAAAAGGACCAGAGTCAACAGGTCCAGGAGAGACCCAAATATGGATCAGAGTCATTGTGTTCCAGGTGAGGCCAGATGGAGACCACAGGAACCAGGTCCAGGAGAGCCCCATATGGGAACGAGAGCAACCAGATCCAGGTGAGGTACAGGGGGGACCACAGTCACAAGGTCCAGGTGAGGCGCAGGTGGCAACAGGATTCTCCAAGTCCAGGTGAGGCCCAGGTGGCGACCAGTCACCAGAACCAGGTGCGGAACAGCTAAGGACCAGTTTCACCAGGCCGAAGTGATGCCCAAAGGGTGACCAGAGTTACCCTGTAAGGGTGAGTCACAGAGGGGGAACCAGACTAACCAGTTTAGTTTGAGGCCCAGAATGGGACCAGAGGTGACTGGTCAATGTGAGGCCCAGGTGTGGAATATAGTTCCAGGTCCCAATGATGCCTGGGTGAGGACCTCAGACACTAGGGCCATGCAGGCCCAGATGGGGAAGAGAATCACTAGGTCCTGGTGAGGCATAGATAAGACCACAGTCAGCAGTATCAGGTGAGCCCCTTGTGGGAACCAGAGCCACTCTATCCAGCTGAGTCCCAGGTCCATGTGAGGCCCACGTGAGGACCAGATTCATCAGGTCGAATTGAGGCAAAGCTGGGACAAGTGTCACCAGGTCTGGGTGCGGCCTAGGTGGGGCAAGATTCAGCAGTTCTGAGTTAGGTCAAAGTGGGGACGAGAGACACCAGGTCCAGTTGAGGCCAAACTGAGGGCCAGAGTCACCAGATCCAGGTGAGGTAAATGTTGGAAAGAGAGTCACCAGGTCCAGGAGAGGTCCAGGTGGGGACGACAGTCACCAGATCCAGGTGAAGCCCAGGTGGGGACCAGTCACCAGACCGAAGTGAAGCCCAGGTGCGGACCAGAGTCACCAGGTCAAGTTGAGGCCTAGAGGGATACCACATTCACCTAGTCTAGGTGACATCCGTATGGGGACCAGAGTCATCATATCAGGGTGAGGCCCAGAGGGGATCCAGAGTCATCATGTCCAGGTGAGGCTCAGGTGTGGAACAGAGTATTCAGGTCCTAATGGTCCATAGGTGAGGACCAGAGTCACCAGATCTGGGTGAGGCCCAGTTACGATCAGAGTCACCAGTTCCAGGTGAGGCCAAGAAGGAGTCCACAGCAATCAGTTCCAGGTGGGGTGACAAAGTCACCAGGACTGGATGAGGACCAGATGGGGACCAGATTTACCCGGTTCATGTGATTCCCAGGTGGTGACCCGAGTTAGGAGTTCCGGGTGAGGACCAGGTAAGGACCAGATTCACCAGGCCCAAGGGAGGCCCACGTGGGGACCTGTGTCACCAGGCATGTGTGAGGCCATGGTCACAACGCCACTCACCAGGTCCAGGTGAGGCCCAACTGCAGGACATGCAGAGGAACCATGTCCCGATGATGCCCAGGTAGGGACTAGAATTACCAGGTCAAGGTGAGGCCAACCTGCAGGCCATGTGTGGAACCATGTCCCGATGATGCCCAGGTAGTGACAAGATTTACCAGGTCCAGGTGAGGCCAACCAGCAGGCCATGCAGTGGAACCATGTCCCGGTGATGCCCAGGTAGGGACCAGAGTCACCAGGTCCAAATGAGGCCCAGATGGATCAAATTCACTAGGTCCAGGTGAGGCCCACTTGAGGACCAGAGTCACCAGGTCTGGTTGAGGCCTAGAGGGGTACCAGAATCACCTGGTCCAGGTGACATCCAGATGGGGACCAGAGTCACCAGGTCAGGGTGAGGCCCGGAGAGGTTCCAGAGTCATCAGGTCCAGGTGAGGCTCAGGTGTGGAATAGAGTCACCAGGTACCAATGATGCCCAGGTGAGGACCAGAGTCACCAGGTCCGGTTGACGCGCAGATAGGATCAGAGTCACCAGTTCCAGTTGAGGCCAAGAAAGTGTCCACAGCAATCAGGTCCAGGTGGGGAACAAAGTCACCAGGACTGGGTGAGGCCCAGATGGGGAACAGATTCACCAGGTCCAGGTGAGGCCCAGTTGGGGACCAGAGTCCCCGGGTCTGGGAGAGGACCAGATAAGGTCCAGATGAACAGGTCCAAGAGGTCCACGTGGGGACCTGAGTCACCAGGTTTGGGTGAGGCCCAAGTAGCAACCCCACTCACCAGATCCAGGTGAGGCCAAACTGCGGACCAGAGTCACCAGATCCAGGTGAGGTCCATGTTGGAAAGAGAGTCACCAGGTCCAGGAGAGGTCCAGGTGGGGACCAGAGCCACCACGTCAGGGTGAGGACCATAATGGGACGAGAATCACTAGGTCCAGGTGAGGCCCCGATGTGGAACTGAGAAACCAGGTCCCATGATGCCCATATAAGGACCTGAGTCACCAGGATCAGGTGAGGTCCTTGTGGGAACCAGTCACCTCGTCCAGGTGAGCC
The DNA here is from genome assembly GCF_048164855.1 of Canis lupus baileyi. Lineage (NCBI taxonomy): Eukaryota > Metazoa > Chordata > Mammalia > Carnivora > Canidae > Canis > Canis lupus. The sequence goes on along the minus strand of NC_132874.1, from coordinate 32,350,952 downwards.
CCAGGTGGGACCACAGTCACCAGGTCAAGGTTTGGCCCAGGAATATAAGAGAGTATCCAGGTCCCAATGATGCCCAGGTATGCACCAGAGTCCACAGGTCCAGGAGAGGCCCAAATATGGATCACAGTCATTGTGTTCCAGGTGAGGCCAGATGGAGACCACAGGAACCAGGTCCAGGAGAGCCCCATGTCGGTACCTGAGCCACCAGATCCAGGTGAGGTCCAGGTGGGACCACAGTCACAAGGTCCAGGTGAGGAGCAGGTGGCAAGAGGATTCACCAAGTCCACGTGGGGCCCAGGTGACGACCAGTCAGGAGATCCAGGTGCGGTCCAGCTAAGGACCAGATTCACCAGGCCCAAGAGAAGTCAAAGGGGTGACCAGAGTCACCAGGTAAGGGTGAGGCCCAGAGGGGGAACCAGAGTAACCAGTTTAGTTTGAGGCCCAGAATGGGACCAGAGGTCCCTGGTCAGAGTGAGGCAAAGGTGTGGAATAGAGTATCCAGGTCCCAATGATGCCTGGGTGAGGACCAGAGTCACGAGGGCCATGCAGGCCCAGATGGGGAACAGAATCACTAGGTCCTGGTGAGGCATAGAATAAGACCACAGTCAACAGTATCATGTGAGCCCCTTGTGGGAACCAGAGACACACTATCCAGCTGAGTCCAAGGTCCATGTGAGGCCCACGTGAGGACCAGATGCATCAGGTCGAATTGAGGCATAGCTGGGGACAAGAGTCACCAGGTCTGGGTGCGGCCGAGGTGGGGCAAGATTCAGCAGTTCTGAGTTAGGTCAAAGTGGGGACGAGAGACACCAGGTCCAGGTGAGGCCAAACTGAGGACCAGAGTCACCAGATCCAGGTGAGGTCCAGGTGGGGACCAGAGTCACCAGATCCAGATAAAGCCCAGGTGGGACCAGACTCACTAGGTCCAGATGAGGCCCAGGTGGGGACCAGAGTTACCAGGTACACGTGAGGCCCCGGTGGGAATCAGAGGCAACAGGTCCATGTGAGCCCGGCTTGGGGACCATGGATAACAGGTCTACTTGAGGACCAGCTGTGGAACACAGTAAGCAGGTCCAGGTGAGTCCCCAGTGGTGACAAGAGTCACCACGTCCAGGTGAGGCCCAGGTGGGGACCAGGATCACCAGGTACAGGGGAGGCCCTTGAAAGAACTAGAGTCAACAGTTCGAGGTCAGGCGCAGGTGGCAACCAGGGTCAGCAGGTCCAGGTAAGGCCAAAGTGAGGTTCACAGTCACTAGGGCAAGGTGAGACCCAGAGGGGGACCAGAGTCACCTGGTCCAGGTGAGGTCCAGTTATGGAACACAGTCAACGGGTCCCAATTTTGCCCAGTTGAGGACCATGGTCAACAGGGCCAGGTGAGGCCCAGATGGGGACCGGAGGCCCCAAATCCAGGTGAAGCTCAGGTGGGGACCACAGTCACCAGATCCAGGGTAGTCTCGGGTGCAGGTCCTGGTGAGGCCCAGGTGGGACCAGAGACATGACGTCCAGATGATCTCACGATGTGAACCTCAGTCACCAGGTCAGGTGAGGCCATGCTTACGTCAGAGTCACCAGTTACATGTGAGGCCCAGGTGGAGCCAGAGTTACCTGGTAGAGAAGGGGACAAAGTCAGGACCAGTGTTACCAGGATCAGGTCAGTCCCATTGGGAAATAGAGTAACCATGTCCCGATGATGCCCAGGTAGAAGCAGAGTCACCAGGTCCAGATGAGGCGCAGGTAGGGAGCATATTCACTAGGTCCCGGTGAGGCCCAGTTGAGGACAAGAGTCACCAGGTCTAGTTGAGGTCTAGAGGGGTACCAGATTCACCTGGTCTAGGTGAAATCCAGATGGAGACCAGAGTCACCATGTCAGGGTGAGGCCCAGAGGGGATCCAGAGTCATCATGTCCAGGTGAGGCTCAGGTGTGGAACAGAGTATCCAGGTCATAATGGTCCACAGGTGAGGACCAGAGTCACCAGATCTGGGTGAGGCCCAGTTAGGATCATCGTCACCATTTCCAGGTGAGGCCAAGAAGGTGTCCACATCAATCAGGTCCAGGTGGGGAACAAAGTCACCAGGAATGGGTGAGGCCCAGATGGGGACCAGATACACCAGGTCCAGGTGATTCCCAGGTGATGACCAGAGTTACAAGTTCCGGATGAGGACCAGGTAAGGACCAGATTCACCAGGTCCAAATGACGCCCAATGGAGCATATTCACTAGGTCCAGGTGAGGCCCACTTCAGGACCAGAGTTACCAGATAAGGTAGAGGCCTAGAGGGGTAACAGAATCACCTGGTCCAGGTGACATACAGATGGGGACCAGTGTCACCAGGTCAGGATGAGGCCCAGAGAAGTTACAGAGTCATCATGTCCAGGTGAGGCTCAGGTGTGGGACAGAGTCACCAGGTACCAATGATGCCCAGGTGAGGACCAGAGTCACCAGAACTCGGTGACGTGCAAATAGGATCAGAGTCACCAGTTCCAGGTGACCCCAAGAAAGAGTCCACATCAATCAGGTCCAGGTGGGGAACAAAGTCACCAAGAATGGGTGAGGCCCATATGGGGACCAGATTCACCAGGACCAGGTGAGGCCCAGGTGGTGACCAGTGTCATCGTGTCTGGGAGACGACCAGGTAAGGACCAGGTTCACCAAGTCCAAGAGGCCCACGTGGGGACTTGAGTCACCAGGTATGGGTGAGGCCCAGGTGGCAACCCCACTCACCAGGTCCAGGTGAGGCAAACCTGCAGGCCAGAGTCACCAGATCCAGGTGAGGCCCTAGTGGGGAACGGAGTCACCAGGTAAATGTGAGTCTACAAGAACACCACAGTCACCAGGTCCAGGTGTGGTTCATGTGGGAACGAGAGTCACCAGGTCCAGGTGAGGTCCAGGTAGGACCACAGTCACAAGGTAGAGCTGAGGCGCAGGTGGCAACAGGATTCACCAAGTCCAGGTGAGGCCCAGGTGGATACCAGTCACCAGATCCAGGTGTGGACAAGCTAAAGAACAGATTCACCCGGCCCAAGTGAAGCCCAAGGGGTGACCAGAGTCACCAGGTAATGTTGAGGCCCAGAGGGGGAACCAGAGTAAACAGTTTAGTTTGAGGACCAGAATGGGATCAGAGGTCCCTTGGCAGTGTGAGGCCCAGGTGTGGAATAGAGTATCCAGGTCCCAAAGATGCCTGGGTGAGGACCAGAGTCACAAGGGCCATGTAGGCCCAGATGGGGAACAGAATCACTAGGTCCTGGTGAGGCATAGAATAAGACCACAGTCAACAGTATCAGGTGAGCCCCATGTGGGATCCAGAGCTACTCTATCCAGCTGAGTCCCAGGTCCATGTGAGGCCCACGTGAGGACCAGATTCATCGGGTCGAATTGAGGCATAGCTGGGGACAAGAGTCACCAGGTCTGGGTTGGCCTAGGTTGGGTGAGATTCAGCAGTTGTGAGTTAGGTCCAAGTGGGGACGAGAGACACCAGTTCCAGGTGAGGCCAAACTGAGGACCAGAGTCACCAGATCCAGGTAAGGTCCATGTTGGAAAGAGAGTCACCACGTCCAGAAGAGGTCCAGGTGGGGACCAGAGTCACCAGATCCTGGTGAATTCCAGGTGGGGACCAGAGTCACCAGATCCAGGTGAAGCCCAGGTGGGGACCAGACTCACTAGGTCCAGATGAAGGCTAGGTGAGGGCCAGAGTTACCAGGTACACGTGAGGCCCCGGTGGTGATCAGAGGAAAGAGGTCCATGTGAGGCGGGCTTGGGGACCATGGTCAACAGGTCTACATTAGGCCCAGGTGTAGAAAACAGTAACCAGGTCCAGGTGAGTCCCCGGTGGTGACAAGAGTCACCACGTCCAGGTGAGGCCCAAGTTGGGACCAGGATCACCAGGTACAGGGGAGGCCCTTGAAAGAACCAGAGTCAACAGTTCGAGGTCAGACGCAGGTGGCAACCAGGGTCAGCAGGTCCATGTCAGGCCAAAATGGGGTTGACAGTCACTAGGGCAGGTTGAGACCCAGAGGGGGAGCAGAGTCACCTGGTCCAGGTGAGGCAAAGAAAGAATCCACAGCAATCAGGTCCAGGTGGGGAACAAAGTCCCGAGGACTGTGTGAGGCCCAGATGGGGACCAGATTCACCAGGTCCAGGTGATTCCCAGGTGGTGAACAGAGTTACGAGTTCCGGGTCAGGACCAGGTAAGGACCAGATTCACCAGGTCCAAGTGAGGCCCACGTGGGAACCTGTGTCACCAGGCATGGGTGAGGCCCAGGTGGCAACTCCACTCACTAGGTCCAGGTGAAGCCAACCTGCAGGCCATGCCGAGGAATCATGTCCCGATGATGCCCAGGTAGGGACTAGAGTTCTCAGGTCCAGGTGAGGCCAACCTGCAGGCCATGCAGTGGAACCATATCCCGATGATACCCAGGGAGTGACCAGAGTCACCAGGTCCAAATGAGACCCAGATGGAGCATATTCACTAGGTACAGGTGAGTCCCCTTTGAAGACAAGAGTCACCAGATCTGTTTGAGGCCTAGGGGGTACCAGAATCACCTTGTCCATGTGACATCCAGATGGGGACCAGAGTCACTAGGTCAGGGTGAGGCCCAGAGCGGTTCCAGAGTCAACATTTCCAGGTGAGGCTCAGGTGTGGTACAGAGTCACCAGGTACCAATGATGCCCAGGTGAGGACAAGAGTCACCCGGTCTGAGTGACGCACAGATAGGATCAGACTCAGCAGTCCAGGTGAGGCCAAGAAAGGGCACAGCAATCAGGTCCAGGTGGGGAACAAAATCACCAGGACTGGGTGAGGCCCAGATGGGGACCAGATTCACCAGGTCCAGGTGGGGCCCAGGTGGTGACAAGAGTCCCCGGGTCTAGGAGAGGACCGGGTAAGGACAAGATTCACCAGGTCCAAGAGGCCCACGTAGGGAGCTGAGTCACCAGGTATAGGTGAGGCCCAGGTGGCAACCCCACTCACCAGGTCCTGGTGAGACCAACCTGCAGGCCAGAGTCACCAGATCCACGTGAGTCCCTAGTGGGGACCGGATTCACCAGGTAAAATTGAGTCTACAAGAACGCCAGAGTCACCAGGTCCAGGCGTGGTTCATGTAGGAACGAGACCACCAGGTCCAGGTTAGACCCAGGTGGGGACCACAGTCACCAGGTACAGGTGTGACCAGGGGGGGACCACAGTCACCAGGTTCAGTTTGAGGCCTAGGTGGGCGGATCAGAGTCATCAGGACCAGTTGAGGACAAAGTGTGGAGCAAAGTTATCATGTCCAGGTCACGCCCAGTGGGAACAGAGTAACCATGTCCCATTGATGCCAGGTGGGAAAAGAGTCACAAGGTCCAGACGAGACCTAAGTGAGGAGTAGATTCACCAGGTCCAGTTGTGCCCAGTTGAGGACCAGTGTCCCAGCTCCGGGTGAGTCCCAGAGGGGGAACAGAGTCACCCGATTCTGGTGATATCCAGATGGGGACAGAGTGACCATGTCAGGCTGAGGCCCAGAGGGTTGCAGCGTCATCATGTCCAGGTGAGTCTCAGGTGTGGAACAGAGTATCCAGGTCATAATGGTCCACAGGTGAGGACCAGAGTCACCAGATCTAGGTGAGGCCCAGTTAGGATCAGAGTCACCCTTTCCAGGTGAGGCCCAAAAGGAGTCCACAGCAATCAGGTCCAGGTGGGGAACAAAGTCACCAGGACTGGGTGAGGCCCAATGGGGACCAGATTCACCAGGTCCAGATGATTCCCATGTTGTGACCAGACTTACTAGTTCCGAGTGAGGACCAGGTAAGGACCAGATTCACCAGGTCAAAGGGAGGCCCACTTGGACCCTGTGTCACAAGGTATGGGGGAGGCCCAGGTGTCAAACCCACTCACCAGGTCCAGGTGAGGCCAACCTGCAGGCCATGCAGAGCAATCATGTCCCGGTGATGCTCAGGTAGGGACCAGATTTACCAGGTCCATTTGAGGCCAATCTGCAGGCCATGCAGTGGAACCATGTCCCGATGATGCCCAGGTAGGGACCAGAGTCACCAGGTCCAAATAAGGCCCAGATGGAGCATATTCACTAGGTCCAGGTAAGGCGCAGTTGAAGACCAGTTTCACCATATCTGCTTGAGTCTCAGAAGGGTACCAGAATCACCAGGTCCAGGTGATATCCAGATGGGGACGAGAGTCACCAGGTCAGGGGGAGGCCCAGAGTGGTTCCAGAGTCATCGGGTCCAGGTGAGGCTCAGGTGTGGAAGGGAGTCACCAGGTACCAATGATGCCCAAGTGAGGACCAGAGTCACCAGATCCAGGTGAGTCCCTAGTGGGGACCGCAGTCACCAGGTAAATGTGAGTCTACAAGAACACCACATTCACCTGGTCCAGGTGTGGTTCATGTGGGAACGAGAGTCACCATGTCCAGGTGAGACCCAGGTGGGGACCACAGTCACCAGGTCCAGATTGAGGCCTAGGTGGTGGGACCAGAGTCATCAGGACCAGTTGAGGCCAAAGAGTGGAGCAAAGTTATCATGTCCAGGTGAGGCCCAGGTTGGGAACAGTGTAACCATGCCCCATTGATGCCAGGTGGGAAAAGAGTCACAGGTCCAGACGAGGCCTGAGTGAGGAGTAGATTCACCAGGTCTTGTTGAGGCCCAGTTGAGGACCAGTGTCCCCAGCTCCGTGTGAGTCCCAGTGGGGGACGAGAGTCACGCGGTTTTGGTGATATCCAGGTAGAGACCAGAGTCACCAGGTCCAAATGAGGCCCAGAAGAGCATATTCACTAGGTCCAGGTGAGGCCCATTTGAGAACAAGCGTAACCAGATCTCTTGAGGCCTAGAGGGGTACCAGTATCACCTGGCCCAGGTGACATCGAGATGGGAACCAGAGTCTCCAGGTAGGAGTGAGGCCCAGAGAGGTTCCAGAGTCATCATGTCCAGGTGAGGCTCAGGTGTGGAACAGAGTAACCAGGTACCAATGATGCCTAGGTGAGGACCAGAGTCACCAGATCTGGCTGACGCGCAGATAGGATCAGAGTCAGCAATTCCAGGTGAGGCCAAGAATGTGTCCACAGCAATCAGGTCCAGGTGGGGAACAAAGTCACCAGGACTGAGTGAGGACCAGATGGGGACCAGATTCACCAGGTCCAGGTGAGGCCCAGGTGTTGACCAGAGTCCCCGGGTCTGGGAGAGGACCAGGTAAGGACCAGATTCACCACGCCCAAGTGAAGCCGAAGTGGTGACCAGAGTCACCAGGTAAGGGTGAGGCCCAGAGGGGGAACCAGAGTAACCACTTCAGTTTGAGGCCCAGAATGGGACCAGAGGTCCCTGGTCACAGTGAGGCCCAGGCGTGGAATAGAGTATCCAGGTCCCATGATGCCTGGGTGAGGACCAGAGTGACTAGGGCCATGCAGGCCCAGATGCGGAACAGAATCACTAGGTCCTAGTGAGGCATAGAATAAGACCACAGTCAGCAGTATCAGGTGAGCCCCTTGTGGGAACCAGAGCCACTCTATCCAGCTGAGTCCCAGGTCCATGTGAGGCCCACGTGTGAACCAGATTCATCAGGTCGAATTGAGGCATAGCTGGGGACAAGAGTCACCAGGTCTGGGTGCGGCCTAAGTGGGGCAAGATTCAGTAGTTCTGCGTTAGGTCAAAGTGGGGACGAGAGACACCAGGTTCAGGTGTGGCCAAACTGAGGACCAGAGTCACCAGATCCAGGTGAGGTCCAGGTGGGGACCAGAGTCAACAGATCCAGGTGAGGCCCAGTTATATAAGAGAGTATCCAGCTCCCAAAGATGCCCAGGTAAGGACCAGAGTAGACAGGTCCAGTAGAGGTTCAAATATGGATCAGAGTCATTGTGTTTCAGCTGAGGCCAGATGGAGACCACAGGAACCAGGTCCAGGAGACCCCCATATGGGAACCAGACCCACCAGATCCAGGTGAGGTCCAGGTGGGACCACAGTCACAAGGTCCTGGTGAGGCGCAGGTGGCAACAGGATTCACCAAGTCCAGGTGAGGACCAGGTGGCGAACAGTCACCACATCCAGTTGCGGACCAGCTAAGGACCAGATTCACCAGGCCCAAGTGAAGCCAAACGGTTGACCAGAGTTACCAGGTAAGGGTGAGGCCCAAAGGTGAACCAGTAACTAGTTTAGTTTGAGTCCCAGAATGGGACGAGAAGTCCATGGTCAATGTGAGGCACAGGTGTGGAATAGAGAGAGTCATTAGGGCCATGCAGGCCCAGATGGGGAACAGAATCACTAGGTCCTGGTGAGACAGAGAATAAGACCACAGTCAGCAGTGTCAGGTGAGCCCCTTGTGGGAACCAGAGCCACTCTATCCAGCTGAGTCCCAGGTCCATGTGAGGCCCACGTGAGGACCAGATTCATCAGGTCGAAATGAGGCATAGCTGGGGACAAGAGTCACCAGGTCTGAGTGCGGCCTAGGTGGGGCAAGATTCAGCAGTTCTGAGTTAGGTCAAAGTGTGGACAAGAGACACAAGGTCCAGGTGAGGCCAAACTGAGGACCAGAGTCACCAGATCCATGTGAGGTCCATGTTGGAAAGAGAGTCACCAGGTCCAAGAGAGGTCCAGGTGGGGACAAGAGTCACCAAATCCAGGTGAAGTCCAGGTGGGGACCAGAGTCACCAGATCCTCGTGAAGCCCAGGTGGGGACCAGAGTCACTAGGTCCCGATGAGGCCCAGGTGAGGACCAGTGTTACCAGGTACACGTGAGGCCCCAGTGGGGATCAGAGGCAACAGGTCCATGTGAGGCCGGCTTGGGGACCATGGTCAACAGGTCTACTTGAGGCCCTGGTGTGTAACACAGTAAGCAGGTCCAGGTGAGTCCCCGGTAGTGAAAAGTGTCACCACATCCAGGTGAGTCCCAGGTGGGGACCAGGATCACCAGGTACAGTTGAGGCCCTTGAAAGAACTAGAGTCTACTGGCACAAAAACAGACACATAGATCAGTGAAACAGAATAGAGAATCCAGAAGTGGACCCTGAACTTTATGGGCAACTAATATTCGATAAAGGAGGAAAGACTATCCATTGGAAGAAAGACAGTCTCTTCAATAAATGGTGCTGGGAAAATTGGACATCCACATGCAGAAGAATGAAACTAGACCACTCTTTTTCACCATACACAAAGATAACCTCAAAATGGAGGAAAGATCTAAATGTGAGACAAGATTCCATCAAAATCCTAGAGAAGAACACAGGCAACACCCTTTTTGAACTCGGCCATAGTAACTTCTTGCAAGATACATCCACGAAGGCAAAAGAAACAAAAGCAAAAATGAACTATTGGGACTTCATCAAGATAAGAAGCTTTTGCACAGCAAAGGATACAGTCAACAAAACTCAGAGACAACCTACAGAATGGGAGAAGATATTTACAAATGACATATCAGATAAAGGACTAGTTTCCAAGATCTATAAAGAACTTATCAAACTCAACACCAAAGAAACAAACAATCCAATCATGAAATGGGCAAAAGACATGAACAGAAATCTCACAGAGGAAGACATAGACATGGCCAACATGCACATGAGAAAATGCTCTGCATCACTTGCCATCAGGGAAGTACAAATCAAAACCACAATGAGATACCACTTCACACTAGTGAGAATGGGGAAAATTAACAAGACAGGAAACAACCAATGTTGGAGAGGATGCGGAGAAAAGGGAATCCTCATACACTGTTAGTGGGAATGTGAACTGGTGCAGCCACTCTGGAAAACTGTGTGGAGGTTCTTCAAACAGTTAAAAATATACCTGCCCTACGACCCAGCAATTGCACTGTTGGGGATTTTCCCCAAAGAGACAAATGCAATGAAACGCCGGGACACCTGCGCCCCGATGTTTATAGCAGCAATGGCCACGATAGCCAAACTGTGGAAGGAGCCTCGGTGTCCAACGAAAGATGAATGGATAAAGAAGATGTGGTTTATGTATACAATGGAATATTACTCAGCTATCAGAAATGACAAATACCCACCATTTGCTTCAACGTGGATGGAACTGGAGGGTATTATGCTGAGTGAAGTAAGCCAGTCGGAGAAAGACAAACATTATATGTTCTCATTCATTTGGGGAATATAAATAATAGTGAAAGGGAATATAAGGGAAGGGGGAAGAAATGTGTGGGAAATATCAGAAAGGGAGACAGAACGTAAAGACTGCTAACTCTGGGAAACGAACTAGGGGTGGTAGAAGGGGAGGACGGCGGGGGGTGGGAGTGAATGGGTGACGGGCACTGGGGGTTATTCTGTATGTTAGTAAATAGAACACCAATAATAAAAAATAAATTAAAAAAAAAAGAAAAAAGAAAGAACCAGAGTCAACAGGTCGAAGTCAAGTGCAGGTGGCAACCAGGGTCAGCAGGTCCAAGTGAGACCCACGTGGGGACCTGTGTCACAATGTATGTGTGAGGCCCAGTTTGCTGCCCCACTCACCAGGTCCAGGTGAGGCCAAGAAGGAGTCCACAGCAATCAGGTCCAGGTGGGGAACAATGTCACGAGGACTGGGTGAGGCCCAGATGGGGACCAGATTCACCAGGTCCAGGTGATTCCCAGGTGGTGACCAGAGATACCAGTTCCGGGTGAGGACCAGGTAAGGACCAGATTCACCAGGTCCAAGTGAGGCCCACGTGGGTACCTGTGTCACCAAGCATGGGTGAGGCCCAGGTGGCAACCCCACTCCGCAGGTCCAGGTGAGGCCAAACGGCAGGCCATGCAGAGGAACCATGTCTCGATGATGCCCAGGTAGGGACTAGAGTTACCAGGTCCAGGTGAGGCCAAGATGCAGGACATGCAGTGGAACCATGTCCCGATGATGCCCAGGTAGGGACCAGAGTCACCAGGTCCAAATGAGGCCCAGATGGAGCATATTCACTAGGTCCAGTGAGGCCCAGTTGAGGACCACTGTCACCAGTTCTGGTTGAGGCTTAGAGGGGTACCAGAATCACCTCGTCCAGGTGACATCCAGATGGGGACCAGAGGCATCAGGTCAGGGAGAGGTCGAGAGTGGTTCCAGAGTCATCATGTCCTGGTTAGGCTCAGGCGTGGAACAGAGTCACCAGGTACCAATGATGCCCAGGTGAGGCCCAGAGTCACCAGATCTGGGTGACGCGCAGATAGGATCAGAGTCACCAGTTCCAGGTGAGGCCAAGAAAGAGTCCACAGCAATCAGGTCCAGGTGGGGAACAAAGTCACCAGGACTGGGTGAGGCCCAGATGGGGACCAGATTCACCAGGTCCAGATGAGGCCCAGGTGGTGACCAGAGTCCCCGGGTCTGGGACATGACCAGGTAAGGACCAGATTCACCAGGTCCAAGAGGCCCACGAGGGGAATTGAGTCACCAGCTATGTCTGAGGCCCAGGAGGCAACCCCACTCACCAGGTCAAGGTGAGGCCAAATGGCAGGCCAGAGTCACCAGATCCAGGTGAGGCCCTAGTGGGGACCAGTGTCACCAGGTAAATGTGAGTCTACAAGAACACCACAGTCACCAGGTCCAGGTGTGGTTCATGTTGGAACGAGAATCACCAGGTACAGGTGAGACACAGGTGGGCACCACAGCACCAGGTCCAGACTGAGGCCTAGGTGGGGAGAACAGAGTCATCAGGACCAGTTGAGGCCAAAGTGTGGAGCAAAGTTATCATGTGGAGGTGAGGCCCAGGTGGGGAACAGAGTAACCATGTCCCATTGATGCCAGGTGGGAAAAGAGTCACAAGGTCCAGACGAGGCCTAAGTGAGGAGTAGATTCACCAGGTCCTGTTGAGGCCCAGTTGAGGACCAGTGCCCCATATCCCGGTGAGTCCCAGAGGGTGACCACAGTCACCAGATCCAGGTGAGGTCCATGTTGGAAAGAGAGTCACCACGTCCAGGAGAGGTCCAGGTGGGGACCAGAGTCACCAGATCCAGGTGTAGTCCAGGTGGGGACCAGAGTCACCAGATCCAGGTGAAGCCCAGGTTGGGACCAGAGTCACTAGGTCCAGATGAGGCCAAGGTGAGGACCAGAGTTGCCAGGTACACGTGAAGCCCCGGGGGGGATCAGAGGCAACAGGTCCATGTGAGGCCGGCTTGGGGACCATGGTCAACAGGTCTACTTGAGGCCCTGGTGTGGAACACAGTAAGCAGGTCCAGGTGAGTCCCCGGTGGTGACAAGAGTCACCAGGTCCAGGTGAGGCCCATGTGGGCACCAGGATGACCATGTCCAGGGGACGCCCTTGAAAGAACCAGAGTCAACAGTTCGAGGTCAGGCGCAGGTGGCAACCAGGGTCAACAGGTCCAAGTCAGGCCAAAGTGGCGTTCACAGTCACTAGGGCACAGTGAGACCCAGAGGGGGACCAGAGTCACGTGGCCCAGGTGAGGTCCAATTGTGGAACACAGTCACCGGGCCCCAATTTTGCCAACTTGAGGAACATGGTCAACAGGGCCAGGTGAATACAGAGGGGACCGGAGTCTCCAAATCCAGGTGAAGCCCAGGTGGGTACCACAGTCACCAGATCCAGGGTAGTCTCAGGTGTAGACGAGAATCCCAGGTCCAGGTGAGGTGCAGGTGGCAACCACACACACCAGGTCCCAGTGAGGCCCTGGTGGGGACCAGAGTCACGAGGTATATGAGAAGCTAGAAACACTGCAGCCACCAGGTCCACATGATGTCCACGTGGGAAGGAGAATCACCAGTTACAGGTGAGGAGCAGGTGGGGATCCGACTCACCATGTGCAGTTGAGACCCAGGTGGGACCTAGTGTCACCATGTCCAGGTGAAGACCAGAGTTAATAGGTCCGGCTGGGTCACTGTTAGTGAACATTGTAACCATATCCTGATGCTACCCAGGTGGGGACCAGAGACACCAGTTCCTGGTGAGGCCCAGGTGGGACCAGAGACATGAGTTCCAGGTGAGGTCCCATGGGAACCACAGTCACCAGGTCAGGTGAGGTCATGCTTAGGATCAGAGTCACCAGTTACAGGTGAGGCCCAGGTGGAGCCAGAGTCACCTGGTTCTGAAGAGGCCAAAGTCAGGATTAGAGGTACCAGGATCAGGTCAGTCCCAGTGGGGAATAGAGTAACCATGTCCCGATGATCCCCAAGTAGAACCAGAGTCACCAGGTTCAGATGAGGCGCAGGTGGGGAGCATATTCACTAGGTCCCGGTGAGGCCCGGTTGAGGGCCGGAGTCACCAGGTCTTGTTGAGGCCTAGAGGGGTACAAATTTAACCTGGTCTAGGTGAAATCCAGATGGGGACCAGAGTCTCCATGTCAGGGTGAGGCCCAGAGGGGATCCAGAGTCATCATGTCCAGTTGAGGCTCAGGTGTGGAACAGAGTATCCAGGTCGTATTGGTTCACAGGTGAGGACCAGAATCACGAGATCTGGGTGAGGTCCAGTTAGGATCAGAGTCACCAGTTCCAGGTGAGGCCAAGAATGAGTGCACAGCAATCAGGTCCAGGTTGGGAACAAAGTCACCAAGACTGGGTGAGGCCCAGATGGGGACCAGATTCACCAGGTCCAGTTGATTCCCAGGTGGTGACCAGAGTTACCACTTCCAGGTGAGGACCAGGTAAGGACGAGATTCACCAGGTCCAAGTGAGGCCCACGTGGGGACTTGTGTCTCCAGGTATGGGTGAGGCCTAAGTGGAAATCCAACTCACCAGGTCCAGGTGAGGCCAATGTGCAGGCCATGCAGAGGAACCATGTCCCGATGATGCCCACGTAGGGACCAAACTTACCAGGTCCAGGTGAGGCCAACCTGCAGGCCATGCAGTGGAACCATGTCCCAATGATGCCCAGGTAGGGAACAGAGCCACCAGTCCGAATGAGGCCCAGATGGAGCATATTCACTAGGTCCAGGTGAGGCCCAGTTGAGGACCAGAGTCACCAGATCTGGTTGAGGACTAGAGGGGTACCAGAATCTCCTGGTCAAGGTGACATCCAGATGGGGACCAGAGTCTCCAGGTCAGGGTGAGGCCCAGAGAGGTTCCAGAGTCATCATGTCCAGGTGAGGCTCAGGTGTGTAACAGAGTCACCAGGTACCAATGATGCCCAGGTGAGGACCAGAGTCACCAGGTCTGGGTGACGCGCAGATAGAATCAGAGTCACCATTCCAGGAGAGGCCAAGAAAGAGTCCACAGCAATCAGGTCCAGGTGGGGAACAAAGTCACCAGGACTCGGTGAGGCCCAGATAGGGAACAGATTCACCAGGTCCAGGTGAGGCACAGGTGGTCCCCGGGTCTGGGAGAGGACCAGGTAAGGTCCAGATTCACCAGGTCCAGGAGACCCACGTGGGGACCTGAGTCACCAGGTATGGCTTAGGCCCTGGTGGCAAACGCTACTCACCAGGTCCAGGTGAGGCCAACCTGCAGGCCAGAGTCACTAGATCCAGGTGAGGCCCTAGTGGGGACCGGAGTCACCAGGTAAATGTGAATCTACAAGAACACCACAGTCACCAGGTCCAGGTGTGGTTCATGTGGGAACGAGAGTCACCAGGTCCAGGTGAGACCCAGGTGGGCACCACAGTCATCAAGCCAAGATTGAGGCCTAGGTGGGGGGACCAGAGTCATCAGGACCAGTTGAGGCCAAAGTGCGGAGCAAAGTTATCATGTCCAGGTGAGGCCCAGGTGGGGAACAGAGTAACCATGTCCCATTGATGCCAGGTGGGAAAAGAGTCACAAGGTCCAGACGAGGCCTAAGTGAAGAGTAGATTCACCAGGTCCTGTTGAGGCCCAGTTGAGGAGCAGTGTCCACAGATCCGGGTGAGTCCCAGAGGGGGACTTGAGTCACCCGGTTCTGGTGATATCCAGCTGGAGACCAGAGTCACCACGTCAGGGTGAGGCCTAGAGGGAGACGAGAATCACTAGGTCCAGGTGAGACCCCGATGTGGAACTGAGAAACCAAGTCCCATGATGCCCATATGAGGACCTGAGTCACCAGGTCCAGGTGAGGTCCCTGTGGGAACCAGGCACCTGGTCCAAGTGAGGCCCAGGTGGGACCTCAGTCACCAGGTCCATGTGAGGCCCAGGTATATAAGTGAGTATCCAGGTCCCAATGAGGCCAGGTAAGGACCAGAGACATCAGATCCATGATAGGCCCAAATATGGATCAGAGTCATTGTGTTCCAGGTGAGGCCAGATGGAGACCACAGGAACCAGGTCCAGGAGAGCCCAATATGTGAACCAGAGCCACCAGATCCATGTGTGTTCCAAGTGGGAACACCGTCACAAGGTCCAGGTGAATCGCAATTGGCAACAGGATTCACCAAGTACAGGGGAGGCCCTGGTGGCGACCAGTCACCACAACCAGGTGCGGACCAGCTAAGGTCCAGATTCACCAGGCCCAAGAGAAGTCAAAGGGGTAACCAGAGTCACCAGGTAAGGGTGAGGCCCAGAGGGAGAACCAGAGTAACCAGTTTGGTTTGAGGCCCAGAATGGGACCAGAGATCACTGGTCAGAGTGAGGCCCAGGTGTGGAATAGAGTATCCAGGTCCCAATGATGCCTGGGTGAGGAACAGAGTTACTAGGGCCATGCAGGCCTAGATGGGGAACAGAATCACCAGGTCCTGGTGAGGCATAGATTAAGACCACAGTCAGCAGTATCAGGTGAGCCCCTTGTGGGAACCAGAGCCACTCTATCCAGCTGAGTCCCAGGTCCATGTGAGGCCCACGTGAGGACCAGATTCATCAGTTCGAATTGAGGCATAGCTGGGGACAAGAGTCACGAGGTCTGGGTGCGGCCTAGGTGGGACAAGATTCAGCAGTTCTGAGTTAGCTCAAAGTAGGGACAAGAGTCAACAGGTCCAGGTGAGGCCAAACTGAGGACCAGAGTCACCAGGTCCAGGTGAGGTCCAGGTGGGGACCAGTGTCATCAGATCCAGGTGAAGTCCAGGTGGGGACCAGAGTCACTAGGTCCAGATGACGCCCAGGTGAGGACCAGAGTTACCAGGTACACGTGAGTCCCCGGTGGGGATCAGAGGCAACAGGTCCATGTGAGGCCGGCTTAGGGACCATTGTCAACAGGTCTACTTGAGGCCCAGGTTTGGAACACAGTAAGCAGGTCCAGGTGATTCCCGGTGGTGACAAGTGTCACCACGTCCTGGTTTGGCCCAGGTGGGGACCAGAATCACCAGGAACAGTGGAGGCCCTTGAAAGAACCAGAGTCAACAGTTAGAGGTCAGGCGCAGCTGGCAACCAGGGTCAGCAGGTCCAAGTCTGGCCAAAGTGGGGTTCACAGTCACTAGGGCACGGTGAGACCCAGAGGGGGACCAGAGTGACCTGGTCCAGGTGAGGTCCAGTTGTGGAACACAGTCACCGGGTACCAATTTTGCCCAGTTGAGGACCATGGTCAACAGGGCCAAGTGAGGCCCAGATGGGGACCGGAGTCCCGAAATCCAGGTGAATCCCATGTGGGGACCACAGTCACCAGATCCAGGATAGTCTTTTGTGCAGACCAGAATCACCAGGTCCAGGTGAGGTGCAGGTGAAACCAAACTCACCAGGACCCGGTGAGGCCCTGGTGGGGACCAGAGTCACGAGGTCCATGAGAAGCTAGAAACACTGCAGCCACCAGGTCCACATGATGTCCATGTGAGAACGAGAATCACCAGTTACAGGTGAGGACCAGGTGGGATCCGACTCACCATGTCCAGGTGAGACCCAGGTGGGAACCAGTGTCACCATGTCCAGGTGTGGCCCAGGTGAAGACCACAGTTACTAGGTCCTTCTGGGTCACTGTTAGTGAACAGTGTAACCATATCCTGATGCTACCCAGGTTGGTACCACAGACACCAGGGCTTGGTGAGGCCAAGGTGGGTCCAGGGACATGAGGTCCAGGTGAGGTCTCATTGGGAACCACAGTCACAATGTCAGGTGAGGCCATGCTTAGGATCAGAGTCACCAGTTACAGGTGAGGCCCAGGTGGAGCCAGAGTCACCTCGTACAGAAGAGGCCAAAGTCAGGACCAGAGTTACCAGGATCAGGTCTGTCCCAGTGGGGAATAGAGTAACCACGTCTCAATGATGCCCAGGTACATGCAGAGTCACCAGGTCCAGATGAGGCGCAGTTGGGGAGCATATTCACTAGGTACAGATGAGGCCCATTTGAGGACCAGAGTACCCGATCTGGTTGAGGCCTAGAGGGGTACTAGAATCACCTGGTCCAGGTGACATCCAGATGGGGACCAGAGTCACCATGTCAGGGTGAGGCCCAGAGGGGATCCAGAGTCATCATGTTCAGGTGTGTCTCAGGTGTGGAACAGAGTCACCAGGTACCAATGATGCCCAGGTGAGGACCAGGGTCACCAGGTCTGGGTGACGCGCAGATAGGATCAGAGTCACCAGTTCCAGGTGAGGCCAAGAAAGAGTCCACAGCAATCATGTCCAGGTGGGCAACAAATTCACCAGGACTGGGTGAGGCCCAGTTGGAGACCAGATTCAGCAGGTATAGGTGAGGCCCAGGTGGTGACCAGAGTCCCCGGGTCTGGGAGAGGACCAGGTAAGGACCAGATTCACCAGGTCCAAGAGGCCCACGTGGGGACCTGATTCACCAGGTATGATTGAGGCCCAGGGTGCAACCCCACTCAACAGGTCCAGGTGAGGCCAACCTGCAGGCCATGCAGAGGAACCATGTCCCGATGATGCCCAGGTAGGGACCAGAGTTACCAGGTCCAGGTGAGGCCCATATGGGGAGCATGTTCACTAGGTCCCGGAGAGGCCCAGTTGAGGACAAGGGTCACCAGGTCTAGTTGAGGCCTAGAGGGGTACCATATTCACTTGGTCTAGGTGACATCCAGATGGGGACCAGAGTCATCATGTCCAGGTGAGGCTCAGGTGTGGAAGAGAGTATCCAGATCATAATGGTCCTCAGGTGAGAACCAGAGTCACCAGATCTGGGTGAGGCCCAGTTACGATCAGAATCACAAGTTCCAGGTGAGGCCAAGAAGGATTCCACAGCAATCAGGTCCTGGTGGGCAACAAATTAACCAGGACTGGGTGAGGCCCAGATGGGGACCAGATTCACCAGGTCCAGGTGAGGCCCAGGTGGTGACCAGAGTCCCCGGGTCTGGGGAGGACCAGGTAAGGACCAGATTAACCAAGTCCAAGAGGCCCACGTGGGGACCTGAGTCACCAGGTATGAGTGAGGACCAGGTTGGAACCCCACTCACCAGGTCCAGGTGAGGCCAACCTGCAGGCCAGAGTCACCAGATCCAGGTGAGGCCCTAGTGGGGACCGCAGTCACCAGGTAAATGTGAGTCTACAAGAACACCACAGTCCCCAGGTCCAGATGGGGTTCATGTGGCAAGGAGAGTCAACAGGCCCAGGTGAAACCCAGGTGGGTACCACAGTCACCAGGTCCAGATTGAGGCCTAGGTTGGGGGACGAGGGTCATCAGGACCAGTTGAGACAAAAGTGTGGAGCAAAGTTATCATGTCCATGTGAGGTCGAGGTGGGGACCAGAGTAAACTTGTCCCATTGATGCCAGGTGGGAAATGAGTCACAAGGTCCATACGAGGCCTAAGTGAGGAGTAGATTCACCAGGTCCTGTTGAGGCACAGTTGAGGACCAGTGTCGCCAGCTCCGCGTGAGTCCTAGAGGGGGACCAGAGTCACCGGTTCTGGTGATATCCAGGTGGTGACCAGAGTCACCACGTCAGGGTGAGGCCCAGAGGGGGACGAGAATCACTAGGTGCAGGTGAGGCCCCGATGTGGAACTGAGAAACCAGGTCCCATGATGCCCATATGAGGACCTGAGTCACCAGATCCAGGTGAGGTCCCTGTGGGAACCAGTCACCTCATCCAGGTGAGGCCCAGGTTGGACCACAGTCACCAGGTTCAGGTTAGGCCCAGGTATATAAGTGAGTATCCAGGTCCCAATGATGCCCATGTAAAGACCAGAGTTAACAGGTCCAGGAGAGGCCCAAATATGGATCAGAGTCATTGTGTTCCAGGTGAGGCCAGATGGAGACCACAGGAACCAGTTATAGGAGAGCCCCATATGGGAAGCAGAGCCACCAGATCCAGGTGTGGTCCAGGAGGGACCACAGTCACAAGGTCCAGGTGACGCGCAGGTGGCAACAGGATTCACCAAGTACAGGTGAGGCCCAGGTGGCGAACAGTCAAAAGATCCAAGTGAGGACAAGCTAAGGACCAGATTCACCAGGCCCAACTGAAGCCCAAGGGGTGACCAGAGTCACCAGGTAAGGGTGAGGCCCAGAGGGGGAACCAGAGTAACCAGTTTAGTTTGAGGACCAGAATGGGACAAGAGGTCCCTGGTCAGAGTGAGGCCCAGGTGTGGAATAGAGTATCCCGGTCCCAATGATGCCTGTGTGAGGACCAGAGTCACTAGGGCCATGCAGGCCCAGATGGGGAACAGAATCACTAGGTCCTGGTGAGGCATAGTATAAGACCACAATCACCAGTATCAGGTGAGCCCCTTGTGGGAACCTGAGCCACTCAATCCATCTGAGTCCCAGGTCCATGTGAGCTCCACGTGAGGAGCAGATTCATCAAGTCGAATGGAGGCATAGCTGGGGACAAGAGTCACCAGGTCTGGATGCGGCCTAGGTGGGGCAATATTCAGCAGTTCTGAGTTAGGTCAAAGTGGGGACGAGAGACACCAGGTCCAGGTGAGGCCAAACTGAGGACCAGAGTCACCAGATCCAGGTAAGGTCCATGTTGGAAAGAGAGTCAGCAGGACCAGGAGAGGTCCAGGTGGGGACCAGTGTCACCAGATCCAGGTGAAGTCCAGGTGGGGACCAGAGTCATCAGATCCAGATGAAGCCCAGGTAGGGACCAGAGTCACTAGGTCCAGATGAGGCCCAGGTGAGGACCAGAGTTACCAGGTACACGTGAGGCCCCGGTGAGGATCAGAGGCAACTGGTCCATGTGAGGCCGGCTTGGGGACCATGGTCAACAGATCTACTTGAGGCCCAGGTGTGGAACACAGTAAGCAGGTCCAGGTGAGTCCTCGGTGGTGACAAGAGTCACCACGTCCAGGTGAGACCCAGGTGGGGACCAGGATCACCAGGTACAGGGGAGGCCCTTGAAAGAACCAGAATAAACAGTTCGAAGTCAGGCGCAGGTGGTAACCAGTGTCAGCAGGTCCAAGTCAGGCCAAAGTGGGGTTCACAGTCACTAGGGCACGGTGAGACCCAGAGGGGGACTAGAGACACCTGGTCCAGGTGACGTCCAGTTGTGGAACACAGTCACCGGGTCCCAATTTTGCTCAGTTGAGGACCATGGTCAACAGGGCCAGGTGAAGCCCAGATGGGAATCGGAGTCCCCAAATCCAGGTGAAGCCCAGGTGGGGGCCACAGTCACCAGGTCCAGGGTAGTCTCAGGTGCAGACCACAATCACCATGTCCAGATGTGGCCCAGGTGAAGACCAGAGTTAATATGTCCAGCTGGTTCACTGTTAGTGAACAGTGTAACCATATCCTGATGCTATCCATGTGGGTACCAGAGATACAAGGTCCTGGTGAGGCCCAGTTTGGACCAGAGACATGAGGTCCAGGGGAGGTCCCGATGGGAACCACAGTCACCAGGTCAGGTGAGGCCATGCATAGGATCAGAGTCACCAGTTACAGGTGAGGCCCAGGTGGAGCCAGAGTCACCTGGTAGAGAAGAGGCCAAAGTCAGGACCAGAGTTACCAGGATCAGGTCAGTCCCAGTGGGGAATAGAGTAACCATGTCGCGATGATACCCAGGTAGAACCAGAGTCACCAGGTCCAGATGAGGCGCATTTTTGGAGCATGTTCACTAGGTCCCGGTGAGGCCCAGTTGAGGACCAGGGTCACCAGGTCAAGTTGAGGCCTAGAGTGGTACCAGATTCACCTGGTCTAGGTGACAACCAGATGGGGACCAGAATCACCATGTCAGGCTGAGGCCCAGAGGGGTTCCAAGGTCATTATGTCCAGGTGAGTCTCAGGTGTGGAACAGAGTATCCAGGTCAAAATGGTCCACAGGTGAGGACCAGAGTCACCAGATCTGGGTGAGGCCCAGTTAGGTACAGAGTCACCAGTTCCTGGTGAGGCCAAGAAGGAGTCCACAGCAATCAGGTCCAGGTGGGGAACAAAGTCACCAGGACTGGGTGAGGCCCAGATGGTGACCAGTTTCACCGGGCCCATGTGATTCCCTGGTGGTGACCAGAGATACCAGTTCCGGGTGAGGACCAGGTAAGGACCAGATTCACCAGGTCCAAGTGAGGCCCACGTGGTTTTCTCGGTCACCAGGTATGGGTGAGGCCCAGGTGGCAACCCGACTCAGCAGGTCCAGGTGAGGCCATCCTGCAGGCCGTGCTCTGGAACCATGTTCCGATGATGCCCAGGGAGGGGCCAGAGTCACCAGGTCCAAATGAGGCCCAGATGGTGCATATTCACTAGGTCCAGGTGAGGCCCAGTTGACAATCACAGTCACCAGATCTCGTTGAGCCCTAGAGGGGTACCAGAATCACCTGGTCCACGTGACATCCAGATGGGGACCAGAGTCACCATGTCTGGGTTTGGCCCAGTGAGGTTCCAGAGTCATCATGTCCTGGTGAGGATCAGGTGTGGAACAGAGGCACCAGGTACCAATGATGCCCAGGTGAGGACCAGAGTCACCCGGTCTGGGTGACGCGCAGATACGATCAGAGTCACCAGTTCCAGGTGAGGCCAAGAAAGAGTTCACAGCAATCAGGTCCAGGTGGGGAACAAAGTCACCAAGACTGGGTGAGGCCCAGATGGGGACCAGAATCACCAGGTCCAGGTGAGGCCCAGGTGGTGACCAGAGTCCCTGTGTCTGGGACAGGCCAGGTAAGGACCAGATTCACCAGGTCCAAGAGGCCCACGTGGGGACCTGAGTCACCAGGTATGTGTGACGCCCAGGTGTCAACCCCACTCACCAAGTCCAGGTGAGGCCAACCTGCAGGCCAGAGTCACCAGATACAGGTGAAGCCCTAGTGGGGACCGGAGTCACCAGGGAAATGTGAGTCTACAAGAACACCACAGTCACCAAGTCCAGGTGTGGTTCATGTAGGAACGAGAGTCACCAGGTCCAGGGGAGACCCAGGTGGGGACCACAGTCACCAGGTCCTGATTGAGGCCTAGTTGGGGGGAAGAGAGTCATCAGGACCAGTTGAGGCCAAAGAATGGAGCAAAGTTATCATGTCCAGGGGAGGCCCATGTGGGGAACAGAGTAAGCATGTCCCATTGATGCCAGGTGGGAAAAGAGTCACAAGGTCCAGACGAGGCCTAAGTGAAGAGTAGATTCATCAGGTCCTGTTGAGGCCCAGTTGAGGACCAGTGTCCACAGCTCTGGTGAGTCTCAGAGGGGGACCAGAGTCACCCGGTTCTGGTGATATCCAGGTGGGGACCAGAGTCACCACGTCAGGGTAAGGCCCAGAGTGGGAGGTGAATCAGTAGGTCCACGTGAGGCCCCGATGTGGAACTGAGAAACCAGGTCCCATGATGCCCATATGAGGACCTGAGTCACCAGGACCAGGTGAGGTCCCTGTTGGAACCAGTCACCTCTTCCAGGTGAGGCCAAGGTGGGACCTCAGTCACCAGGTCCAGGTGAGGCCCAGGTATATAATATAGTACCCAGGTCCCAATGATGCCCAGGTAAGGACCAGAGTTAACAGGTCCATGAGAAGCCCAGATATGGATCAGAGTCATTGTGTTCCAGTTGAGGCCAGATGGAGACCACAGGAACACGGAACAGGAGACACCCATATGGGAAGCAGAGCCAACAGATCCAGGTGAGGTCCAGGTGGGACCACAGTAACAAGTTCCAGGTGACGCGCAGGTGGCAACAGGATTCACCAAGTCCAGGTGAGGCCCAGGGGGCGACCAGTCGCCAGATCCAGGTGAGGACCAACCAAGGACCAGATTCACCAGGCCCAAGTGAAGCCCAAGGGGTGACCAGAGTCACCAGGTAAGGGTGAGGCCCAGAGGGGGAACCAGAGTAACCAGTTTAGTTTGAGGACCAGAATGGGACCAGAGGTCTGTGGTCAGAGTGAGTCCCAGGTGTGGAATAGAGTATGCAGCTCCCAATGATGCCTTGGTGAGGACCAGAGTCACTAGGGCCATGCAGTCCCAGATGGGGAACAGAATCACTAGGTCCTGGTGAGGCATAGAATAAGACCACATTCAGCAGTACCATTTGAGCCCCTTGCGGGAACCAGAGCCACTCTATCCAGCTGAGTCCCAGGTCCATGTGAGGCCCAGGTGAAGACCAGATTCATCAGGTCGTATTGAGGCATAGCTGGGGAGAAGAGTCACCAGGTCTAGGTGCGGCCTAGGTGGGGCAAGATTCATCAGTTCTGAGTTAGGTCAAGGTGGGAATGAGAGACATTAGATCCAGGTGAGGCCAGACTGAGGAGCGGAATAACCGGATCCAGGTGAGGTCCATTTTGGAAAGAGAGTCTCCAGGTCCAGGAGAGGTCAAGTTGGGGACCAGATTCACCAGATCCAGTCGAAGTCCAGGTGGGGACCAGGGTCACCAGATCCAGGTGAAGCCCAGGTGGAGACCAGAGTCACTAGGCCCAGATGAGGCCCAGGTGAGGACCAGAGTTACCAGGTACACGTTTGGCCCCGGTGGGGATCGGAGGCAACAGGTCCATGTGAGGCCGGCTTGGGGACCATGGTCAACAGGACTACTTGAAGCCCAGGTGTGGAACAGATTAAGCAGGTCCAGGTGAGTCCCCGGGAGTGACAAGAGTCACCACGTCCAGGTGAGGCCCAGGTGGGGACCAGGATCACCAGGTACAGGGGAGGCCCTTGAAAGAACCAGAGTCAACATTTGGAGGTCAGGAGCAGGTTGCAACCAGTGTCGGCAGGTCAAGTCAGGCCAAAGTGGGGTTCACAGTCACTAGGGCACGGTGAGACACAGAGGGGGACCAGAGTCACCTGGTCCAGGTGAGGTCCAGGTGTGGAACACAGTCACCGGGTCCCAATTTTGCCCAGTTGTGTACCATGGTCAACAGGGCCAGGTGAGGCCCAGATGGGGACCAGAGTCCCCAAATCCAGGTGAAGCCCAGGTGGGAACACAGTCACCAGATCCAGGGTAGTCTCAGGTGCAGACCAGAATCACCAGGTCCAGGTGAGGTGCAGGTGGCAACAACACTCAAGAGGTCCCGCTGAGGTCGTGGTGGGGACCAGAGTCACGAGGTACATGAGAAGCTAGAAACACTGCAGCAACCAGGTCCACATGATGTCCATGAGGGAAGGAGAATCACCAGTTACAGGTGAGGACCAGGCGGGGATCCGACTCACCATGTCCAGGTGAGACCAAGGTGGGAACCAGTGTCAACATGTCCAGGTGTGGCCCAGGTGAAGACCAGAGTTAATAGTTCCGGAAGGGTCACTGTTAGTGAACACTGTCACCATATCCTGATGCTACCCAGGTGGGTACCAGAGACACAAGGTCCTGGTGAGGCCCAGGTGGGACCAGATACATGAGGTCCAGGTGAGGTCCCGATGGGAACCACAGTCACCAGGTCAGGTGAGGCCATGCTTAGGATCAGAGTCACCAGTCACAGGTGAGGCCCATGTGGACCAGAGTCATCTGGTACAGAAGAGGCCAAAGTCAGAACCAAAGTTACCAGAATCAGGTCAGTCCCAGTGGGGAATAGAGTAACCATGTCCCGATGATGCCCAGGTAGAACCAGAGTCACCAGGTCCAGAGGAGGCCCAGATGGGGAGCATATTCACGAGGTCCCGGTGAGGCCCGGTTCAGGACCAGTGTCACCAGGTCTAGTTGAGGCCTAGAGGGGTACCAGATTCACCTGGTCTAGGTGACATCCAGATGGGGACCATTGTCACCATGTCAGGGTGAGGCCCAGAGAGGTTCCAGAGTCATCATGTCCTGGAGAGGCTCAGGTGTGGAACAGAGGCACCGGGTACCAATGATGCCCAGGTGAGGACCAGAGTCACCAGGTCTGGGTGACGCGCAGATACGATCAGAGTCACCAGTTCCAGGTGAGGCCAAGAAAGAGTCCACAGCAATCAGGTCGAGGTGGGGAACAAAGTCACCAGGACTGGGTGAGGCCCAGATGGGGACCAGTATCACCAGGTCCAGGTGAGGACCAGGTGGTGACCAGAGTCCCTGGGTCTGGGAGAGGCCAGGTAAGGACCAGATTCACCAGGTCCAAGAGGCCCACGTGGGGACCTGAGTAACCAGGTATGGGTGACGCCCACATGTCAACCCCACTCACCAAGTCCAGGTGAGGCCAACCGGCAGGCCAGAGTCACCAGATCCAGGTGAAGCCCTAGTGGGGACCGGAATCACCAGGGAAATGTGAGTCTACAGGAACACCACAGTCACCAAGTCCAGGTGTGGTTCATGTAGGAACGAGAGTCACCAGGTCCAGGGGAGACCCAGGTGGGGACTACAGTCACCAGGTCCTGATTGAGGCCTAGGTGGGGGGACGAGAGTCATCAGGACCAGTTGAGGCCAAAGTGTGGAGCCAAGTTATCATGTCCAGGTTAGGCCCAGGTGGGGAACAGAGTAACCATGTCCCATTGATGCCAGGTGGGAAAAGAGTCACAGGTCCAGACGAGGCCTAAGTGAGGAGTAGATTCACCAGGTCCTGTTGAGGAGCAGTTGAGGACCAGTGTCCCCAACTCCGGGTGAGTCTCAGAGGGGGACCAGAGTCACCCCTTTCTGGTGGTATCCAGCTGGGGACCAGAGTCACCACGTCAGGGTGAGGCCCAGAGGGGGATGAGAATCACTAGGTCCAGGTGAGGCCCCGATGTGGAACTCAGAAACCAGGTCCCATAATGCCCATATGATGACCTGAGTCACCAGGTCCAGGTGAGGTCCCTGTTGGAACCAGTCAACTCGTCCAGGTGAGGCCCAGGTGGGACCACAGTCACCGGGTCCAGGTGAGGCCCAGGTATATAAGAGAGTATCCAGTTCCAAATGATCCCCATTAGGACCAGAGTCAACAGGTCCAGGAGAGGCCCAAATATGGATCAGAGTCATTGTGTTCCAGGTGAGTCCAGATGGAGACCACAGGAACCAGGTCCAGGACAGCCCCATATGGTAACCAGAGCCACCAGATCCAGGTGAGTTCCAGGTGCGACCACAGTCACAAGGTCCAGGTGACACACAGATTCACCATGTCCAGGTGAGGCCCATGTTGGAAAGAGAGTCACCAGGTCCAGGAGAGATCCAGGTGAGGACCAGAGTCACTAGATCCTGGTGAAGTGCAGGCGGGGACCAGAGTCACCAGATCCAGGTGAAGGCCAGGTGGGGACCAGAGTCACTAGGTCCTGATGAGGCCCAGGTGAGGACCAGAGTTACCAGGTACACGTTTGGCCCCGGTGGGGATCGGAGGCAACAGGTCCATGTGAGGCCGGCTTGGGGACCATGGTCAACAGGACTACTTGAGGCCCAGGTGTGGAACACATTAAGCAGGTCCAGGTGAGTCCCCGGTAGTGACCAGAGTCACCACGTCCAGGTGAGGCCCAGGTGGGGACCAGGATCACCAGGTACAGGGGAGGCCCTTGAAAGAACCAGAGTCAACAGTTCGAGGTCAGGAGCAGGTTGCAACCAGTGTCCGCAGGGCCAAGTCAGGCCAAAGTGGGGTTCACAGTCACTAGGGCACGGTGAGACCCCGAGGGGGACCAGAGTCACCTGGTCCAGGTGACGTCCAGTTGTGGAACACAGTTACCGGGTCCCAATTTTGCCCAGTTGTGTACCATGGTCAACAGGGCCAGGTGAGGCCCAGATGGGGACCAGAGTCCCCAAATCCAAGTGAAGCCCAGGTGGGGACCACAGTCACCAGATCCAGGGTAGTCTCAGGTGCAGACCAGAATCACCAGGTCCAGGTGAGGTGCAGGTGGCAACACACACCAGGTCCCGGTGAGGCCCTGGTGGGGACCAGAGTCACGAGGTACATGAGAAGGAAGAAACACTGCAGCAACCAAGTCCACATGATGTCCATGAGGGAAGGAGAATCACCAGTTACAGGTGAGGACAGGGCGGGGATCCGACTCACGATGTCCAGGTGAGACCCAGGTGGGAACCAGTGTCACCATGTCCAGGTGAAGACCAGAGTTAATAGTTCCGGCAGGGTCACTGTTAGTGAACACTGTAACCATATCCTGATGCTACCCAGTTGGGTACTAGAGACACCAGGTCCTGGTGAGGCTCAGGTGGGACCAGAGACATGAGGTCCAAGTGAGGTCCCGATGGGAACCACAGTCACCAGGTCAGGTGAGGCCATGCTTAGGATCAGAGTCACCAGTTACAGGTGAGGCCCAGGTGGAGCCAGAGTCACCTGGTACAGATGAGGCCAAAGAGAGGACCAGATTTACCAGAATCAGGTCAGTCCCAGTGGGGAATAGAGTAAGCATGTCCCGATGATGCCCAGGTAGAACCAGAGTCACCAGGTCCAGAGGAGGCGCAGGTGGGGAGCATATTCACGAGGTCCCTTTGAGGCCCAGTTGAGGACCAGAGTCACCAGGTCTAGTTGAGGCCTAGAGGGGTACCAGATTCACCTGGTCTAGGTGACATCCAGATGGGGACCAGAGTCTCCAGGTCAGGGTGAGGCCCAGAGAGGTTCCAGAGTCATCATGTCCAGGTGAGGCTCAGGTGTGGACAGAGTCACCAGGTACCAATGATGCCCAGGTGAGGACCAGAGTCACCAGGTCTGGGTGACGAGCAGATAGAATCAGAGTCACCAGTTCCAGGTGAGGCCAAGAAGGAGTCCACAGCAATCAGGTCCAGGTGGGGAACAAAGTCACCAGGACTCGGTGAGGCCCAGATAGGGACCAGATTCACCAGGTCCAGGTGAGGCCCAGGTGGTGACCAGAGTTACCAGTTCCAGGTGGGGACCAGGTAAGGACGAGATTCACCAGGTCCAAGTGAGGCCCACGTGGGGACTTGTGTCTTCAGGTATGGGTGAGGCCCAGGTGGAAATCCCACTCACCAGGTCCAGGTGAGGCCAACGTGTAGGCCATGCAGAGGAACCATGTCCCAATATGCCCACGTAGGGACCAGACTTACCAGGTCCAGGTGAGGCCACCCTGCAGGCCATGCAGTGGAACGATGTCCCAATGATGCCCAGGTAGGGAACAGAGTCACCAGGTCCGAATGAGGCCCAGATGGAGCATATTCACTAGGTCCAGGTGAGGCCCAGTTGAGGACCAGAGTCACTGATCTGGTTGAGGACTAGAGGGGTACCAGAATCACCTGGTCAAGGTGACATCCAGATGGGGACCAGAGTCTCCAGGTCAGGGTGAGGCCCAGAGAGGTTCCAGAGTCATCATGTCCAGGTGAGGCTCAGGTGCGGAACAGAGTCACCAGGTACGAATGATGCCCAGGTGAGGACCAGAGTCACCAGGTCTGGGTGACGCGCAGATAGAATCAGAGTCACCAGTTCCAGGTGTGGCCAAGAAGGAGTCCACAGCAATCAGGTCCAGGTGGGGAACAAAGTCACCAGGACTCGGTGAGGCCCAGATAGGGACCAGATTCACCAGGTCCAGGTGAGGCCCAGGTGGTCCCCGGGTCTGAGAGAGGACCAGGTAAGGTCCAGATTCACCAGGTCCAAGAGGCCCACGTGGGGACCTGAGTCACCAGGTGTGGGTGAGGCCCTGGTGGCAAACCCTACTCACCAGGTCCAGGTGAGGCCAACCTGCAGGCCAGAGTCACCAGATCCAGGTGAGGCCCTAGTGGGGACCGGAGTCACCAGGTAAATGTGAATCTACAAGAACACCACAGTCACCAGGTCCAGGTGTGGTTCATGTGGGAACGAGAGTCACCAGGACCAGGTGAGACCCAGGTGGGAACCACAGTCATCAAGTCCAGATTGAGGCCTAGGTGGGGGACCAGAGTCATCAGGACCATTTGAGGCCAAAGGGCGGAGCAAAGTTATCATGTCCAGGTGAGGCCCAGGTGGGGAACAGAGTAACCATGTCCCATTGATGCCAGGTGGGAAAAGAGTCACAAGGTCCAGACGAGGCCTAAGTGAGGAGTAGATTCACAAGGTCCTTTGGAGGCCCAGTTGAGGACCAGTGTCTCCAGCTCCGGAAGAGTACCAGAGGGGGACCAGAGTCACTCGGTTCTGGTGATATCCACGTGGGGAACAGAGTCACCACGTCAGGGTGAGGGCCAGAGGGGGACGAGAATCACTAGCTCCAGGTGAGGCCCCAATGTGGATCTGTGAAACCAGGTCCCACGATGTCAATATGAAGACCTGAGTCACCAGGTCCCGGTGAGGTCCCTGTGGGAACCAGTCACCTCATCCTGGTGAGGCCCAGGTGGGACCACAGCCACCAGGTCCAGGTGAGGCCCAGGTATATAAGAGAGTATCCAGGTCCCAATGATGCCCAGGTAAGGACCAGAGTCAACAGGTCCAGGAGAGTCCCAAATATGGATCAGACTCATTGTGTTCCAGGTGAGGCCAGATGGAGACCACAGGAACCAGGTGCAAGAGAGTCCCATATGGGAACCAGAGCCACCAGATCCAGGTGAGGTCCACGTGGGACCACAGTCAAAAGGTCCAGGTGAAGCGCAGGTGGAAACAGGATTCACCGAGTACAGGTGAGGCCCAGGTGGTGACCAGTCACCAGATCCAAGTGAGGACAATCTAAGGACTAGATTAACCAGGCCCAAATGAAGTCCATGGGGTGACCAGAGTCACCAGGTAAGGGTGAGGCCCCGAGGGGGAACCAGAGTAACCAGTTTAGTTTGTGGCCCAGAATGGGTCCAGAGGTCCCTGGTCAGAGTGAGGCCCAGGTGTGGAATAGAGTATCCAGGTCCCAATGATGCCTGGGTGAGGACCAGAGTCACTAGGGCCATGTAGGCCCAGATGGGGAACAGAATCACTAGGTCCTGGTGAGGCATAGAATAAGACCACAGTCAGCAGTATCATTTGAGCCCCTTACTGGAACCAGAGCCACTCTGTCCAGCTGAGTCCCAGGTCCATGTGAGGCTCACTTGAGGACCAGATTCATCCGGTCGAATTGAGGCATAGCTGGGTACAAGAGTCACCAGGTCTGGGTGCAGCCTAGGTGGGGCAAGATTCAGCAGTTCTGAGTTAGGTCAAAGTGGGGACGAGAGACGCCAGGTCCAGGTGAGGCCAAACTGAGGACCAGAGTCACCAGATCCCGGTGAGGTCCATGTTGGAAAGATAGTCACCAGGTCCAGGAGAGGTCCAGGTGGGGACCAGAGTCACCAGATCCAGGTGAATTCCAGGTGGGTACCAGAGTCACAAGACCCAGGTGAAGCCAAGGTGGGGACCAGAGTCACTAGGTCCAGATGAGACCCAGGTGAGGACCAGTGTTACCAGGTACACGTGAGGCCCCGGTTGGGATCAGAGGCAACAGGTCCATGTGAGGCCGAGAAAGAGTCCACAGCAATCAGGTCCACGTGTGGAACGAAGTCACCAGGACTGGTTGAGGCCCAGATAGGGACCAGATTCACCAGGTCCAGGTGAGGCCCAGGTGGTGACCAGAGTCCCTGGGTCTGGGAGAGGACCAGGTAAGGACCAGATTCACCAGGTCCAAGATACACAAGTGGAGACCTGAGTCAACAGGTATAGGTTAGGCCCAGGTGGCAACCGCACTCACCAGGTCCAGGTGAGGCCAACCTGCAGGCCAGAGTCACCAGATCCAGGTGAGGCCCTAGTGGGGACAGGAGTCACCAGGTAAATGTGAGTCTACAAGAACACCACATTCACCAGGTCCAGGTGTGTTTCATGTGGGAACGAGAGTCACCAGGTCCAGGTGAGACCCAGTTGGGGACCTCAGTCACCAGGTCCTGATTGAGGTCTAGGTGGCGGGACCAGAGTAATCAGTACCAGTTGAGACCAAAGAGTGTAGCAAAGTTATCATGTCCAGGTGAGGCCCAGGTGGGGAACAGTGTAACCATGCCCCATTTATGCCAGGTGGGAAAAGAGTCACAGGTCCAGACGAGGCCTGAGTGAGGAGTAGATTCACCAGGAACTGTTGAGGCCCAGTTGAGGACCAGTGTCCCCAGCTCCGGGTGAGTCCCAGAGGGGGACCAGAGTCACGCGGTTTTGGTGATATCCAGGTGGGGACCAGGGTCACCACGTCAGGGTGAGGCCCAGAGGGGCACGAGAATCACTAGGTCCAAGTGAGGCCCCGATGTGGAACTGAGAATCCAGGTCCCATGATGCCCATATGAGGACCTGAGTCACCAGGTCCAGGTGAGGTCCCTGTGGGAACCAGTCACCTCGTCCAGGTGAGGCCCAGGTGGGGACCAGGATCACCAGGTCCAGGGTAGGGCCTTGAAAGAACCAGAGTCAACAGTTCGAGGTCAGGCGCAGGTGGCAAACATGGTCAGCAGGTCCAAGTCAGGCCAAAGTGGGGTTCAAAGTCACTAGGGCACGGTTACACCCAGAGGGGGACCAGAGTCACCTGGTCCAGGTGAGGTCCACTTGTGGAACACAGTCACTGGGTCCCAATTTTGCCCAGTTGAGGACCATAGTCAACAGGGCCAGGTGAGGCCCAGATGGGGACCGGAGTACCCAAATCCAGGTGAAGCCCAGGTGGGGACCACAGTCACCAGATCCAGGGTAGTCTCAGGTGCAGACCAGAATCACCAGGTCCAGGTGAGGTGCAGGTGGCAACCACACTCACCATGTCCCGGTGAGGCCCTGGTGGGGACCAGCGTCACGAGGTACATGAGAAGCTAGAAACACTGCAGCCACCAGGTCCACATGATGTCCATGTCCGAACGAGAATCACCTGTTAGAGGTGAGGACCAGGCCGGAATCCGACTCACCATGACCAGGTGAGACCCAAGTGGGAACCAGTGTCACCATGTCCAGGTGTGGCCCAGGTGAAGACCAGAGTTAATAGGTCCGGGTGTGTCACTGTTAAAGAACAGTGTAACTGTATCCTGATGCTACCCAGGTGGGTACCAGAGACACAGGTCCTGGTGAGGCCCAGGTGGGACCAGAGACATGAGGTCCAGCTGAGGTCCTGATTGGAACCAGTCACCAGGTCAGGTGAGGCCATGCTTAGGATCAGAGACACCAGTTACAGGTGAGGCCCAGGTGGAGCCAGAGTCACCTGGTACAGAAGAGGCCAAAGTCAGGACCAGAGTTACCGGAATCAGGTCAGTCCCAGTGGTCAATAGAGTTACCATGTCCCAATGATGCCCAGGTAGAACCAGAGTGACCAGGTCAGACGAGGCGCAGGTGAAGAGCATATTCACTAGGTCCTGGTGAAGCCCAGTTGAGGACCAGTGTCACCAGGTCTAGTTGAGGCCTAGAGGGGTACCAGATTCACCTGGTCTGGGACCATCCAGATGGGGATCAGAGTCACCATGTCAGGGTGAGGCCCAGAGGGGATCCAGAGTCATCATGTCTAGGTGAGGCTCAGGTGTGGAACAGAGTATCCAGGTCATAATGGTCCACAGGTGAGGACCAGAGTCACCATATCTGGGTGAGGCCCAGTTAGGATCAGAGTCACCAGTTCCAGGTGAGGACAAGAAGGAGTCCACAGCAATCAGGTCCAGGTGGGGAACAAAGTCACCAGGAATGGGTGAGGCCCAGATGGGGACCAGATTCACCAGGTGCAGTTTATTCCCAGGTGGTGAACAGACTTACCGGTTCCGGATGACGACCAGGTAAGGACCAGATTAAACAGGTCCAAATGAGGCCCACGTGGGGACCTGAGTCACCAGGTATTGGTGAGGCCACGTGGCAAGGCACTCCCCAGGTCCAGGTGAGGCCAATCTGCAGGCCATGCAGAGGAACCAAGTCCCGATGATACCCAGGTAAGGACGAGAGTTACCACATCCAGGTGAGGCCAACCTGCAGGCCATGCAGTGGAACCATATCCCGATGATGCTCAGGTAGGGACTAGAGTCACCCGGTCAGGTAGAGGCCCAGAGAGGTTCCAGAGTCATCATATCCAGGTGAGGCTCAGGTGAGGAACAGAGTCCCCAGGTACCAATGATGCCCAGATGAGGACCAGAGTCACCAGATCTGGGTGACGCGCAGAGAGGTTCAGAGTCACCAGTTCCCGGTGAGGCCAAGAAAGAGTCCAGAGCAATCAGGTCCAGGTGGGGAACAAAGTCACCAGGACTGAGTGAGGCCCAGATGGGGACCAGATTCATCAGGTCCAGGTGAGGCCCAGGTGGTGACCAGAGTCCCCGGGTCTGGGGGAGGACCAGGTAAGGAGAAGATTCACCAGGTCCAAGAGGACCCTGTGGGGACTTGAGTCACCAGGTATGTGTGAGGCCCAGGTGGCAACCCCACTCACCAGGTCGAGGTGAGGCCAACATGCAGGCCAGAGTCACCAGATACAGGTGAGACCTTAGTGGGGACCGGAGACACAAGGTAAAAGTGAGTCTACAAGAACACCACAGTCACCAGGTCCAAGTGTGATTCATGTGGGAACGAGAGTCACCAGGTCCAGGTGAGACCAGGTGGGGACCACAGTCCCCAGGTCCAGATTGAGGCCTAGGTGGTGAGCCAGAGTCATCAGGACCAGTTGAGGCCAAAGTGCGGAGTAAAGTTATCATGTCCAGGTGAGGCCCAGGTGGGGAACAGAATAACCATGTCCCATTAATGCCAGGTGGGAAAAGAGTCAAAAGGTCCAGACGAGGCCTAAGTGAGGAGTAGATTCACCAGGTCCTGTTCAGGGCCAGTTGAAGACCAATGTCCCCAGCTCTGGGTGAGTCCCAGAGGGGGAACAGAGTCACCCGTTTCTGGTGATATCCAGCTGGGGACCAGAATCACCAAGTCAGGGTGAGGCCCAGAGGGGAAGGTGAATCACAAGGTCCAGGTGAGGCCCCTATGTGGAACTGAGAAACCAGGTCCCATGATGCCCTTATGAGGACCTGAGTCACCAGGACCAGGTGAGGTCCCTGTGGGAACCAGTCACCTCATCCAGGTGAGGCCCAGGTGGGACCACAGTCACCAAGTCCAGGTGAGGCCCAGGTATATAAGAGAGTATCGAGGTCCCAATGATGCCCAGGTAAGGACCAGAGTCAACAGGTGCAGGAGAGGCACAAATATGGATCAGAGTCATTGTGTTCCAGGTGAGGCCAGATGGAGACCACAGGAACCAGGTCCAGGAGAGCCCCATATGGGAACCAGAGCCACCAGATCCAGGTGAGTTCCAGGTGGGACCACAGTCACAAGGTGCAGGTGAGGCGCAGGTGGCAACAGGATTCACCAAGTCCAGGAGAGGCTCAGGTTGCGACCAGTCACCAGATC
Organism: Canis lupus baileyi; assembly: GCF_048164855.1. Classification (NCBI taxonomy): domain Eukaryota; kingdom Metazoa; phylum Chordata; class Mammalia; order Carnivora; family Canidae; genus Canis; species Canis lupus. The sequence continues at coordinate 32,316,801 of NC_132874.1, read as the reverse complement.
CAGGTGAGTAGAACCTAAGGACCAGATTCACCAGGCCCAAATGAAGCCCAAGGGGTGACCAGAGTCACCAGGTAAGGGTGAGGCCCAGAGGGGGAACCAGAGTAACCAGTTTAGTTTGAGGCCCTGAATGGGACCAGAGGTCCCTAGTCAAAGTGAGGCCCAAGTGGGAATAGAGTATCCAGGTCGCAATGATGCCTGGGTGAGGACCAGAGTCACTAGGGCCCTGCAGTCCCAGATGAACAGAATCATTAGGTCCTGATGAGGCATAGAATAAAACCACAGTCACCAGTATCAGGTGACCCCTTGTGGGAACCAGAGCCACTCTATCCAGCTGAGTCCCACGTCCAGCTGAGTGCCAGGTCCATGTGAGGCCCACGTGAGGACCAGATTCATCAGGTGGAATTGAGGCATAGGTGGGGACAAGAGTCACCAGGTCTGGATGCGGCCTAGGTTGTTGCAAGATTCAGCAGTTCTGAGTTAGGCTCAAGTGGGGACGAGAGACACCAGGTCCAGGTGAGGCCAAACTGAGGACCAGAGTCACCAGATCCAGGTGAGGTCCATGTTGGAAAGAGAGTCACCAGGTCCAGGAGAGGTCCAGGTGGGGACCAGAGTCAACGGAACCAGGTAATTCCAGGTGGGGACCTGAGTCACCAGATCCAGGTGAAGCCCAGGTGGAGACCAGTGACTCTAGGACCAGATGAGGCCCAGGTGAGGACAGGACTTACCAGGTACACGTGAGGCCCCGGTGGGAATAAGAGGCAACAGGTCCATGTGAGGCCGGCTTGGGGACCATGGTCAACAGGTCTACTTGAGGGCCAGGTGTGGAACACAGTAAGCAGGTCCAGGTGAGTCCCCGGTGGTGACAAGAGTCACCACGTCCAGGTGAGGCCCAGGTGGGGAACAGGATAACCAGGTACAGGGGAGGCCCTTGAAAGGACCAGAGACAATAGTTCGAGGTTAGACGCAGGTGGCAACCAGGGTCAGCAGGTCCAAGTCAGGCCAAAGTTGGGTTCACAGTCACTAGGCACGGTGAGACCCAGAGGGGGACCAGAGTCACTGGTCCAGGTGACGTCCAGTTTTTGAATACAGGCACCGGGTCCCAGTTTTGCCCAGTTGAGGACCATGGTCAACAGGGCCAGGTGAGGCCCAGATGGGGACCGGAGTCCAAATATCCAGGTGAAGCCCAGGTGGGGACCACAGTCAGCAGATCTAGGGTAGTCTCAGGTGCAGTCCATAATCACCAGGTCCAAGTGAGGTGCAGGTGGCAACCACATTCCACAGGACCCAGTGATGCCTTGGCGGGGACCAGAGTCACAAGGTACATGGGAAGGTAGAAACACTGCAGCCACCAGGTCCACATGATGTCCATGTGGGCCGGAGAATCAGCAGTTACACATGAGGACCAGGTGGGGATCCGACTCACCATGTCAAGTTGAGACCCAGGTGGGATCCAGTGTCACCATGTCCAGGTGTGGCCCAGGTGAAGACCAGAGTTAATAGGTCCGGCTGGGTCACTGTTAGTGAACAGTGTAACCATATCCTGATGCTACCCAGGTGGGTACCGGAGACAACAGTTCCTGGTGAGGCCCAGGTGGGACCAGAGACATGAGGTCCAGGTAAGATCCCGATGGGAACCACAGTCACCAGGTCAGGTGAGGCCATCATTAGAATCAGAGTTACCAGTTACAGGTGAGGCCCAGGTGTAGCCAGAGTGACCTGGTACAGAAGAGGCCAAAGACAGGACCAGAGTTACTAGGAACAGGTAAGTCCCATTGGGGAATAGAGTAACCATGCCCCGATGATGCCCAGGTAGAACCCGAGTCACCACGTCCCGATGAGGCGCAGGTGGGGAGCATTTTCACTAGGTCCCGGTGAGGCCCAGTTGAGGACCAGAGTCACCAGGTCTGGTTGAGGCCAACAGGGGTCCCAGATTCACCTGGTCTAGGTGACATCCAGATGGGGACCAGAGTCACCATGTCAGAGTGAGGCCCAGAGAGGATCCAGAGTCATCATGTCCAGGTGAGGCTCAGGTGTGGAACAGAGTATCCAGGTCATAGTGGTCCACAGGTGAGGTCCAGAGTCACCAGATCTGGGTGAGGGTCAGTTAGGATCAGACTCACAAGTTCCAGGTGAGGCCCAAAAGGAGTGCACAGCAATCAGGTCCAGGTGGGGAGCAAAGTCACCAGGATGTGTGAGGCCCAGATGGCGACCAGATTCTCCAGGTCCAGGGGATTCCCAGGTGGTGACCAGAATTACCAGATTCACCAGGTCCAAGAGGCCCAAGTGGGGACCTGAGTCACCAGGTATGGGTGAGGCCCAGGTGGCAACCCCACTCACCAGGTCCAGGTGAGGACAACCTACAGGCCAGAGTCACCAGATCCAGGTGAGGCCCTAGTGGGGACTGGAGTCACCAGGTAAATGTGAGCCTACAAGAACACCACTGTCACTAGGGCCAGGTGTGGTTCATGTGGGAACGAGAGTAACCAGGTCCAGGGGAGACCCAGGTGGGGACCACAGTCACCAGGTCCAGATTGAGGCCTAGGTGGGGGGACCAGTGTCATCAGGACCAGTTGAAGCCAAAGAGTGGAGCAAAGTTACCATGTCCAGGTGAGGCCCAGGTGGGGAACAGAGTAACAATGTCCCATTGATGCCAGGTGGGAAAAATTCACAAGGTCCAGACGATGCTTATGTGAAGAGTAGATTCACCAGGTCCTATTGAGGCCCAGTTGAGGACCAGTGTCCCCAGCTCCGGGTGAGTCCCAGAGGGGGACCAGATTCACCGGTTCTGGTGATATCCAGGTGGGGACCAGAGTCAACACATCAGGGTGAGGCCCAGAGGGGGACTAGAATCACTAGGTCCAGGTGAGGCCCCGATGAGGAACTGAGAATCAGGTCCCATGATGCCCATATGAGGACCTGAGTCACCAGGTCCAGGTGAGGTCCCTGTGGGAACCACTCACCTCATCCAGGTGAGGCCCGGGTGGGACCAAAGTCACCAGGTCCAGGTGAGGCCCAGGTATATAAGAGAGTATCGAGGTCCCAATGATGCCCATGTAAGGACCAGAGTCAACAGGTCCAGGAGAGGACCAAATATGTTTCAGAGTCATTGTGTTCCAGGTGAGGCCAGATGGAAACCACAGGAACCAGGTTCAGGAGAGCCCCATATGGGAACCAGAGCCACCAGTTCCAGGTGAGTTCCAGGTGAGACCACAGTCACAAGGTCCAGGTGAGGCGCAGATGGCAACAGGATTCACCAAGCCCAGGTGAGGCCCAGGTGGAGACGAGTCACCAGATCCAGGTGAGAACCAGCTAAGGACCAGATTCACCAGGCCCAAGTAGCCAAAGCGGTGACCAGAGTCACCAGATTAGTGTGAGGCCCAGAGGGGGTACCAGAGTAACCAGTTTAGTTTGAGGCCCAGAATGGGATCATAGGTCCCTGTTCAGAGTGAAGCCCAGGTGTGGAATAGAGTATCCCCGTCCCAATGATGCCTGGGTGAGGACCAGAGTCACTAGGGCCATGCAGGCCCAGATGGGGAACAGAATTACTAGGTCCTGGTGAGGCATAGAATAAAACCACAGTCACCAGAATCAGGTGAGCCCCATGTGGGAACAAGAGCCACTCTATCCAGCTGAGTAGCAGGACAATGTGAGGCCCACGTGAGGACCAGATTCATCAGGTCGAATTGAGGCATAGCTGGGGACAAGAGGCACCAGGTCTGGGTGCGAACTAGGTGGGGCAAGATTCAGCAGTGCTGAGGTAGGTCAGAGTGGGGACGAGAGACGCCAGGTCCAGGTGAGGCCAAACTGAGGACCAGAGTCACCAGATGCAGGTCAGGTCCAGGTGGGGACCAGAGTCAACAGATCCAGGTGAAGCCCAGTTGGGGACCAGAGTCACTAGGTCCAGATGAGGCGAAGGTGAGGACCAGAGTTGCCAGGTACACGTGAAGCCCCGGTGGGGATCAGAGTCAAAAAGTCCATGTGAGGCCTGCTTGGGGACCATGGTCAACAGGTCTACTTAAGGCCCAGGTGCGGAACACAGTAAGCAGATCCAGGTGAGACCCGGTGGTGACAAGAGTCACCAGGTCCAGGTGAGGCCCATGTGGGCACCAGGATCACCATGACCAGGGGACACCCTTGAAAGAACCAGAGTCAACAGTTCGATGTCAGGCGCAGGTGGCAACCGGCGTCAACAGGTCCAAGTCAGGCCAAAGTGGGGTTCACAGTCACTAGGGCACGGTGAGACCCAGAGGGGGACCAGAGTCACCTGGTCCAGGTGAGGTCCAGTTGTGGAACATAGTCACAGGGTCCCAATTTTGCCCAGTTGAGGACCATAGTCAACAAGGCCAGGTGAGGCACAGATGGGGACCGGAGTGCCCAAATCCAGGTGAAGCCCAGGTGGGGACTACAGTCACCAGATCCAGGGTAGTCTCAGGTGCAGGCCCGAATCACCAGGTCCAGGTTAGGTGCAGGTGGCAACCACACTCACCAGGTCCCGGTGAGGCCCTGGTGGGGAGCAGAGTCACGAGGTACATGAGAAGCTAGAAACACTGCAGCCACCAGGTCCACATCATGTCCATGTGGGAATGAGAATCACCAGTTACAGGTGAGGACCAGGCGGGGATCCGACTCACCATGTTCAGGTCAGACCCAAGTGGGTACCAGTGTCACCATGTCCAGGTGTGGCGCAGGTGAAGACCAGAGTTAAGAGGTCCGGCTGGGTCACTGTTAGTGAAGAGTGTAACCATATCCTGATGCTACCCAGGTGAGTACAAGAGACACCAGGTCCTGGTGAGGCCCAGGTGGGACCAGAGACAAAAGGTCCAGGTGAGGTCCCGATGTGAACCACAGTCACCATGTCAGGTGAGGCCATGCTTAGTATCAGAGTCACCAGTTACAGGTGAGGCCCAGGTGGAGCCAGAGTCACCCGGTAGAGAAGACGCCAAAGTCAGGACCAGAGTTACCAGGATCAGGTCAGTCCCAGTGGGGCATAGAGTAACCATGTCCCGATGATGCCCAGGTAGAACCCGAGTCACCACGTCCAGATGAGGCGCAGGTGGGGAGTATATTCACTAGGTCCCGGTGAGGCCCAGGGGAGGACCAGGTAACCCGGTCTAGTTGAGGCCTAGAGGGGTACCAGATTCACCTGGTCTAGGTGACATCCAGATGGGGACCAGAGTCACCATGTTAGGGTGAGGCCCAGAGGGGATCCAGAGTCATCATGTCCAAGTGAGTCTCAGGTGTGGAAAAGAGTATCCAGGTCATAATGGTCCACAGGTGAGGATCAGAGTCACCAGATCTTTATGAGGCCCAGTTAGGATCAGAGTCACCAGTTCCAGGTGAGGCCAAGAAGGTGTCCATAGCAATCAGGTCAGGTGGGGAACAAAGTCCCAGGACTGGGTGAGGCCAAGACGGGGACCAGATTCACATGGTCCAGATTATTCACAGGTGGGAACCAGAGTTACCAGTTCCGGGTGAGGACCAGTTAAGGACGAGATTCACCAGGTCCAAGTGAGACCCACGTGGGGACCTGGGTCACAATGTATGTGTGAGGCCCAGATTACCACCCCACTCACCAGGTCCAGGTGAGGCCAACCTGCAGGCCATGAAGAGGAACCATGTCCCGATAATGCCCTAGTAGGGAACAGAGTTACCAGGTCCAGGTGAGGACAACCTGCAGGCCATGCAGTGGAACCATGTCCTGATGATGTCCAGGTAGGGACTAGAGACGCCAGGTCCAAATGAGGTCCAGATGGAGCAAATTCACTAGGTCAGGTGAGGCCCAGTTGAGGACCAGAGTCACCAGATTTGGTTGATGGCTAGAGGGGTACCAGAATCACCTGGTCCATGTGACATGCAGATGGGTACCAGAGTCACCAGGTCAGGGAGAGGCCCAGAGAGGTTCCAGAGTCATCATGTACAGGTGAGGCTCAGGTGCGGAACAGAGTCACCAGGTACCATGATGCCCAGGTGAGGACCAGAGTCACCAGATCTGGGTGAGGCCCAGTTAGGATCAGAGTCACCAGTTCCAGGTGAGGCCCAAAAGGAGTCCACAGCAATCAGGTCCAGGAGGGGAACAAAGTCACCAGGACTGTGTGACGCCAAGATGGGGACCAGAATCACCAGGTCCAGTTGAGGCCCAGGGGGTGACCAGAGTCCCAGGTCTGGGAGAGGACCATGTAAGGACCAGATTCACCAGGTCCAAGAGGCCCACGTGGGGACCTGAGTCACCAGGTATGGGTGAGGCCCAGGTGGCAACCCCACTCACCAAGTCCAGGTGAGGCCAACCTGCAGGCCAGAGTCACCAAATCTAGGTGAGGCCCTAGTGGGAACCAGAGTCACCAGGTAAATGTGAGTCTACAAGAACACCACAGTCACCAGGTCCAGTTGTGGTTCATGTGGGAACAAGAGTCACCAGGTCCAGGTGAGACCCAGGTGGGGACCACAGTCACCAGGTCCAGATTGAGGCCTAGTTGGGGGGACAGAGTCATCAGGACCAGGTGAGGCCAAAGTGTGGAGCAAAGTTATCATGTCCAGGTGAGGCCCAGGTGGGGAACAGAGTAACCATGTCCCATTGATGCCAGGTGGGAAAAGAGTCACAAGTTCCAGACGAGGCCTATGTGAAGAGTAGATTCATCAGGTCCTTTTGAGGCCCAGTTGAGGACCAGTGTCCACAGCTCCTGTGAGTCTCAGAGGGGGACCAGAGTCACCCGGTTCTGGTGATATCTAGGTGGGGACCAGAGTCACCACGTCAGGATGAGGCCCAGAAGGGGACGAGAATCACTAGCTCCAGGTGAGGCCCGATGTGGAACTGAGAAACCAGGTCCCATGATGCCCATATGAGGACCTGAGTCACCAGGTCCAGGTGAGGTCCCTGTGGGAACCAGTCACCTCATCCAGGTGAGGCCCAGGTGGGACCACAGTCACCAAGTCCAGGTGAGGCCGAGGTATATAAGAGAGTGTCGAGGTCCCAATGATGTCCAGGTAAGGACCAGAGTCAACAGATTCAGGAGAGGCCCAAATATGGATCAGAGTCATTGTGTTCCAGGTGAGGCCAGATGGAGACCACAGGAACCAGGTCCAGGAGAGCCCCATATGGGACCAGAGCCACGAGATCCAGGTAGGTCCAGGTGGGACCACAGTCACAAGGTCCAGGTGAGGCGCAGGTGGCAAGAGGATTCACCAAGTCTAGGTGAGGCCCAGGTGACGACCAGTCACCACATCCAGGCGCGGACCAGCTAAGGACCAGATCCACCAGGCCGAAGTAGCCCAAAGGGTGACCAGAGTCACCAGGTAAGGGTGTGGCCCAGAGGGGGAACCAGAGTAACCAGTTTAGTTTAAGGCCCAGAATAGGACCAGAGGTCCCTGGTCAAAGTGAGGCCCAGGTGTGGAATAGAGTGTCCAGGGTGAGGATCATTGGGTCCATCACCCAATGAAGCCTAGGTGAGGACCAGAGTCACTTGGGCCATGCAGGCCCAGATGGGGAACAGAATCACTAGGTCCTGGTAAGGCATACAATAAAACTACAGTCAGCAGTATCAGCTGAGCCCCTTGCGGGAACCAGAGCCACTCTATCCAGCTGAGTCCCAGGTCCAGGTGAGGCTCCTGTGAGGACCAGATTCATTAGGTCGAATTGAGGCATAGCTGGGGACAAGAGTCACCAGGTCGGGTTGCAGCCTACGTTGGGCTAGATTCAGCAGTTCTGAGTTAGGTCAAAGTGGGGACGAGAGACGCCAGTTCCAGGTGAGGCCAAAGTGAGTACAAGAGTCACCAGATCCATGTGAGGTCCATGTTTGAAAGAAAGTCACCAGGTCCGGGAGAGGTCCAGGTGGGGATCAGAGTCACCAGTTCCAGGTGAGGCCAAGAAGGAGTCCACAGAAATCAGGTCCAGGTGGGGAACAAAGTCACCAGGACTGGGTGAGGCCTAGATGGGGACCAGATACACAAGGTCCAGGTGATATCCAGGTGGTGACCAGACTTACCAGTTCCGGGTGAGGACCAGGTAAGGACCAGATTCACCAGGTCCAAGAGGCCCACGTGGGGACCTGAGTCACCAGGTATGGGTGAGGCCCAGGTGGCAATAACACTCACCAGGTCCAGGTGAGACCAACCTGCAGGCCATGCAGTGGAACCATATCCCGATGATGCCCAGGTAAGGAGAAGAGTTACCAGGTCCAGGTGAATCCAACCTGCATGCCATGCAGAGGAAACATATCCAGATGATGCCCAGGTAGAGACAGACTTACCAGGTCCAGGTGAGGCCAACCTGCAGGCCATGCAGTGGAACCATATCCCGATGATGCCCAGGTATGGACCAGAGTCACCAGGTCCAAATGAGGCCCAGATGGAGCATATTCACTAGGTACAGGTGAGTCCCCTTTGAAGACCAGAGTCACCAGATCTGTTTGAGGCCTTGGGGGTACCAGAATCACCTTGTTCATGTGACATCCAGATGGGGACCAGAGTCACCAGGTCAGGGTGAGGCCCAGAGCGGTTCCACAGTCAACATTTCCAGGTGAGGCTCAGGTGTGGAACAGAGTCACCAGGTACCAATGATGCCCAGGTGAGGACAAGAGTCACCCGTTCTGGGTGTCGCACAGATGGGATCAGACTCACCAGTCCAGGTGAGGCCAAGAAAGGGCACAGCAATCAGGTCCAGGTGGGGAACAAAGTCACCAGGACTGGGTGAGGCCCAGATGGGGACCAGATTCACCAGGTCCAGGTGAGGCCCAGGTGGTGACAAGAGTCCCGGGGTCTAGGAGAGGACCGGGTAAGGACAAGATTCACCAGGTCCAAGAGGACCACGTAGGGAATTGAGTCACCAGGTATGGGTGAGGCCCAGGTGGCAACCCCACTCACCAGGTCCTGGTGAGACCAACCTGCACCCCCAGAGTCACCAGATAGACGTGAGTCCCTAGTGGGGACAGGATTCACCAGGTAAAAGTGAGTCTACAAGAACGCCAGAGTCACCAGGTCCAGGCGTGATTCATGTAGGAACGAGACCACCAGGTCCAGGTGTGACCCAGGTGGGGACCACAGTCACCAGGTTCAGTTTGAGGCCTAGGTGGGGGGATCAGAGTCATCGAGACCAGTTGAGGCCAAAGTGTGGAGCAAAGTTATCATGTCCAGGTGAGGCCCAGAGGGAACAGAGTAACCATGACCCATTGATGCCCGGTGGGAAAAGAGTCACAAGGTCCAGACGAGACCTAAGTGAGGAGTTGATTCACCAGGTCCAGTTGTGCCCAGTTGAGGACCAGTATCCCAGCTCCAGGTGAGTCCCAGATGGGGAACAGAGTCACCCGATTCTGGTGATATCCAGGTGGGGACCAGAGTCACCATGTCAGGCTTAGGCCCAGAGGGGATCCAGAATCATCATGTCCAGGTGAGTCTCAGGGGTGGAACAGAGTATCCAGGTCATAATGGTCCACAGGTGAGGACCAGAGTCACCAGATCTGGGTGAGGCCCAGTTAGGATCAGAGTCACCAGTTCCAGGTGAGGCCAAGAAGGAGTCCACAGCAATCAGATCCAGGTGGGGAACAAAGTCAGAAGTACTGGGTTAGACCCAGATGGGGAACAGATTCACCATGTCCAGGTGATTCCCAGGGTGTGACCAGAGTTACCAATTCTGGGTGAGGATCAGGAAAGGACAAGATTCACCAGGTCCAAGTGAGGCCAACGTGGGGACCTATGTCACTATGCATATGTGAGGCCCAGGTGGCAACCCCACTCCCCAGGTCCAGGTGAGGCCAACCTACAGGCCATGCAGAGGAACCATGTCCCGATGATGCCCAGGTAGGGACTAGATTTACCAGGTCCAGGTGAGGCCAACCTGCAGGCCATGCAGTGGAACCATGTCCCGATGATGCCCAGGTAGGGACCAGAGTCACCAGGTCCAAACGAGGCCCAGATGGAGCATATTCACTAGGTCCAGGTGAGGCCCATTTGAGGACAAGGGTAACCAGATCTGGTTGAGGCCTAGAGGGGTACCAGTATCACCTGGTCCAGGTGACATCGAGATCGGAACCAGAGTCTCCAAGTCAGAGTGAGGCCCAGATAGGTTCCAGAGTCATCATGTCCAGGTGAGGCTCAGGTGTGGAACAGAGTCACCAGGTACCAATGATTCCCAGGTGAGGACCAGAGTCACCAGATCTGGGTGACGCGCAGATAGGATCAGAGTAACCAATTCCAGGTGAGGCCAAGTAAGCGTCCACAGCAATCAGGTCCAGGTGGGGAACAAAGTCAGCAGGACTGGGTGAGGCCCAGATGGGGACCAGATTCACTGGTCCAGGTGATTCCCAAGTGGTGACCAGAGTTACCAGTTCCGGTGAGGACCAGGTAAGGACAAGATTCACCAGGTCCAAGTGAGGCCCACGTCGGGACCTGTGTCACCAGGTATGGGTGAGGCCCAGGTGGAAAACCCACTCACCAGTGCCAGGTGAGGCATACGTGCAGGCCATGCAGAAGAACCATGTTCCGATGATGACCAGGGAGGGTCCAGAGTTTCCAGGTCTAGGTGAGTCCAACCTGCAGGCCATGCAGTGTAATCATGCCCCGATGTTGCCCAGGTAGTGAACAGAGTCACCAGGTCCAAATGAGGCCCAGATGGAGCATATTCACTAGGTCCAGGTGAGGCCCAGTTGAGGACCAGAGTCACCAGATCTTGTTGAGGCCTAGAGGGGTACCAGAATAACCTGGTCCAGGTGACATCTAGATGGGGACCAGAGTCACCAGGTCAGGGTGAGCCCCAGAGTGGATCCAGAGTCATCATGTCCAGGTGAGGCCCAGGGGTTGACCAGAGTCCCCGGTTCTAGGAGAGGACCAGGTAAGGACCAGATTCACCATGCCCAAGTGAAGCCCAAGGGTTGACCAGAGTCACTAAGTAAGGGTGAGACCCAGAGTGGGAACAAGAGTAACCAGTTCAGTTTCAGGCCCAGAATGGGACCAGAGGTCCCTGGTCAGAGTGAGGACCAGGCGTGGAATAGAGTATCCAGGTCCCAATTATGCCTGGGTGAGGACCAGAGTCACTAGGGCCATGCAGGCCCAGATGGGGAACAGAATCACTAGGTCCTGGTGAGGCATAGAATAAGACCACAGTCAGCAGTATCAGGTGATCCCCTTGTGGGAACCAGAGCCACTCTATCCAGTTGAGTCCCAGGTCCATGTGAGGCCCACGTAAGAACCAGATTCATGAGGTCGAATTGAGGCATAGCTGGGGTCAAGAGTCACCAGGTCTGGGTGCGGCCTAGGTGGGGCAAGATTCAGCAGTTCTGCGTTAGGTCAAAGTGGGGACGAGAGACACCAGGTTCAGGTGTGGCCAAACTGAGGACCAGAGTCACCAGATCCAGGTGATGTCCATGTTGGAAAGAGAGTCACCAGATCCAGGTGAGATCCATGTTGGAAAGAGAGTCACCAGGTCGAGGAGAGGTCCAGGTGGGGACCAGAGTCACCAGATCCAGGTGAAGTCCAGGTAGGGACCAGAGTCACCATGTCAGGGTGAGGCCCAGAGGGGATCCGGAATCATCATGTCCAGGTGAGTCTCAGGTGTGGAACAGAGTATCCAGGTCATAATGGTCCACAGGTGAGGACCAGAGTCACCAGATCTGGGTGAGGCCCAGTTAGGATCAGAGTCACCAGTTCCAGGTGAGGCCAAGAAGGAGTCCACAGCAATCAGGTCCAGGTGGGGAACAAAGTCACCAGGACTGAGTGAGGACCAGATGGGTACTAGATTCACCAGGTCCAGGTCATTCCCAGGTGGTGACCAGAGTTACCAGTTCCGGGTGAGGACCAGGCAAGGACTAGATTCACCAGGTCCAAGTGAGGCCCACGTGGGGACCTGTGTCACCAGGCATGGGTGAGGCCCAGGTGGCAAGCCCACTGACCAGGTCCAGCTGAAGCCAAACTGCAGGCCATTCAGAGGAACCATGTCCCGATGATGACCAGGTAGGGACCAGACTTACCAGGTCCAAGTGAGGCCAACCTGCAGGCCATGCAGTGGAACCATGTCCCGATGATGCGCAGGTAGGGACCAGAGTCACCAGGTCCAAATGAGGCCAAGATGGTGCATATTCACTAGGTCCAGGTGAGGCCCAGTTGAGGACCAGAGTCACCAGGTTTGGTTGAGGCCTAGAGGGGTACCAGAATCACCTGGTCCAGGTGACATCCAGATGGGGACCAGAGTCACCAGGTCAGGGTGAGGCCCAGAGAGTTCCAGAGTCATCATGTCCAGGTGAGGCTCAGGTGTGCAACAGAGTCAGCAGGTACCAATGATGCCCAGGTGAGGACCAGAGTCACGAGGTCTGGGTGACGCGCAGATAGGATCAGAGTCACCAGTTCTAGGTGAGGCCAAGAAGGAGTCCACAGCAATCAGGCCAGGTGGGGAACAAAGTCATCAGGACTGGGTGAGTCTCAGATGGGGACCAGATTCACCAGGTCCAGGGGAGGCCCAGGGATGACCAGAGTCCCCTGGTCTAGGAGAGGACCAGGAATGGGCAGATTCACCAGGTCCAAGAGCCCCACGTGGGGACCTGAGTCACAAGGTATGGGTGAGGCCCAGGTGGCTCCACACTCACCAGGTCCAGGTGAGGCCAACCTGCAGGCCATGCAGAGGAACCATGTCCGGATGATGCCCAGGTAGGGAACAGAGTTACCAGGTCCAGGTGAGTGCAACCTGCAGGCCATGCAGTGGAACCATGACCCGATGATGCCGAGGTAGTGATCAGAGTTACCAGGTCCAAATGAGGCCCAGATGGAGCAAATTCACTAGGTCCAGGTGAGGCCCAGTTGAGGACCAGAGTCACCAGATCTGGCTGAGTCCTAGAGGAGTACCAGAATCACCTGGTCCAGGTGACATCCAGATGGGACCAGAGTCACCAGGTCAGGGTCAGACCGAGAGAGGTTCCAGAGTCATCATGTCCAGGTGAGGCTCAGGTGTGGAACAGAGTCACCAGGTACCAATAACTCCCAGGTGAGGACCAGAGTCACCAGATCTGGGAGACGCGCATATAGGATCAGAGACACCAGTTCCAGGTGAGGCCAAGAAAGGGTCCACAGCAATAAGGTCCAGGTGGGGAACAAAGTCACCAGGACTGGGTGAGGCCCAGATGGGGACCAGATTCACCAGGTCCAGGTGAGGCCCAGGTGGGACCACAGTCATCAGGTCCAGGTGAGGCCCAGGTATATAAGAGAGTATCCAGGTCCCAATGATGCCCAGGTGGAACCAGATTCACCAGGTCCAGATGAGGCGCAGGAGGGGAGCATATCCAATAGGGCCCGGTGAGGCCCAGTTGAGGACCACAGTCACCAGGTCTAGTTGAGGCCTAGAGGGGTACCAGATTCACCTGGTCTAGGTGACATCCAGATGGGGACCAGAGTCACCATGTCAGGGTGAGGTCCAGAGGGGATCCAGAGTAATCATGTCCAGGTTAGGCTCAGGTGTGGAACAGAGTATCCAGATCATAATGGTCCACAGGTGAGGACCAGAGTCACCAGATCTGGGTGAGGCCCAGGATCAGAGTCACCAGTTCCAGGTGAGGCCAAGAAGGAGTCCACAGCAATCAGGTCCAGTTGGGGAACAAATTCACAAGGACTGGGTGAGGCCCAGATGGGGACCAGATTCACCAGGTCCACGTTATTCCCAGGTGGTGAACAGACTTACCAGTTCCGGGTGACGACCAGGTAAGGACCAGATTCAACAGGACTAAATGAGGCCCACGTGGGGACCTGAGTCACCAGGTATTGGTGAGGCCAGGTGGCAAAGCACTCCCCAGGTCCAGGTGAGGCCAACCTGCAGGCCATGCAGAGGAACCATGTCCCGATGATACCCAGGTAAGGACGAGAGTTACCACATCCAGGTGAGGCCAACCTGCAGGACATGCAGTGGAACCATGTCCCGATGATGCCCAGGTAGGGACTAGAGTCACCAGGTCAGGGAGAGGCCCAGAGAGGTTCCAGAGTCATCATGTCCAGGTGAGGCTCAGGTGAGGAACAGAGTCACCAGGTACCAATGATGCCCAGGTGAGGACCAGAGTCACCAGAACTGGGTGACGCGCAGATAGGTTCAGAGTCACCAGTTCCAAGGGGAGGCCAAGAAAGAGTCCACAGCAAGCAGGTCCAGGTAGGGAACAAAGTCACCAGGACTGGGTGAGGCCCAGATGGGGACCAGATTCACCAGGTCCAGGTGAGGCCCAGTTGAGGACCAGTGTCCCCAGCTCCGGGTGGGTCCCAGAGGGGGACCAGAGTCACCCGGCTCCGGTGATATCCAGGTGGGGACCAGAGTCACCACGTCAGGTTGAGGCCCAGAGGGGGACGAGAATCACTAGCTCCAGGTGAGGCCCCGATGTGGAACTGAAACCAGGTCCCATGATGCCCATATGAGGACCTGAGTCAGCAGGTCCAGGTGAGGTCCCTGTGGGAACCAGTCACCTCGTCCAGGTGAGGCCCAAGTGGGACCACATTCACCAGATCCAGGTGAGGCCCAGGTATATAAGAGTGTATCCAGGTAGCAATGATGCCCAGGTAAGGACCAGAGTCAACAGTCCAGGAGAGGCCCAAATATGGACCAGAGTCATTTTGTTCCAGGTGATGCCTGATGGAGACCACAGGAATCAGGTCCAGGAGAGCCCCATATGGGAACCAGAGCCACCAGATCCAGGTGAGGTCCTGGTGGGACCACAGTCACAAGGTCCAGGTGAGGTGCATGTGGCAACAGGATTCACCAAGGCCAGGTGAGGCCCAGCTGGCGACCAGTCACCAGATCCAAGTGAGGACAAGCTAAGGACCAAATTCACCAGGCCCAAATGAAGCCCATGGGGTGACCAGAGTCACCAGGTAAGGGTGAGTCCCAGAGGGGGAACCAGAGTAACCAGTTTAGTTTGAGGCCCAGAATGGGTTCAGAGGTCCCTAGTCAGAGTGAAGCCCAGGTGTGGAATAGAGTATCCAGGTCCCAAAGATGCCTGGGTGAGGACCAGAGTCACTAGGGCCATGCAGGCCCAGATGGGGAACAGAATCACTAGGTCCTGGTGAGGCATAGAATAAGACCACAGTCAGCAGTATCAGTTGAGCCCCTTGTGGGAACCAGAGTCACTCTATCCAGCTGGGTCCCAGGTCCAAGTGAGGGCCACGTGAGGACCAGATACATCAGATCGAATTGAGGCATAGCTGGGAACAAGAGTCACCAGGTCTGGGTGCGGCCTAGGTGGGGCAAGATTCAGCAGTTCTGAGTTAGGTCAAAGTGGGCACAAGAGACACCAGGTCCAGGTGAGGCCAAAATGAGACCAGAGTCACCAGATCCAGGTGAGGTCCATGTTGGAAAGAGAGTCACCAGGTTCAGGAGAGGTCCAATTGGGGACCAGAGTCTCCAGATCCAGGTGAACTCCAGGTGGGGACCAGAAACACCAGATCCAGTGAAGCCCAGGTGGGGACCAGAGTCACTAGGTCCAGATGAGGCCCAGGTTAGGACCAGAGATACCAGGTACACGTCAGGCCCCGGTGTGGATCAGAGGCAACAGGTCGATGTGAGGCCGGCTTGGGGACCAAGGTCAACAGTTCTACTTGGGGCCCAGGTGTGGAACACAGTAACCAGGTCCAGGTGAGTCCCCGGTGGTGAAAAGAGTCTCCACGTCCAGGTGAGGCCCAGTTGGGGACCAGGATCACCAGGTCCAGGGGAGGCCCTTGAAAGAACCAGAGTCAACAGTTCGAGGTCAGGAGCAGGTGGCAACCAGGGTCAGCAGGTCCAAGTCAGGTCAAAGTGGAGTTCACAGTCACTAGGGCACGGTGAGACCCAGAGGGGGACCAGAGTCACTTGGTCCAGGTGAGGTCCAGGTGTGGAACACAGTCACCGGGTCAAAATTCGCCCAGTTGAGGACCATGGTCAATAGGGCCAGGTGAGGCCCAGATGGGGACCGGAGTCCCCAAATCGAGGTGAAGCCCAGGTGGGGACCACAGTCACCAGATCCAGGGTATTCTCAGGTGCAGACCAGAATCACCATGTCCAAGTGAGGTGCAGGTGGCAACCACACTCACCAGGTCCCGGTGAGGCCCTGGTGTGGACCAGAGTCACGAGGTTCATGAGTAGCTAGAAACATTGCAGCCACCAGGTCCACATGATGTCCATGCTGGAATGAGAATCACCAGTTACAGGTGAGGACCAGGTGGGGATCCGACTCACCATGTCCAGGTGAGACCCAGGTTGGAACCAGTGTCACCATGTCCAGGTGTGGCCCAGGTGAAGACAAGAGTTAATAGGTCCGGCTGGGTCACTGTTAGTGAACAGTGTAACCATATCCTAATGATACCCAGGTAGGGACCAGAGACACCAGGTCCTGGTGAGGCCCAGGTGTGACATGAGACATGAGGTCCAGGTGAGGTCTCAATGGGAACCACAGTCACCAGGTCAGGTGAGGCCATGCTTAGGATCAGAGTCACCAGTTACAGGTGAGGCCCAGGTGGAGCCAGAGTCACCTGGTACAGAAGAGGCCAAAGTCAGGACCAGAGTTACCACGATGAGGTCAGTCCCAGAGGGGAATAGAGGAACCATATCCCGATGATGCCCAGGTAGAAACAGAGTCACCAGTTATAGATGAGGCGCAGTTGGGGAGCATGATCACTAGGTCCCGGTGAGGCCCATTTGAGGACCAGAGTCACCAGGTCTAGTTCAGGCCTAGAGCGGTATCAGATTCACCTGGTCTAGGTGACATCAAGATGGGGACCAGAGTCACCATGTCAGGGTGAGGCCCAGAGGGGATCCGGAATCATCATGTCCAGGTGTGTCTCAGGTGCGGAACAGAGTATCCAGGTCATAATGGTCCACAGGTGAGGACCAGAGTCACCAGATCTGGGTGAGGCCCAGTTAGGATCAGAGTCACCAGTTCCAGGTGAGGCCAAGAAGGAGTCCACAGCAATCAGGTCCAGGTGGGGAACAAAGTCACCAGGACTGGGTGAGGACCAGATGGGGACCAGATTCACCAGGTCCAGGTTATTCCCAGGTGGTGACCAGAGTTACCAGTTCCGGGTGAGGACCAGGCAAGGACTAGATTCACCAGGTCCAAGTGAGGCCCACGTGGGGACCTGTGTCACCAGGCATGGGTGAGGCCCAGGTGGCAAGCCCACTGACCAGGTCCAGCTGAAGCCAACCTACAGGCCATTCAGAGGAACCATGTCCCGATGATGACCAGGTAGGGACCAGACTTACCAGGTCCAAGTGAGGCCAACCTGCAGGCCATGCAGTGGAACCATGTCCCGATGATGCCCAGGTAGGGACCAGAGTCACCAGGTCCATGTGGCCCTATGGTGCATATTCTCTAGGTCCAGGTGAGGCCCAGTTGAGGACCAGAGTCACCAGATTTGGTTGAGGCCTAGAGGGGTACCAGAATCACCTGGTCCAGGTGACATCCAGATGGGGACCAGAGTCACCAGGTCAGGGTGAGGCCCAGAGAGTTCCAGAGTCATCATTTCCTGGTGAGGCTCAGGTGTGCAACAGAGTCAGCAGGTACCAATGATGCCCAGGTGAGGACCAGAGTCACCAGGTCTGGGTGACGCGCAGATAGGATCAGAGTAACCAGTTCTAGGTGAGGCCAAGAAGGAGTCCACAGCAATCAGGTCCAGGTGGGGAACAAAGTCACCAGGACTGGGTGAGTCTCAAATGGGGACCAGATTCACCAGGTCTAGGGGAGGCCCAGGGAGTGACCAGAGTCCCCTGGTCTAGGAGAGGACCAGGAAAGGGTCAGATTCACCAGGTCCAAGAGCCCCACGTGGGGACCTGTGTCACAAGGTATGGGAGAGGCCCAGGTGGCATCCACACTCACCAGGTCCAGGTGAGGCCAACCTGCCGGCCATGCAGAGGAACCATGTCCGGATGATGCCCAGGTAGGGACCAGAGTTACCAGGTCCAGGTGAGTGCAACCTGCAGGCCATGCAGTGGAGCCATGACCCGATGATGCCGAGGTAGTGACCAGAGTTACCAGGTCCAAATGAGGCCCAGATGGAGCATATTCACTAGGTCCAGGTGAGGCCCAGTTGAGGACCAGAGTCACCAGATCTGGTTGAGTCCTAGAGGAGTACCAGAATCACCTGGTCCAGGTGACATCCAGATGGGGACCAGAGTCACCAGGTCAGGGTCAGACCGAGAGAGGTTCCAGAGTCATCATGTCCAGGTGAGGCTCAGGTGTGGAACAGAGTCACCAGGTACCAATAACTCCCAGGTGAGGACCAGAGTCACCAGATCTGGGAGATGCGCATATAGGATCAGAGACACCAGTTCCAGGTGAGGCCAAGAAAGGGTCCACAGCAATAAGGTCCAGGTGGGGAACAAAGTCACCAAGACTGGGTGAGGCCCAGATGGGGACCAGATTCACCAGGTCCAGGTGAGGCCCAGGTGGGACCACAGTCATCAGGTCCAGGTGAGGCCCAGGTATATAAGAGAGTATCCAGGTCCCAATGATGTCCAGGTGGAACCAGAGTCACCAGGTCCAGATGAGCCGCAGGAGGGGAGCATATCCACTAGGTCCCGGTGAGGCCCAGTTGAGGTCCAGAGTCACCAGGTCTAGTTGAGGCCTAGACGGGTACCAGATTCACCTGGTCTAGGTGACATTCACATGGGGACCAGAGTCACCATGTCAGGGTGAGGTCCAGAAGGGATCCAGAGTAATCATGTCCAGGTTAGGCTCAGGTGTGGAACAGAGTATCCAGATCATAATGGTCCACAGGTGAGGACCAGAGTCACCAGATCTGGGTGAGGCCCAGTTAGGATCAGAGTCACCAGTTACAGGTGAGGCCAAGAAGGAGTCCACAGCAATCAGGTCCAGGTGGGGAACAAAGTCACCAGGACTGGGTGAGGCCCAGATGGGGACCAGATTCACCAGGTCCACGTTATTCCCAGGTGGTGAACAGACTTACCAGTTCCGGGTGACGACCAGGTAAGGACCAGATTCAACAGGACAAAATGAGGCCCACATGGGGACCTGAGTCACCAGGTATTGGTGAGGCCAGGTGGCAAAGCACTCCCCAGGTCCAGGTGAGGCCAACCTGCAGGCCATGCAGAGGAACCATGTCCCGATGATACCCAGGTAAGGACGAGAGTTACCACATCCAGGTGAGGCCAACCTGCAGGACATGCAGTGGAACCATGTCCCGATGATGCCCAGGTAGGGACTAGAGTCACCAGGTCAGGGAGAGGCCCAGAGAAGTTCCAGAGTCATCATGTCCAGGTGAGGCTCAGGTGAGGAACAGAGTCACCAGGTACCAATGATGCCCAGGTGAGGACCAGAGTCACCAGATCTGGGTGACGCGCAGATAGGTTCAGAGTCACCAGTTCCAAGGGGAGGCCAAGAAAGAGTCCACAGCAAGCAGGTCCAGGTGGGGAACAAAGTCACCAGGACTGGGTGAGGCCCAGATGGGGACCAGATTCACCAGGTCCAGGTGAGGCCCAGTTGAGGACCAGTGTCCCCAGCTCCGGGTGGGTCCCAGAGGGGGACCAGAGTCACCCGGTTCCGGTGATATCCAGGTGGGGACCAGAGTCACCACGTCAGTGTGAGGCCCAGAGGGGGACGAGAACCACTAGCTCCAGGTGAGGCCCCGATATGGAACTGAAACCAGGTCCCATGATGCCCATATGAGGACCTGAGTCAGCAGGTCCAGGTGAGGTCCCTGTGGGAACCAGTCACCTCGTCCAGGTGAGGCCCAGGTGGGACCACAGTCACCAGGTCCAGGTGAGGTCCAGGTATATAAGAGTGTATCCAGGTCGCATCGATGCCCAGGTAAGGACCAGAGTCAACAGTCCAGGAGAGGCCCAAATATGGAACAGAGTCATTTTGTTCCAGGTGATACCTGATGGAGACCACAGGAATCAGGTCCAGGAGAGCCCCATATGGGAACCAGAGCCACCAGATCCAGGTGAGGTCCTGGTGAGACCACAGTCACAAGGTCCAGGTGAGGTGCAGCTGGCAACAGGATTCACCAAGTCCAGGTGAGGCCCAGCTGGCAACCAGTCATCAGATCCAAGTGAGGACAAGCTAAGGACCAGATTCACAAGGCCCAAATGAAGCCCATGGGGTGACCAGAGTCACCAGGTAAGGGTGAGTCCCAGAGGGGGAACCAGAGTAACCAGTTTAGTTTTAGGCCCAGAATGGGTCCACAGGTCCCTAGTCAGAGTGAGGCCCAGGTGTGGAATAGTGTATCCAGGTCCCAATGATGCCTGGGTGAGGACCAGAGTCACTAGGGCCATGCAGGCCCAGATGGGGACAAATCACTAGGTCCTGGTGAGGCACAGAATAAGACCACAGTCAGCAGTATCATTTGATCCCCTTGCGTGAACCAGAGCCACTCTATCCAGCTGAGTCCCAGGTCCATGAGAGGCTCACGTGAGGACCAGATTCATTAGGTCGAATTGAGGCATAGCTGGGGACAAGAGTCACCAGGTCTGGGTGCGGGCTATGTGGGGCAAGATTCAGCAGTTCTGAGTTAGGTCAAAGTGGGGACGAGAGACGCCAGGTCCAGGTGAGGCCAAACTCAGGTCCAGAGTCACCAGATCCATGTGAGGTCCATGTTGGAAAGAGAGTCACCAGGTCCAAGAAAGGTCCAGGTGGGGACCAGAGTCACCAGATCCAGGTGAAGTCCAGGTGGGGACCAGAGTCACCAGATCCACGTGAAGCCCAGGTGGGGACCAGAGTCACTAGGTCCCGATGAGGCCCAGGTGAGGACCAGAGTTACCAGGTACACGTGAGGCCCCGGTGGGGATCAGAGGCAACAGGTCCATGTGAGGCCGGCTTGGGGACCATGGTCAACAAGTCTACTTGAGGCCCTGATGTGTAACACAGTAAGCACGTCCAGGTGAGTCCCCGGTGGTGAAAAGTGTCACCACGTCCAGGTGAGTCCCAGGTGGGGACCAGGATCACCAGGTACAGTTGAGGCCCTTGAAAGAACTAGAGTCTACTGGCACAAAAACAGACACATAGATCAGTGAAACAGAATAGAGAATCCAGAAGTGGACCCTGAACTTTATGGGCAACTAACATTCGATAAAGGAGGAAAGACTATCCATTGGAAGAAAGACAGTGTCTTCAATAAATGGTGCTGGGAAAATTGGACATCCACATGCAGAAGAATGAAACTAGACCACTCTCTTTCACCATACACAAAGATAAACTCAAAATGGATGAAAGATCTAAATGAGACACAAGATTCCATCAAAATCCTAGAGAAGAACACAGGCAACACCCTTTTTGAACTCGGCCATAGTAACTTCTTGCAAGATACATCCACGAAGGCAAAAGAAACAAAAGCAAAAATGAACTATTGGGACTTCATCAAGATAAGAAGCTTTTGCACAGCAAAGATTACAGTCAACAAAACTCAAAGACAACCTACAGAATGGGAGAAGATATTTGCAAATGACATATCAGATAAAGGACTAGTTTCCAAGATCTATAAAGAACTTATCAAACTCAACACCAAAGAAACAAACAATCCAATCATGAAATGGGCAAAAGACATGAACAGAAATCTCACAGAGGAAGACATAGACATGGCCAACATGCACATGAGAAAATGCTCTGCATCACTTGCCATCAGGGAAATACAAATCAAAACCACAATGAGATACCACCTCACACCAGTGAGAATGGGGAAAATTAACAAGTCAGGAAACAACCAATATTGGAGAGGATGCGGAGAAAAGGGAATCCTCATACACTGTTGGTGGGAATGTGAACTGGTGCAGCCACTCTGGAAAACTGTGTGGAGGTTCCTCAAACAGTTAAAAATATACCTGCCCTACGACCCAGCAATTGCACTGTTGGGGATTTTCCCCAAAGAGACAAATGCAATGAAACGCCGGGACACCTGCACCCCGATGTTTATAGCAGCAATGGCCACGATAGCCAAACTGTGGAAGGAGCCTCGGTGTCCAACGAAAGATGAATGGATAAAGAAGATGTGGTTTATGTATACAATGGAATATTACTCAGCTATTAGAAATGACAAATACCCACCATTTGCTTCAACGTGGATGGTACTGGAGGGTATTATGCTGAGTGAAGTAAGCCAGTCGGAGAAAGACAAACATTATATGTTCTCATTCATTTGGGGAATATAAATAATAGTGAAAGGGAATATAAGGGAAGGGGGAAGAAATGTGTGGGAAATATCAGAAAGGGAGACAGAACGTAAAGACTGCTAACTCTGGGAAACGAACTAGGGGTGGTAGAAGGGGAGGAGGGCGGGGGGTGGGAGTGAATGGGTGACGGGCACTGGGGGTTATTCTGTATGTTAGTAAAGAGAACACCAATAATAAAAAATAAATTTAAAAAAAAAAAAGAAAAAAGAAAGAACCAGAGTCAACAGGTCGAATTCAAGTGCAGGGGGAAACCAGGGTCAGCAGGTCCAAGTCAGGCCAAAGTGGGGTTCACAGTCATTAGGGCACGGTGAGACCCACAGGGGGACCAGAGTCACCTGGTCCAGGTGATGTCCATTTGTGGAACAGAGTCACTGGGCCTCAATTGTTCCCAGTTGAGGACCATGGTCAACAAGGACAGGTGAGGCCCAGATGGGGACAGGAGTCCCCAAATCCAGGTGAAGACCAGGTGGGGACCACAGTCACCAGATCCAGGGTAGTCTCAGGTGCAGACCAGAATCACCAAGTCCAGGTGAGGTGCAGGTGGCAAGCACACTCACCAGGTCCCGGTGAGGCCCTAGTGGGGTCTAGAGTCACGAGGTACATGAGAAGCTAGAAACACTGCAGCCACCAGGTCCACATGATGTCCATGTGGGAACGAGAATCACCAGTTACAGTTGAGGACCAGGTGGGGATCCGACTCACCATATTCAGGTCAGACCCAAGTGGGTACCAGTGTCACCATGTCCAGGTGTGGCCCAGGTGAAGACCAGAGTTAATAGGTCCGGCTGGGTCACTGTTAGTGAACAGTGTAACCATATCCTGATGCTACCCTGGTGGGTACCAGAGACACAAGGTCCTGATGAGGCCCAGGTGGGACCAGAGATATGAGGTCCAGGTGAGGTAACGATGGGAACCACAGTCACCAGGTCTGGTGAGGCCATGCTTAGGATCAGAGTCACCAGTTACTGGTGTGGCCCAGGTGGAGCCAGAGTCACCTGGTAGAGAAGACGCCAAAGTCAGGACCAGAGTTACCAGGATCAGGTCAGTCCCAGAGGGGCATAGAGTAACCATGTCCCGATGATGCCCAGGTCGTACCAGAGTCACCAGGTCCAGATGAGGAGCAGGTGGGGAGCATATTCTCTAGGTCTCGTTGAGGCGCACCTGAGGACCAGAATCCCCAAGCCTAGTTGAGGCCTAGAGGGGTACCAGATTCACCTGGTCTGGGTGACATCCAGATGGGGACCAGAGTCACCATGTCAGGGTGAGGCCCAGAGGGGATCCAGAGTCATCATGTACAGGTTAGGCTCAGGTGTGGAACAGAGTATCCAGGTCATAATGGTCCACAGGTGAGGACCACAGTCACCATATCTGTTGAGGCCCAGTTAGGATCAGAGTCACCAGTTCCAGGTGAGGCCAAGAAGGAGTCCACAGCAATCAGGTCCAGGTGGGGAACAAAGTCCCCTGGACTGGGTGAGGCCCAATGGGGTACAGATTCACCAGGTCCAGATGATTCCCCGGTGGTGACCAGAGTTACTAGTTCCGGGTGAGGACCAGGTAAGGACCAGATTCACTAGGTCCAAGTGAGGACCACGTGGGGCCTGTGTCACCAGGTATGGGTGAGGCACAGGTGGCAACCTCACTCACCAGGTCCAGGTAAGGCCAACCTGCAGGCCATGCAGCGGAACCGTGTCCAATGATGCCCAGGTAGGGTCCAGAGTTACCAGGTCAGGTGAGGCCCAGATGGAGCATATTCACTAGGTCCAGGTGAGGCCCAGTTGAGGACCATAGTTACCAGATCTTGTTGAGGCGTAGAAGGATACCAGAATCACCTGGTCCAGGTGACATCCAGATGGGGACCAGAGTCACCAGGTCAGGGTGAGGGCCAGAGAGGTTCAAGGGTAATCATGTTCAGGTGAGGTTCTGGTGTGGAACAGAGTCACCAGGTACCAAGGATGCCCAGGTGAGGACCAGAGTCACCAGGTGACTGTGGTGTTCTTGTAGACTCACATTTACCTGGTGACTCTGGTCCCCACTAGGGCCTCACCTGGATCTGGAGACTCTGGCCTGCAGGTTGGCCTCACCTGGAACTGGTGAGTGGGGTGGCCACCTGGGCCTCACACATACCTGGTGACTCAGGTCCCCACGTGGGCCTCTTGGACCTGGTGAATCTGGTCCTTATCTGGTCCTCTCCCGGAGCTGGGGACTCTGGTCACCACCTGGGACTCACCTGGACCTGGTGAATCTGGTCCCCATCTGGGTCTCACCCAGTCCTGGTGATTTATTCCCCACCTGGACCTGATTGCTGTGGACTCTTTCTTGGCCTCACCTGGAACTGGTGACTCTGATTCTATCTGCGCATCACCCAGACCTGGTGACTCTGGTCCTCACCTGGGCATCGTTGGTACCTGGTGACTCTGTTCCACACCAGAGCCTCACCTGGACATGATGACTCTTGAAAATCTCTGGGCCTCACCCTGACCTAGTGACTCTGGTCACCATCTGGATGTCACCTGGACCAGGTGATTCTGGTACCACTCTAGGCCTTAACCAGATCTGGTGACTCTGGTCTTCAAAGGGGACTCACCTGGACCTAGTGAATATGCTCCATCTGGGCCTCATTTGGACCTGGTAACTCTGGTCCCAACCAGGGCATCATCATGACATGGTTCCTCTGCATGGCCTGCAGGTTGGCCTCACCTGGACCTGGGGAGTGGGGTTGTCACCTGGGCCTCACCCATACCTGGTGACACAGGTCCCCTCGTGGGCCTCACGTGGACCTGATGAATCTTGTCCATACCTGGTCCTCACCCGGAACTAGTAAGTCTGGTCACCACCTGGATGTCACCTGAACCTGGTGAATCTGGTCCCCATCTGGGCCTTACCCAGTCCTGGTGAATTTGTTGCCCACCTGGACCTGATTGATGTGGACTCCTTCTTGGCCTCACCTGGAATTTTTGACTCTGATCCTAACTGGGCCTCTGCCAGATCTGGTGACTCTGGTCCTCACCTGAGGACCATTTTGATCTGGATACTCGGTTCCACACCTGAGCCTCACCTGGACATGATGATTCTTAATCCCCTCTAGGCCTCACCCTGACATGGTGACTGTGGACCCCATCTGGATGTCACCTAGACCAGGTGAATCTGGTACCCCTCTAGGCCTCAACTAGACCTGGCGACTCTTGTCCTCAACTGGGCCTCAGCGGGACCTAGTAAACATGCTCCCCACCTGCGCCTCTTCTGGACCTGGTGACTCTGGTTCTACCTGGGCATCATCGGGACATGTTTACTCTATTCCTCACTGGGACTGACCTGATCCTGGTAACTCTGGTCCTGACTTTGGCCTCTTCTGTACCAGGTGACTCTGGCTCGACCTGGGTCTCACCTGTAACTGGTGACTCTGATCCTAAGCATGGCCTCACCTGAACTGGTGACTGTGGTTCCCATCGGGATCTCACCTGGACCTCATGTCTCTGGTCCGACCTGGGCCTCACCAGGACCTGGTGTCTGTGGTACCAACCTGGGTAGCATCAGGATATAGTTACACTGTTCACTAACAGTGAACCAGCCGGACCTATTAACTCTGCTCTTCACCTGGGCCACACCTGGACATGGTGATTCTGGTCTGCAACTGAGACTTCCCTGGATCTGGTGACTGTGGTCCCCACCTGGGCTTCACCTTGACTTGGTGACTCAGGTCCCAATCTGGGCCTCACCTGGCCCTGTTGACCATGGTCCTCAACTGGGCAAAATTGGGACCCGGTGACTGTGTTCCACAACTGGACCTCACCTGGACCAGGTGACTCTGGTCCCCCTCTGTGTGTCACCGTGCCCTACTGACTGTGAAACCCACTTTGGCCTGACTTGGACCTGCTGACCCTGGTTGCCAACTGTGCCTGGCCTCGAACTGTTGACTCTGGTTCTTGCAAAGTCCTCCCCTAGACCTGGTGATCCTGGTCCCAACCTGGGCCTCACCTGGACGTGGTGACCCTTGTCACCACCAGGGACTCACCTGGACCTGCTTACTGTGTTCCCAACCTGGGCCTCATGTAGATCTGTTGACCATGGTCCCCAAGCCGGCCTCACATGGACCTGTTTCCTCTGATCATCACCGGTGCCTCACGTGTACCTGGTAACTCTGGTCCTCACGTGGGCCTCATCTGGACCTAGTGACTCTGGTCCCCACCTGGGCTTCACCTGTATCTGGTGACTCTGGTCTCCACCTGGACTTCACCTGGATCTGGTGACTCTGGTCCCCACCTGGACCTCTCCCAGACCTGGTGACTCTCTTTCCAACATGGACCTCACCTGGATCTGGTAACTCTGGTCCTCAGTTTGGCCTCACCGGGTCCTGGTGTCTCTCGTCCCCACTTTGAACTAACTCAGAACTGCTGAATCATGCCCCACCTAGACTGCACCCATACCTGGTGACTCTTGTCCCCAGCTATGCCTCAATTCGACCTGATGAATCTGGTCCTCATGTGGGCCTCACATGGACCTGGGACTCAGCTGGATAGAGTGGCTCTGGTTCCCACAAGGGGCTCACCTGATACTGGTGACTGTGGTCTTATTCTATGCCTCACCAGGACCTAGTGATTCTGTTCCCCATCTGGGCCTCTATGGCCCTAGTGACTCTGGTCCTCACCCAGGCATCATTGGGACCTGGATACTCTATTCCACATCAGAGACTCACTCTGACCAGGGACCTCTGGTCCCATTCTTGGCCTCAAACTAAACTGGTTACTCTGGTTCCCCCTCTGGGCCTCACCCTTACCTGGTGACTCTGGTCACCCCTTGGGCTTCAATGGGCTTGGTGAATCTGGTCCTTAGATTGTCCTCACTTGGATCTGGTGACTGGTCGCCACCTGGGCCTCACCTGGACTCGGTGAATCCGGTTTCAACCTGTGCTTCACCTGGACCTTGTGACTGTGTTCCCACCTGGACATCACCTGGATCTGGTGGTTCTGGTTCCCATATGGGGCTCTCCTGTAACTAGTTCCTGTGGTCTCCATCTGGCCTCACCTGGAACACAATGACTCTGATCCATATTTGGGCCTCTCCTGGACCTGTTGACTCTGGTCCTTACCTGGGCATCATTGGGACCTGGATACTCTCTTATATACCTGGGCCTCACTTGGACCTGGTGACTGTGGTCCCACCTGGGCCTCACCTGGACGAGGTGCCTGGTTCCCACAGGGACCTCACCTGGACCTGGTGACTCAGGTCCTCATATGGGCATCATGGGACCTGGTTTCTCAGTTCCACATCGGGGCCTCACCTGGACCTAGTGATTCTCGTCCCGCTCTGGGCCTCATCCTGACGTGGTGACTCTGATCACCACCTGGATATCACCAGAACCAGTGACTCTGGTCCCCCTCTGGGACTCACCCGGAGCTGGGGACAGTGGTCCTAATCTGGGCCTCAACAGGACCTGGTGAATCTACTCCTCAGTTAGGCCACGTCTGGACCTTGTGACTCTTTTCCCACCTGGCATCAATGGGACATGGTTACTCTGTTCCCCACCTGGGCCTCACCTGGACATGATCACTTTGCTCCGCAGTTTGTTCTCAACTCGTCTTGATGACTCTGGTCCCCTCACCTAGGCCTCAATCTGGATCTGGTGACTGTGGTCCCCACCTGGGTCTCACCTGGACCTGGTGACTCTCGTTCACACATGAACCACACCAGGACCTGGTGACTGTGGTGTTCCTGTAGACTCACATTTACCTGGTGACTCCGGTCCCCACTAGGGCCTCACCTGTATCTGGAGACTCTGGCCTGCAGGTTGGCCTCACCTGGACCTGGTGAAGGGGTTGCCACCTGGACCTCACCCATACCTGGTGACTCAAGTCCTTACAGGTGCCTCTTGGACCTGGTGAATCTTCTCCTTACCTGGTCCTACCACAGACCGGGGACTCTGGTCAACACATGGGCCACACCTGGACCTGGTGAATCTGTTCCCCAACTGGGCCTCACCCAGTCCTGGTGACTTTTTTCCCCACCTGGACCTCATTGCTGTGGAATCTTTCTTCGCCTCACCTGGAACTGGTGACTCTGATCCTAACTGGGCCTCACCCAGATCTGGTGACTCTGGTCCTCACCTGGGCATCATTGGTACCTGGTGACTCTGTTCCACACCTGAGCCTCACCTGGACATGATGACTCTGGAACCTCTCTGGGCCTCACCCTGACCTGGTGACTCTGGTCTCCATCTGGATGTCACCTGGACCCTGTGATTCTGATACCCCTTTGGCCTCCACCAGATCTGGTGACTCTGGCCCTCAACTGGACCTCACCTGGACCTAGTTAATATTCTCCATCTGGGCCTCATTTGGACCTGGTGACTCTGACCCTACCTGGGCATCATCCGGACATGGTTCAACTGCATGGCTTGCAGGTTGGCCTCACCTGGACCTGGTAACTCTGGTCCCTACCTGGGCATCATCAGGATATGGTTCCTCTGCATGGCCAGCATTTTGGCCTCACCTGGACCTGGTGAGTGGGGTTGCCACCTGGGCCTCACCCATACGTGGTGACACAGGTCCCCACTTGGGCCTCACTTGGACCTGGTGAATCTGGTCCTTCCCTGGTCCTCACCTGCAACTAGTAACTCTGGTCACCACCTGGGAATCACCTGGACCTGGTGCATCTTGTCCCCATTGGGCCTCACTCATTCCTGGTGAATTCGTTCCCCACCTGGACCTGATTGCTGTGCACTCCTTCTTGGCCTCATTGGAACTGATGACTCTGATCCTAACTGGGCCTTACCCAGATCTGCTGACTCTGGTCCTCACCTGTGGACTATTATGACCTGGATACTCTGTTCCACACCTGAGCCTCACATGGACCTGATGATTCTGGATCCCCTCTGGGCCTCAGCCTGACATGGTGAATCTGGTCCCCACATGGATGTCACGTAGACCAGGTGAATCTGGTACCCCTCTAGGCCTCAACTAGACCTGGTGACTCTGGTCCTCAACTGGGCCTCACCGGGACCTCGTGAATATGCTCCCCATCTGCGCCTCGTCTGCACCTGGTGTCTCTGGTTCTACCTGGGCATCATCGGGACATGGTTACTCTATTCCCCACTGGGACTGACCTAATCCTGGTAACTCAGGTCCTGACTTTTCCTCTGCTGTACCAGGTGACTCTGGCTCCACCTGGTCCTCACCTGTAACTGGTGATTCTCGTTCCCACATGGACATCATGTGGACCTGGTGGCTGCGGTGTTTCTAGCTTCTCATGTACCTCGTGACTCTGGTCCCCACCAGGGCCTCACCGGGACCTGGTGAGTGTGGTTGCCACCTGCACCTCACCTGGACCTGGTGATTCTGGTCTGCACCTGAGACTACCCTGGATAGGGTGACTGTGGTCCCCACCTGGGCTTCACCTGTATTTGGGGACTCCGGTCCCCTTCTGGGCCTCACCTGGCCATGTTGACCATGGTCCTCAACTGGGCAAAATTTGGACCCGGTGACTGTGTTCCACAACTGGACCTCACCTGGACCAGGTGACTCTGGACCCCCTCTGGGTCTCACCGTGCCCTAGTGACTGTGAACCCCACATTGGCCTGACTTGGATCTACTGACCCTGGTTGCCACCGGCGCCTGACCTCGAAATGTTGACTCTGGTTCTTTCAAGGGCCTCCCCTGTACCTGGTGATCCTGGTCCCCACCTGGGCCTCACCTGGACGTGGTGACACTTGTCACCACCGGGGACTCACCTGGATCTGCTTACTGTGTTCCACACCTGGGCCTCAAGTAGAACTGTTGACCATGGTCCCAAAGCCGGCCTCACATGGATCTGTTGCCTCTGATCCCAACCGGGGCCTCACCTGTACCTGGTAACTCTGGTCCTCACCTGGGCCTCATCTGGACCTAGTGAGTCTGGTCCCCACCTGGGATTCACCTGGATCTGGTGACTCTGGTCCGCACCTGGTCTTCACCTGGATCTGGTGACTCTGGTCCCACCTGGACCTCTCCTGGACCTGGTGACTCTCTTTCCAACATGGACCTCACCTGGATCTGGTGACTCTGATCCTCATTTTGGCCTCACCTGGACCTGGTGTCTCTCGTCCCCAATTTGACCTAACTCAGAACTGCTGAATCTTGCACCACCTAGCCCGCACCCAGACCTGGTGACTCTTGTCCCCAGCTATGCCTCAATTCCACCTGATTAATGTGGTCCTCACGTGGGCCTCACATGGACCTGGGACTCTGCTGGATAGAGTGGCTCTGGTTCCCACAAGGGGCTAACCTGCTACTGTTGACTATGGTCTTATTCTATGCCTCACCAGGACCTAGCCATTCTGTTCCCCATCTGGGCCTGCATGGCCGTAGTGACTCTGGTCCACACTCAGGCATCATGGGACCTGGATACTCTATTCCACGCCTGGTCCTCAATCTGACCAGGGACCTCTGGTCCCATTCTGGGCCTCAAACTGAACTGGTTACTCTGGTTCCCCCTCTGGGCCTCACCCTTACCTGTTGACTCTAGTCACCCCTTGGGTTTCACTTGGGCGTGGTGAATCTGGTCCTTACCTGGTCCTCTCCCTGACCCGGGGACTCTGGTCAACACATGGGCCTCACCTGGCCCTGGTGAGTGGGTTTGCCACCTGGGCCTCACCCATACTTGGTGACACAGGTCCCGACGTGGGCCTCACTTGCACCTGGTGAATCTTGTCCTTACCTGGTCCTCACCGGAACTGGTAACTCTGGTCACCACTTGGGAATCACCTGGACCAGTGAATCTGGTCCCCATCTGGGCCTCACCCAGTCCTGGTGACTTTGTTCCCCACCTGGACCTCATTGCTGTGGACTCTTTCTTGGCCTCACCTGGAACTGGTTACTCTGATCCTATCTGCGCGTTACGCAGTTCTGGTGAAGCTGGTCCTCACCTGGGCATCATTGGTACCTGGTGACTCTGTTCCACACCTGAGCCTAACCTGGACATGATGACTCTGGAACCTCTCTGGGCCTCACTCTGACCTGGAGACTCTGGTTCCCATCTGGATGTCACCTGGACCAGGTGATACTGGTACCCCTCTAGGCCTCAACCAGATCTGGTTACCCTTGTCCTCAAATGGGCCTCACCTGGACATAGTGAATATTCTCCATCTGGGCCTCATTTGGACCTGGTGACTCTGGTCCCTACCTGGGCATCATCGGGACATGGTTCCACAGCATGGCCTGCAGGTTGGCCTCACCTGGACATGGTAAGTCCTGTCCCTACCTGGGCATCTTCGGGACATGGTTCCTCTGCATGGCCTGCAGGTGGCCTCACCTGGACCTGTTGAGTGGGGTTCCCACCTGGGCCTCACCCATACCTGGTGAATCCGGTTCCCATGTGCGCCTCACTTGGACCTTGTGAATCGGGTCCTTACCTGGTGCTCACCCGGAACTGGTAACTCTGGGCACCACCTGGGAATCACCTGGACCTGGTGAATCTGGTCCCCATCTGGGCCTCCCCCAGTCCTGGTGACTTTGTTCCCCACCTGGACCTGATTGCTGTGGACTCCTTCTTGGCCTCACCTAGAACTGGTGACTCTGATCCTAACTGGGCCTCACCCAGATCTGGTGACTCTGGTCCTCACCTGTGGACCATTATGACCTGGATACTCTGTTCCACACCTTACCTCACCTGGACATGATGACTCTGGATCCCCTCTGGGCCACAGCCTGACATGGTGACTCTGGTCCCCATCTGGATGTCACCTAGACCAGGTGAATCTGGTACCCCTCTAGGCCTAAACTAGCCCGTGGGAATCTGGTCCTCAACTGGGCCTCACCGGGACCTAGTGAATATGCTCCCCACCTGCGACACATCTGGACGTGGTGACTCGGGTTCTACTTGGGCATCATCGGGACATGGTTACTCTATTCCCCACTGGGACTGACCTGATCCTGGTAACTCTGGTCCTGACTTTGGCCTCTTCTGTACCAGGTGACTCTGGCTCCACCTGGGCCTCACCTGTAACTGGGGACTCTGATCCTAAGCATGGCCTCACCTGACCTGTTGACTGTGGTTCCCATCGGGACTTCAACTGGACCTCATGACTCTGGTCCCACCTGGGCCTCACGAGGACATGGTGTCTCTGGTACCCACCAGGGTAGCATCAGGATATGGTTACACTGTTCTCTAACAGTGACCCACCCGGACCTATTAACTCTGGTCTTCACCTGGGCCACACCTGGACCTGGTGACTCTGGTCCTCAGTTTAGCCTCACCTGGACCTGGTGTCTCTCGTCCCCACTTTGACCTAACTCAAAACTGCTGAATCTTGCCCCACCTAGGCCAAACCCAGACCTCTTGACTCTTGTCCCAAGCTCTGCCTCAATTCGATCTGATGATTATCGTCCTTACGTGGGCCTCACATGGACCTGGGACTCAGCTGGATAGAGTGGCTCTGGTTCCCACAAGGGGCTCACCTGATACTGCTGACTGTGGTCTTATTCTATGCCTCACCAGGGCCTAGTGATTCTGTTCCCCATCTGGGCCTGCATGGCCCTAGTGACTCTGGTCCTCACCCAGGCATCATTGGGACCTGGATACTCTATTCCACACCTGGGACTCACTCTGACCACGGACCTCTGGTCCCATTCTGGGCCTCAAACTAAAGTGGTTACTCTGGTTCCCCCTCTGGTCCTCACCCTTACCTGGTGACTCTTGTCACCCCTTGGGCTTCACTTGGGCCTGGAGAATCTGGTGCTTAGCTGGTCCTCACCTGGATCTGGTGACTTGTCGCCACCGGGGCCTCACCTGGACCTGATGAATCCTGTTGCCACCTGCGCCTCACCGGGACCTTGTGACTGTTGTCCTACCTGGACCTCACCTGGATTGGTGGCTCTGGTTCCCATATGGGGCTCTCTTGGACCTGGTTCCTGTGGTCTCCATCAGGCATCACCTGGAACAAAATCACTCTGATCCATGTTTCGGCCTCTCCTGGACCTGTTGACTCTGGTCCTTACCTGGCCATCATTGGGACCTGGATACTCTCTTATATACCAGGGCCTCACCTGGACCTGTTGACTGTAGTCCCACCTGGGCCTCACCTGGAGGAGGTGCCTGGTTCCCACAGGGACCTCACCTGGACCTGGTGACTCAAGTCCTCATATGGGCATCATGGGACCTGGTTCTCTTTTCCACATCGGGGCCTCACCTGGACCTAGTGATTCTCGTCCCGCTCTGGGCCTCACCCTGACGTGGTGACTCTGGTCCCCACCTGGATATCACCAGAACTGGGTGACTCTGGTCCCTCTCTGGGACTCACCCGGAGCTGGGGACACTGCTCCTCAACTGGGCCTCAACAGGACCTGGTGAATCTACTCCTCAGTTAGGCCTCGTCTGGACCTGTGACTCTTTTCCCACCTGGCATCAATGGGACATGGTTACTCTGTTCCCCACCTGGGCCTCACCTGGACATGATAACTTTGCTCCACACTTTGGCATCAACTTGTCCTGATGACTCTGGTCCCCCCACCTAGGCCTCAATCTGGATCTGGTGACTGTGGTCCCCACCTGGGTCTCACCTGGACCTGGTGACTCTCGGTCCCACATGAACCACACCAGGACGTGGTGACTGTGGTGTTCTTGTAGACTCACATTTACCTGGTGACTCTGGTCCCCACTAGGGCCTCACCTGGATCTGGAGACTCTGGCCTGCAGGTTGGCCTCACCTGGGCCTGGTTAGTGGGGTGGCCACCTGGGCCTCACCCATACCTGGTGACTCAGGTCCCCACGTGGGCCTCTTGGACCTGGTGAATCTGGTCCTTATCTGGTCCTCTCCCGGAGCTGGGGACTCTGGTCACCACCTAGGACTCACCTGGACCTGGGGAATCTGGTCCCCATCTGGGTCTCACCCAGTCCTGGTGATTTATTCCCCACCTGGACCTGATTGCTGTGGACTCTTTCTTGGCCTCACCTGGAACTGGTGACTCTGATTCTATCTGCGCATCACCCAGACCTGGTGACTCTGGTCCTCACCTGGGCATCGTTGGGACCTGGATACTCTCTTATATACCTGGGCCTCACCTGGACATGATGACTGTGGATCCTCTCTAGGCCTCAACCAGATCTGGTGACTCTGGTCCCACTTGGCCCTCACCAGGACCTGGTGTCTCTGGTACCCACCTGGTTATCATCAGGATATGGTACTCTGTTAACTAACAGTGACCCAGCGGGAACTATAACTCTGGTCTTCACTTGTCCACACCTGGACAAGGTGACACTTGTTTCCACCTGGGTCTCACCTGGACATGGGGAGTCGGATACCCACCTGGTCCTCACCTGTAACTGGTGATTCTCGTTCCCACATGGACATAATGTGGACCTGGTGGCTGCAGTGTTTCTAGCTTCTCATGTACCTCGTGTCTCTGGTCCCCATCA
This sequence comes from Canis lupus baileyi, assembly GCF_048164855.1. Classification (NCBI taxonomy): domain Eukaryota; kingdom Metazoa; phylum Chordata; class Mammalia; order Carnivora; family Canidae; genus Canis; species Canis lupus. The sequence goes on along the minus strand of NC_132874.1, from coordinate 32,282,312 downwards.
GGGCCTCACCGGGACCTGGTGAGTGTGGTTTCCACCTGCACCTCACCTGGACCTGGTGATTCTGATCTGCACCTGAGACTACCCCGGATCTGGAGACTGTGTTCCCCACCTGGTCTTCACCTGGATTTGGGGACTCCTGTCCCCATCTGGGCCTCACCTGGCCCTGTTGACCATGGTCCTCAAGTGGGCAAAATTGGGACCCGGTGACTGTGTTCCACAACTGAACCTCACCTGGACCAGGTGACTCTGGTCCCCCTCTGGGTCTCACCGTGCGCTAGTGACTGTGAACCCCATTTTGGCCTGACTTGGACCTGCTGACCCTGGTTGCCACCTACGCCTGACCTCGAAGTGTTGACTCTGGTTCAACACTAGGACTGGGTGAGGCCCAGATGGGGACCAGATTCACCAGGTCCAGGTGAGGCCCAGGTGGTGACAAGAGTCCCCGGGTTAGGAGAGGACCGGGTAAGGACAAGATTCACCAGGTCCAAGAGGCCCACGTAGGGACTTGAGTTACCAGGTATGGGTGAGGCCCAGGTGGCAACCCCACTAACCAGGTCCCTGTGAGACCAACCTGCAGGCCAGAGTCACCAGATCCACGTGAGTCCCTAGTGGGGACCGGATTCAACAGGTAAAATTGAGTCTACAAGAACGCCAGAGTCATCTGGTCCAGGCGCGGTTCATGTAGGAAGGAGACCACCAGGTCCAGGTGAGACCCAGGTGGGGACCACAGTCACCAGGTCCAGGTGTGACCCAGGTGGGGACCACAGTCACCAGGTTCAGTTTGAGGCCTAGGTGGGGGGATCAGAGTCATCAGGACCAGTTGAGGCCAAAGTGTGGAGCAAAGTTATCATGTCCAGGTGAGGCCCAGTGGGAACAGAGTAACCATGTCCCATTGATGCCAGGTGGGAAAAGAGTCACAAGGTCCAGATGAGACCTAAGTGAGGAGTAGATTCACCAGGTCCAGTTGTGCCCAGTTGAGGACCAGTGTCCCAGCTCCGGGTGAGTCCCAGAGGGGGAACAGAGTCACCCGATTCTGGTGATATCCAGATGGGGACCAGAGTCACCATGTCAGGCTGAGGCCCAGAGGGGATCCAGCGTCATCATGTCCAGGTGAGTCTTAGGTGTGGAAAAGAGTATCCAGGTCATAACTGTCCACAGGTGAGGACCAGAGTCACCAGATCTGGGTGAGTCCCAGTTATGATCAGAGTCACCCGTTCCAGGTGAGGCCCAAAAGGAGTCCACAGCAATCAGTTCCAGGTGGGGAACAAAGTCACCAGGACTGGGTGAGGCCCAATGGGGACCAGATTCACCAGGTCCAGATGATTCCCATGTTGTGACCAGACTTACTAGTTCCGAGTGAGGACCAGGTAAGGACCAGATTCACCAGGTCAAAGGGAGGCCCACGTGGGGCCCTGTGTCAAAAGGCATGCGGGAGGCCCAGGTGGCAACCCCACTCACCAGGTCCAGGTGAGGCCAACCTGCAGGCCATGCAGAGGAACTATGTCCCGGTGATGCTCAGGTAGGGACCAGATTTACCAGGTCCAGTTGAGGTAAATCTGCAGGTCATGCAGTGGAACCATGTCCCGATGATGCCCAGGTAGGGACCAGAGTCACCAGGTCCAAATAAGGCCCAGATGCAGCATATTCACTAGGTCCAGTTGAGGCCCAGTTGAGGACCAGTTTCACCATATCTACTTGAGTCTTAGAAGGGTACCAGAATCACCTAGTCCTGGAGATATCCAGATGGGGACCAGAGTCACCAGGTCAGGGGGAAGCCCAGAGTGGTTCCAGAGTCATCGGGTCCAGGTGAGGCTCAGGTGTGGAAGAGAGTCACCAGGTACCAATGATGCCCAAGTGAGGACCAGAGTCACCAGATCTGGGTGAGGCGCAGATAGGATCAGAGTCACAGGTTGCAGGTGAGGCCAAGAAAGAGTTCACAGCAATCAGGTCCAGGTGGGGAACAAAGTCACCAGACCTGGGTGAGACCCAGATGGGGACGAGATTCACCAGGTCCAGGTGAGGCCCAGGTGGGGATAGAGTCCCCGGGTCTCGGAAAGGACCAGGTAAGGACCAGATTCACCAGGTCCAAGAGGCTCACGTGGGGACCTGAGTCACCAGCTATGTGTGAGGCCTAGGTGGCAACCCCACTCACCAGGTCTAGGTGAGGCCAACCGGCGGGCCAGAGTCACCAGATCCAGGTGAGGCCCTAGTGGGGACCGCAGTCACCAGGTAAATGTGAGTCTACAAGAACACCACAGTCCCCAGGCCCTGGTGGGGTTCATGTGGCAAGGAGAGTCAACAGGTCCAGGTGAAACGCAGGGGGGGACAACAATCACCAGGTCCAGATTGAGGCCTAGGTGGGGGTACGAGGGTCATCAGGACCAGTTGAGGACAAAGTGTGGAGCAAAGTTATCATGTCCATGTGAGGTTCAGGTGGGGACCAGAGTAACCTTGTCCCATTGATGCCAGGTGGGAAATGAGTCACAAGGTCCATACGAGGCCTAAGTGAGGAGTAGATTCACCAGGTCCTGTTGAGGCACAGTTGAGTACCAGTGTCCCCAGCTCTGGTTGAGTCCCAGACGGGGACCAGAAACACCGGTTCTGGTGATATCCAGGTGGTGACCAGAGTCACCACGTCACGGTGAGGCCCAGAGGGGGACGAGAATCACTAGGTCCAGGTGAGGCCCCGATGTGGAACTGAGAAACCAGGTCCCATGATGCCCATATGAGAACCTGAGTCACCAGATCCAGGTGAGGTCCCTGTGGAACCAGTCACCTCGTCCAGGTGAGGCCCAGGTGGGACCACAGTCACCAGGTCCAGGTGAGACCCAGGTATATAAGAGAGTATCCAGGTCCCAATGATGCACATGTAAAGACCAGAGTTAACAGGTCCAGGAGAGGCCCAAATATGGATCAGAGTCATTGTGTTCCAGGTGAAGCCAGATGGAGACCACAGGAACCAGTTACAGGAGAGCCCCATATGGGAACCAGAGCCAGCAGATCCAGGTGTGGTCCAGGTGGGTCCACAGTCACAAGGTCCAGGTGACGCACAGGTGGCAACAGGATTCACCAAGTACAGGTGAGGCCCAGTTGGAGAACAGTCATCAGATCCAAGTGAGGACAAGCTAAGGACCAGATTCACCAGGCCCAAGTGAAGCCCAAGGGGTGACCTGAGTCACCAGGTAAGGGTGAGGCCCAGAGGGGGAACAAGAGTAACCAGTTTAGTTTGAGGCCCAGAATGGGACCACAGGTCCGTGTTCAGAGTGAGGCCCAGGTGTGGAATAGAGTATCCAGGTCCCAATGATGCCTGGGTGAGGACCAGAGTCACTAGGGCCATGCAGGCCCAGATGGGGAACAGAATCACTAGGTCCTGGTGAGGCATAGAATAAGAACACAGTCACCAGTATCAGGTGAGCCCCTTGTGGGAACCAGAGCCACTCTATCCAGCTGAGTCCCAGGTCCATGTGAGGCCCACGTGAGGACCAGATGCATCAGGTCGAATTGAGGCATAGCTGGGGACAAGAGTCACCAGGTCTGGGTGCGACCTAGTGGGTCAAGATTCAGCAGTTCTGAGTTAGGTCAAAGTGTGGACGAGAGACACCAGGTCCAGGTGAAGCCAAACTGAGGACTAGAGTCACCAGATGCGGGTCAGGTCCAGGTGGGGACCAGAGTCACCAGATCCAAGTGAAGTCCAGGTGGGGACCAGAGTCACTAGGTCCAGATGAGCCCCAGGTGAGGACCAGAGTTCCCAGGTACACGTGAGGCCCGGTGGGGATCAGAGGGAACAGGTCCATGTGAGGCCGGCTTAGGGACCATGGTCAACAGGTCTACTTGAGGCCCAGGTGTGGAACACAGTAAGCAGGTCCAGGTGAGTCCCCAGTGGTGACAAGAGTGACCACGTCCAGGTGAGGCCCAGGTGGGGACCAGGATCATCAGGTCCCGGGGAGGCCCTTGAAAGAACCAGAGTCAACAGTTCGAGGTCAGGCGCAGGTGGCAACAAGGGTCAGCAGGTAGAAGTGAGACCAAAGTGTGGTTCACAGTCACTAGGGCACGGTGAGACCCAGAGGGGGACCAGAGTCACCTGGTCCAGGTGAGGCCCAGTTGAGGACCAGTTTCACCAAATCTGGTTCGGCTTAGAAGGATACCGGAATCACCTGATCGAAGTGATATCCAGATGGGGACCAGAGTCACCAGGTCAGGGTGAGGCCCAGAGTGGTTCCAGAGTCATCGGGTCCAGGTGAGGCTCAGATGTGGAACTGAATCACCAGGTACCAATGATGCCCAGGTGAGGACCAGAGTCACCAGTTCTGGGTGACTCGCAGATAGGATCAGACTCACCAGTTCCAGGTGACGCCAAGAAGGCGTCCACAGCAATCAGGTCCAGGTGGTGAAGAAAGTCACCAGGACTTGGTGAGGCCCAGATTTGGACCAGATTCACCAGGTCCAGGTTATTCCCAGGTGGTGACCAGAATCCTCGGGTCTGGAAGAGGACCAGCTAAGGACCAGATTCAACAGGTCCAAATGAGGCCCACGTGGGGACCTGAGTCACCAGCTATGTGTGAGGCCCAGGTGGCAACCCCAATCCCCGGGTCCAGGTGAGGCCAACCTGCAGGCCAGAGTCACCAGATGCAGGTGAAGTCCAGGTGGGGACCAGAGTCACCAGATCCAGGTGAAGCACAGGTGGGGACCAAGTCAATAGGTCCAGATGAGGCCCAGGTGAGGACCAGAGTTACCAGGTACACGTGAGGCCCCGGTGGGGATCAGAGTCACCAGGTCCATGTGAGGCCGGCTTGGGGACCATGGTCAACAGGTCTACTTGAAGCCCAGGTGTGGAACACAGTAAGCAGGTCCAGGAAGTCCCCGGGGGTGACAAGAGTCACCACGTCCAGGTGAGGCCCACGTGGGGACCAGGATCACCAGGTACAAGGGAGGCCGTTGAAAGAACCAGAGTCAACACTTCGAGGTCAAGCGTAGGTGGCAACCAGGGTCAGCAGGTCCAAGTCAGGCCAAAGTGGGGTTCACAGTCACTAGGGCACGGTGAGACCCAGAGTAGGACGACCGTCACCTGGTCCAGGTGAGGTTCAGTAGTGGAACACAGTCACCGGGTCCCAATTTTGCCCAGTTGAGGACCATGGTCAACAGGGCCAGGTGAGGCCCAGATGGGGACCGGAGTCCCCAAATCCAGGTGAAGCAAAGGTGGGGAACACAGTCACCAGATACGGGGTAGCCTCAGGTGCAGATCAGAATCACCAGGTCCAGGTGAGGTGCAGGTGGAAACCACACTCACCAGGTCCCGGTGAGGCCCTGATGGGGACCAGAGACACAAGGTACATGAGAAGCTAGAAACACTGCAGCCAGCAGGTCCACATGATGTCCATGTGGGAACGAGAATCACCAGTTACAGTTAAGGACCAGGTGGGGATCCGACTCCCCATGTCCAGGTGAGACCCAGGTAGAAACAAGTGTCACCATGTCCAGGTGTGGCCCAGGTGAAGACCAGAGTTAATAGTTCCCGTTGGGTCACTGTTAGTTAACAGAGTACCATATCCTGATGATAACCAGGTGGGTACCATAGACACCAGGTCCTGGTGAGGGCCAAGTCGTAACAGAGTCACCAGATCTGGTTGAGGCCTAGAGGGGTACCAGAATCACCTGGTCCAGGTGACATCCAGATGGGGACCATAGTCACCAGGTCAGGGTGAGGCCTAGAGAGGATCCACAGTCATCATGTCCAGGTGAGGCTCAGGTGTGGAACAGAGTCACCAGGTACATATGATGCCCAGGTGAGGACCAGAGTCACCAGATATGGGTGATGCGCAGATGGGATCAGAGTCACCAGATCTAGGTGAGGCGAAGAAAGTGTCCACAGCAAGCAGGTCCAGGTGGGTAACAAAATCACCAGGACAGGGTGAGGCCCAGATGGGGACAAGATTCAACAGGTCCAGATGCCTCCCAGATGTTGACCAGAGTACCCGGGTCTGGGAGAGGACCAGGTAAGGACCAGATTCACCAGGTCCAAAAGGCCCACATGGGGACCTGAGTCGCCAGGTTTGGGTAAGGCCCAGGTGGCAACCCTACTCACCAGGTCCAGGTGAGGCCACCTGCAGGCCAGAGTCACCACATCCAGGTGAGGCTCTAGTGGGGACCGGAGTCACCAGGTAAATGTGAGTCTACAAGAACACCACAGTCACCAGGTCCAGGTGTGGTTCATGTGGGAACGAGAGTCACCAGGTGCAGGTGAGACCCACGTGGGGATCACAGTCACCAGGTCCAGATTGAGGCCTAGGTGGGTGGAACAGTGTCATCAGGAGCAGTTGAGGCCAAAGTGTGGAGCATTGTTATCATGTCCAGTTGATGCCCAGGTGTGGAACAGAGTAACCATTTCCCATTGATCCAAGGTTGGAAGAATCAAAGGTCCAGATGAGGCCTAAGTGAGGAGTAGATTCACCAGGTCCTGTTGAGGCCCAGTTGAGGGCCAGTGTTCCCAGCTCTAGGGGATTTCCAGAGGGATACCAGAGTCACCCGGTTCTGGTGATATCCAGATGGGGACCAGAGTCACCATGTCAGGCTGAGGCCCAGAGGGGATCCAGCGTCATCATCTCCATGTGAGTCTCAGGTCTTAGGTCAAAGTGGGGACGAGAGACACGAAGTCCAGGTGAAGCCAAACTGAGGACCAGAGTCACCAGATCCACATGAGGTCCATGTTGGAAAGGAGTCACCAGGTCCAGGAGAGGTCCTGGGGAGGACCAGAGTCACCAGATCCAGGTGAAGTCCAGGTGGGGACCAGAGTCACTAGGTCCAGATGAGGCCCAGGTGAGGACCAGAGTTACCAGGTACACGTGAGGCCCTGGTGGGGATCAGAGGCAACATGTCCATGTGAGGCTGGCTTGGGGACCATGGTCAACAGGTCTACTTGAGGCCCAGGTGTGGAACACAGTAAGAAGGTCCAGGTGAGTCCCCGGTAGTGACAAGAGTCACCACGTCCAGGTGAGGCCCAGGTGGGGACCAGGATCACCAGGTCCAGGGGAGGCCTTTGAAAGAACCACAGTCAACAGTTCGAGGTCATGCGAAGGTGGCAACCAGGGTCAGCAGGTCCAAGACAGGCCAAAGTGGGGTTCACAGGCACTAGGACACGGTGACACCCAGAGGGGGACCAGAGTCACTTGGTCCAGGTGAGGCCACTTGTGGAACACAGTCTCCGGGTCCCAATTTTGCCCAGTTGAGGACAACCCCACTCACCAGGTCCAGGTGAGGCCAACCTGCAGGCCATGCCGTGATACCATATCCCTATGATGCCCAGGTAGGGACTAGAGTCACCAGGTCCAAATGAGGCCCAGATGGGGTATATTCACTAGGTCCAGGTGAGGCCCAGTTGAGGACCAGAGTCACCAGATCACCTTGAGCCCTAGAGGGGTACCAGAATCACCTGGTCCAGGTGACATCCAGATGGGGACCAGAGTCACCAGGTCAGAGTGAGTCCCAGAGAGGTTCCAGAGTCATCATGTCCCGGTGAGGCTCAGGTGTGGAACAGAGTTACCAGGCACAGGACGAGGCACAGGTGGCAACCCCACTCACCAGGTCCAGGTGAGGCCAACCTGCAGGCCAGAGTCACCAGATCCAGGTGAGGCCTTAGTGGGGACCGGAGTCACCAGGTGAAATTGAGTCTACAAGAACACCACAGTCACCAGGTCCAGGTGTGATTCATTTGGGAACGAGAGTCACCAGGTCCAGGTGAGACCCAGGTGGGGACCACAGTCACCAGGTCCAGATTGAGGCCTAGGAAGTGGGTCCAGAGTCATCAGGACCAGTTGAGGCCAAAGTGTGGAGCAAAGTTTTCATGTCCAGGTGAGGCCCAAGTGGGGAACAGAGTAACCATGTCCCATTGATGCTAGGTGGGAAAAGAGTCACAGGTCCAGTCGAGGCCTAAGTGAGGAGTAGATTCACCAGGTCCTGCTGAGGCCCAGTTGAGGACTAGTGTCCCCAGCTCCGGGTGAGTCCCAGAGTGGGACCAGAGTCACCCGGTTCTGGTGATATCCAGGTGGGGACCAGAGTCACCACGTCAGGGTGAGGCCCAGAGGGGGACGAGAATCACTAGGTCCAGGAGAGGCCCCGATGTGGAACTGAAACCAGGTCCCATGATGCACATATGAGGACCTGAGTCACCAGGTCCTGGTGAGGTCCCTGAAGGAACGAGTCACCTCGTCCAGGTGAGGCCCAGGTGGGAACACAGTCACCAAGTCCAGGTGAGGCCCAGATATATAAGAGAGTATCCAGATCCCAACGATGCCCAGGTAAGGACCAGAGTCAACAGGTCCAGGAGAGGTTCAAATATGGATCAGAGTCATTGTGTTCCAGGTGAGGCCAGATGGAGACCACAGGAACCAGGTCCAGGAGAGCCCAATATGGGAACCAGAGCCACCAGATCCATGTGAGTTCCAGGTGGGAACACAGTCACAACGTCCAGGTGAGGCACAATTGGCAACAGGATTCACCAAGTCCAGGGTAGGCCCAGGTGGCGACCAGTCACCACAACCAGGTGCGGACCAGCTAAGGTCCAGATTCACCCGGCCCAGGAGAAGTCAAAGGGGTAACCAGAGTCACCAGGTAAGGGTGAGGCCCGGAGGGGGAACCAGAGTAACCACTTTAGTTTGAGGCCCAGAATGGGACCAGAGATCCCTGTTCAGAGTGAGGCCCTGGTGTGGAATAGAGTATCCAGGTCCCAATGGTGCCTGGGGGAGGAACAGAGTTACTAGGGCCATGCAGGCCTAGATGGGGAACAGAATCACCAGGTCCTGGTGAGGCATAGATTAAGACCACAGTCAGCAGTATCAGGTGAGCCCCTTGTGGGAACCAGAGCCACTCTATCCAGCTGAGTCCCAGGTCCATGTGAGGCCCACGTGAGGACCAGATTCATCAGGTCGAATTGAGGCATAGCTGGGGACAAGAGTCACCAGGTCTGGGTGCGGCCTAGGTGGGACAAGATTCAGCAGTTCTGAGTTAGCTCAAAGTGGGAACAAGAGTCAACAGGTCCAGGTGAGGCCAAACTGAGGACCAGAGTCACCAGATCCAGGTGAGGTCCAGGTGGGACCACAGTCACAAGGTCCAGGTGAGGCGCAGGTGGCAACAGGATTCAACATGTCCAGGTGAGGCCCAGGTGGGGAGCTGTCACCAGATCCAAGTGAGGACAATATAAGGACCAGATTCACCAGGCCCAAATGAAGCCCATGGGGTGACCAGAGTCACCAGGTAAGGGTGAGACCCCGAGGGGGAACCAGAGTAACCAGTTTAGTTTGTGGCCCAGAATGGGACCAGAGGTCCCTGGTCAGAGTGAGGCCCAGGTGTGGAATAGAGTATCCAGGTCCCAATGATGCCTGGGTGAGGACCAGAGTCACTAGGGCCATGCAGGCCCAGATGGGGAACAGAATCACTAGGTCCTGGTGAGGCATAGAATAAGACCACAGTCAGCAGTATCATTTGAGCCCCTTACCGAAACCAGAGTCACTCTATCCAGCTGAGTCGCAGGTCCATGTGAGGCTCACTTGAGGACCAGATTCATCAGGTCGAATTGAGGCATAGATGAGGACAAGAGTCACCAGGTCTGGGTGCAGCCTAGGTGGTGCAAGATTCTGCAGTTCTGAGTTAGGTCAAAGTGGGGACGAGAGACGCCAGGTCCAGGTGAGGCCAAACTGAGGACCGGAGTCAGCAGATCCAGGTGAGGTCCATGTTGGAAAGAGAGTCACCAGGTCCAGGAGAGCCCAGGTGGGGACCAGAGTCACCAGATCCAGGTGAAGTCCAGGTGGGTACCAGAATCACCAGACCAAGGTGAAGCCAAGGTGGGGACCAGAGTCACTAGGTCCAGATGAGACCCAGGTGAGGATCAGTGTTACCAGGTACACGTGTGGCCCCGGTGGGGTCAGAGGCAACAGGTACATGTGAGGCCGGCGGGGACCATGGACAACAGGTCTATTGAGGCCCAGGTGTGGAACACAGTAACCAGGTCCACGTGAGTGCCCTGTGGTGACAAGAGTCACCAGGTCCCGGTGAGACCCATATGGGCAACAGGATCACCATGTCCAGGGGAGGCCCTTGAAAGTACCAGAGTCAACAGTTCGAGGTCAGGCGCAGGTGGCAACCAGGGTGAGCAGGTCCAAGTCAGGCCAAAGTGGGGTTCACAGTCACTAGGGCATGGTGAGATCCAGAGGGGGACCAGAGTCACTTGGTCCAGGTGAGGTCCAGGTGTGGAACAGAGTCACCGGGTCCCAATTTTGCCCAGTTGAGGACCATGGTCAACAGGGCCAGGTGAGGCCCAGATGGGGACCGGAGTCCCCAAATCGAGGTGAAGCCCAGGTGGGGACCACAGTCACCAGATCCAGGGTAGTCTCAGGTGCAGACCAGAATCGCCAGGTCCAGGTGAGGTGCAGGTGGAAACCACACTCAACAGGTCCCAGTGAGTCCCTGGTGGGGACCAGAGTCACGAGGTACATGAGAAGCTAGAAACACTGCAGCCACCAGATCCACATGATGTCCATGTGGGAACGAGAATCACCAGTTACAGGTGAAGACCAGGCAGGGATCCGAATCAACATGTCCACGTGAGACCCAAGAGGGAACCAGTGCCACCATGTCCAGGTGTGGCCCAGGTGAAGACCAGAGTTAATAGGTCTGGCTGGGTCACTGTTAGTGAACAGTGTAACCATATCCTGATGCTACCCATGTGGGTACCAGAGACACCAGGTCCTGGTGAGGTCTAGGTGGGACCAGAGACATGAGTACAGGTTAGGTCCCGATGGGAACCACAGTCACCAGGTCAGGTGAGGCCAAGCTTAGGATCAGAGTCACCAGTTACAGGTGAGGCCCAGGTGGAGCCAGAGTCACCAAGTAGAGAAGACGCCAAAGTCAGGACCAGAGTTACCAGGATCAGGTCAGTCCCAGTTGGGAATAGAGTAACCATGTCCCGATGATGCCTAGGTAGAACCCGAGTCACCACGTCCAGATTGGGCGCAGGTGAGGAGTATATTCACTAGGTCCCGGTGAGGCCCAGTTGAGGACCAGATTCCCCCAGTCTAGTTGAGGCCTAGAGGGGTACCATATTCACCTGGTCTAGGTGACATCCAGATGGGGACCAGAGTCACCAGGTCAGGGTGAGGCCCAGAGAGGTTCCAGAGTCATCTTGTCCAGGTGAGGCTCAGGTGTGGAACAGAGTCACCAGGTACCAATGATGCCCAGGTGAGGACCAGAGTCACCAGGTCTGTGTGACGCGCAGATAGGATCAGAGTCACCAGTTTCAGGTGAGGTCAAGAAAGAGTCCACAGCAATCAGGTCCAGGCGGGGAACAAAGTCACCAGGACTGGGTGAGGCCCAGATGGGGACCAGATTCACCAGGTCCATGTGATTCCCAGGTGGTGACCAGAAATACCAGTTCCGGGTGAGCACCAGGTAAGGACGAGATTCACCAGGTCCAAGTGAGACCCATGTGGGGACCTGTGTCACATTGCATGTGTGAGGCCCAGGTTGCCACCCCACTCACCAAGTCCAGGTCAGGCCAAACTGCAGGCCAAGCAGAGGAACCATGTCTTGATGATGCCCAGGTAGACATCAGAGTTACCAGGTCCAGGTGAGGCCAACCTGCAGGCCATGCAGTGGAACCATGTCCCGATGAAGCCCAGGTAGGGACCAGAGTCACCAGGTCCAAATGAGGCCCAGAAGGAGCAAATTCACTTGGTCCATGTGAAGCCCAGTTCAGGACCAGAGTCACCAGATCTGCTTGATGCTTAGAGGGGTACCAGAATCACCTGGTCCAGGTAACATCCACATGGGGACCAGAGTCACCAGGTCACGAAGAGGCCCAGAGAGGTTCCAGAGTCATCATGTCCAGGTGAGGCTCAGGTGAGGAACAGAGTCACCATGTACCAATGATGCCCAGGTGAGGACCAGAGTCACGAGATCTGGGTGACGCGCAGATAGGTTCAGACACCAATTCCAGGTGAGGCCAAGAAAGTGTCCACAGCAATCAGGTCCAGGTGGGGAACAAAGTCACCAGGACTGGGTGAGGCCCAGATGGGGACCAGATGCACCAGCTCCAGGTGAGAACTAGGTGGTTACCAGAGTCCCCGGGTCTGGGATAGGACCAGATAAGGACCAGATTCACCAGGTCCAAGAGGCCCACGTGGGGACCTGAGTCACCAGGTACGGGTTAGGCCCAGGTGGCAACCGCACTCACCAGGTCCAGGTGAGGCCAACCTGCAGACCAGAGTCACCAGATCCATGTGAGGTCCATGTTGGAAAGAGAGTCACCAGGTCCAAGAGAGGTCCAGGTGGGGACCAGAGTCACCAAATTCAGGTGAAGTCCAGATGGGGACCAGAGTCACCAGATCCAGGTGAAGCCCAGGTGGGGACCAGAGTCACTAGGTCCAGATGAGGCCCAGGTGAGGACCAGAGTTACCAGGTACACATGAGGCCCCGGAGGGGAACAGAGGCCACAGGTCCATGTGAGGCCGGCTTGGGGAGCATGGTCAACAGGTCTACTTGAGGCCCTGGTGTGGAATACATTAAGCAGGTCCAGGTGAGTCCCCGGTGGTGACAAGTGTCACCAAGTCCAGGTGAGTCCCAGGTGGGGACCAGGATCACCAGGTCGAGGGGAGGCCCTTGAAAGAAGCAGAGTCAACAGGTCGAAGTCAAGCGCAGGTGGAAACCAGGGTCAGCAGGTCCAAGTCAGGCCAAAGTGGGGTTCACAGTCATTAGGGTACTGTGAGACCCAGAGGGGGACCAGAGTCACTGGTCCAGGTGAGGTCCATTTGTGGAACACAGTCACCGGGCCCCAATTTTGCCGAGTGAGGACCATGATCAACAGGGCCAGGTGAGGCCCAGATGGGGACCGGAGTCCCCAAATCCTGGTGAAGACAGTGGGGGACCACAGTCACAGATCCAGAGTAGTCTCAGGTGCAGACCAGAATCACCAGGTCCAGGTGTTGTGCAGGTGGCAACCACACTCACCAGGTACCGTTGAGGCCCTGGTGGGGACCAGAGTCACGAGGAACATGAGAAGCTAGAAACACTGCAGCCACCAGGTCCACATCATGTCCATGTGGGAACGAGAATCACCAGTTACAGGTGAGGACCAGGTGGGGATCCGACTCACCATGTCCAGGTGAGACCCAAGTGGGAACCAGTGTCACCATGTCCAGGTGTGGCCCAGGTGAAGACCAGAGTTAATAGGTCTGGCAGGGTCACTGTTAGTGAACAGTGCAACCATATCCTGATGCTACCCTGGTGGGTACCAGAGTCACCAGGTCCTGGTGAGGCCCAGGTGAGACCAGAGACATGAGGTCCAGGTGAGGTCCCGATGGGAACCACAGTCACGAGGTCTGGTGAGGCCACGCTTTGGATCAGAGTCACCAGTTACTGGTGAGGCCCAGGTGGAGCCAGAGTCACCTGGTCAGAAGAGGCCAAAGTCAAGACCAGAGTTACTAGGATCAGTTCAGTCCCAGTGGTGAATAGAGTAACCATATACCAATGATGCCCAGGTAGAACCAGAGTCACCAGGTCCAGATGAGGAGCAGGTGGGGAGCATATTCACTAGGTCTCGGTGAGGCCCAGATGAGGACCAGAATACCCAGGTCTAGTTGAGGCATAGAGGGGTACCAGATTCACCTGGTCTAGGTGACATCCAGATGGGGACCAGAGTCACCATATCAGGGTGAGGCCCGGAGGGGTCCAGAGTCATCATGTCCAGGTGAGGCTCAGGTTTAGAACAGAGATCCAGGTAATAATGGTCCACAGGTGAGGACCAGAGTCACCAGATCTGTGTGAGGCCCAGTTAGGATCAGAGTCACCAGTTTCAGGTGAGACCAAGAAGGAGTCCACAGAAATCAGGTCCAGGTGGGGAACAAGTCACGAGGACTGGGTGAGGCCCAGATGGGGACCAGATTCACCAGGTCCAGGTGATTCCCAGGTGGTGACCAGAGTTACCAGTTCCGGGTGATTACAAGGTAAGGACCAGATTCACCAGGTCTAAGTGAGGCCCATGTGGTACCTGTGTCACCAAGCATGGGAGAGGCCCAGGTGGCAACCCGACTCTCCAGGTCCAGGTGAGGCCAACCTGCAGGCCATGCAGAGGAACCATGTCCCAATGATGCCCAGGTAGAGACTAGAGTTACCAGGTCCAGGTGAGGCCAACCTGCAGGCCATGCAGTGGAACCATGTACCAATGATGCCCAGGTAGGGACCAGAGTCACCAGGTCCAAATGAGGCCCAGATGGAGCATATTCACTAGGTCCAGTGAGGCCCAGTTGGGGACCACTGTCATCAGATCTGGTTGAGGCGTAAAGGGATACCACAATCACCTGGTCCAGGTGACATCCAAATGGGGACCAGAGTCACCAGGACAGGGTGAGGCCCAGAGTGGTTCCAGAGTCATCATGTCCAGGTTAGGCTCAGACGTGGAACAGAGTCACCAAGTACCAATGATGCCCATGTGAGGACCAGAGTCACCAGGTATGGGTGACACGCAGATAGGATCAGAGTCACCAGTTCCAGGTGAGGCTAAGAAAGAGTCCACAGCAATCAGGTCCAGGTGGGGAACAAAGTCACCAGGACTGGGTGAGGCCCAGATGGGGACCAGAGTCCCCGGGTCTGGGAGAGTATCAGATAAGGACCAGATTCACCAGGTCCAAGAGGCCCAGGTGAGGACCTGAGTCACAAGGAATAGGTGAGGCCCATGTGGCAACCCCACTCAACAGGTCCAGGTGAGGCCAAGCTGCAGACCAGATTCACCAGATCCAGGTGAGGCCCTAGTGGGGACCAGAGTCACAAGGTATATGTGAGTCTACAAGAACAGCACAGTCACCAGATCCAGGTGGGGTTCATGTGGGAACGAGAGTCACCAGGTCCACGTGAGACCCAGGCGGGGACAACGGTCACCAGGTCCAGACTGAGGTCTAGGTGAGGGGACCAGAGTCATCATGACCAGTTGAAGCCAAAGTGTGGGGCAAAGTTATCATGTCAAGGTGAAGCCCAGGTGGGGAAGAGAGTAACCAAGTCCCATTGATGCCAGGTGGGAAAAGAGTCACAAGGTCCAGACGAGGCCTAAGTGAGGAGTAGATTCACCAGGTCCTGTTGAGGCCCAGTTGAGTGCCAGTGTCCCCAGCTCCGGGTGAGTCCCAGAGGGGGACCAGAGTTACCCGGTTCTGGTGATATCCAGGTGGGGACCAGAGTCACCACGTCAGAGGAAGGCCCAGAGTGGGATGAGAATCACTAGGTCCAGGGGAGGCCGCGATGGGGAACTGAGAAACCAGGTCCCATGATGCCCATATGAGGACCTGAGTCACCAGGTCCAGGTGAGGTCCCTGTGGGAACCAGTCACCTCAATCAGGTGAGGCCCAGGTATATAAGAGTGTACCCAGGTCCCAATGATGCCCAGGTAAGTACCAGAGTCGACAGGTCCAGCAGAGGGCAAATATGGAACAGAGTCATTGTGTTCCAGGTGAGGCCAGATGGAGACCACAGGAACCAGGAACAGGAGAGCCCCATATGGGAACCAGAGCCACCAGATCCAGGTGAGGTCCAGGTGGGACCACAGTCACAAGGTCCCGGTGACGCGCAGGTGGCAACAGGATTCACCAAGTCCAGGAGAGGCCCAGGTGACGACCAGTCACCAGATCCAGGTTCGGACCATCTAAGGACCAGATTCACCAGGCCCAAGTGAAGCCTAAGTGGTGACCAGAGTCACCAGGTAAGGGTGAGGCCCAGAGGGGGAACCAGAGTAACCAGTTTAGTTTGAGGCCCCGAATTGGACCAGAGGTCCATGGTCAAAGTGAGGCCCAGGTGTGGAATAGAGTATCCAGGTCCCAATGATGGCTGAGTGAGGACCAGAGTCACTAGGGCCATGCAGGCCCAGATGGGGAACAGAATCACTAGGTCCTGATGAGTCATAGAATAAGACCACAGTCAGCAGTATCAAGTGAGCCCCTTGTGGAAACCAGAGCCACTCTATCCAGCTGAGTCCCAGGTCCATGGGAGGCCCACGTGAGTAACATATTCATCAGGTCGAAATGAGGCATAGCTGGGGACAAGAGTCACCAGGACTGGGTGCGGCCTAGGTGGGGCAAGATTCAGCAGTTCTGAGTTTGGTCAATGTGGGGACGAGAGACGCCAGGTCCAGGTGAGGCCAAACTGAGGACCAGAGTCACCATATCCAGTTGAGGTCCATGTTGGAAAGAGAGTCACCAAGTCCAGCAGAGGTCCAGGTGGGGACTAGAGTCACCAGATCCACGTGAAGCCCAGGTGGGGATCAGAGTCACTAGGTCCAGATGAGGCCTAGGTGAGGACCAGAGTTATCAGGTACACGTGAGGCCCCGGTGGGGATCAGAGGCCACAGGTCCATGTGAGGCCGGCTTGGGGACCATGGTCAACAGATCTACTTGAGGCCCTGGTGTGGAACACAGTAAGCAGGTCCAGGTGAGTCACCAGTGGTGACAAGAGTGACCACGTCCAGGTGAGACCCAGGTGGGGACCAGGATCATCAGGTCCCGGGGAGGCCCTTGAAAGAACCAGAGTCAATAGTTCGAGGTCAGACGCAGGTAGCAACCAGGGTCAGCAGGTCCAAGTCAGGCCAAAGTGGGGTTCACAGTCACTAGGGCACGGTGAGACCCAGAGGGGGACCAGAGTCACCTGGTCCAGGTGAGGCCCAGTTGAGGACCAGTTTCACCATATCTGGTTCGGCTTA
The DNA here is from genome assembly GCF_048164855.1 of Canis lupus baileyi. Lineage (NCBI taxonomy): Eukaryota > Metazoa > Chordata > Mammalia > Carnivora > Canidae > Canis > Canis lupus. The sequence continues at coordinate 32,265,589 of NC_132874.1, read as the reverse complement.
GAAGGGTATCAGAATCACCTGATAGAGGTGATATCCAGATGGGGACCAGAGGCACCAGGTCAGGGTGAGGCCCAGAGTGGTTCCAGAGTCATCGGGTCCAGGTGAGGCTCAGGTGTGGAACAGAATCACCAGGTACCAATGATGCCCAGGTGAGGACCAGAGTCACCAGATCTGGGTGACACGCAGATAGGATCTGAGTCACCAGTTCCAGGTGATGCCAAGTACGCGTCCACAGCAATCAGGTCCAGGTGGTGAAGAAAGTCACCAGGACTTGGTTAGGCCCAGATTTGGACCAGATTCACCTGGTCCAGATTATTCCCAGGTGGTGACCAGGGTCCTCGGGTCTGGGAGAAGACCAGCTAAGGACCAGATTCAACAGGTCCAAATGAGGCCCACGTGGGGACCTGAGTCACCAGCTATGTGTGAGCCCTAAGTGGCAACCCCACTCCCCAGGTCCAGGTGAGGCCAACCTGCAGGCCTGAGTCACCAGATGCAGGTGAAGTCCAGGTGGGGACCAGAGGCACCAGATCCAGGTGAGGTCCATGTTCAAAGAGAGTCACCAGGTCCAGGAGAGGTCCAGGTGGGGACCAGAGTCACCAGATCCAGGTGAAGTCCAGGTGGGGACCAGAGTCATCAGATCCAGGTGAAGCACAGGTGGGGACCAATGTCAATAGGTCCAGATGAGGCCCAGGTGAGGACCAGAGTTACTAGGTACACGTGAGGCCCTGGTGGGGATCAGAAGCAACAGGTCCATGTGAGGCCGGCTTGGGGACCATGGTCAACAGGTGTACTTGAGGCCCAGGTGTGGAACACAGTAAGCAGGTCCAGGAAGTCCCCGGGGGTGACAAGAATCACTACGTCCAGGTGAGGCCCACGTGGGGTCCAGGATCACCAGGTACACGGGAGGCCATTGAAAGAACCGGAGTCAACATTTCGAGGTCAGGAGCAGGTAGCAACCAGCGTCAGCAGGTCCAAGTCAGGCCAAAGTGGGGTTCACAGTCACTAGGGCACGGTGAGACCCAGAGGGGGACCAGAGACACCTGGTTCAGGTGAGGTTCAGTTGTGGAACACAGTCACCGGGTCCCAATTTTGCCCAGTTGAGGACCATGGTCAACAGGGTCAGGTGAGGCCCAGATGGGGACCGGAGTCCCCAAATCCAGGTGAAGCCCAGGTGGGGAACACAGTCACCAGTTCCGGGGTAGTCTCAGGTGCAGATCAGAATCACCAGGTCCAGGTGAGGTGCAGGTGGAAACCACACTCACCAGGTCCCGGTGAGGCCCTGGTGGGGACCAGAGACACGAGGTACATGAGAAGCTAGAAACACTGCAGCCACCAGGTCCACATGATGTCCATGTGGGAACGAGAATCACCAGTTACAGGTGAGGACCAGGTGGCGATCCGACTCCCCATGTCCAAGTGAGACCCAGGTGGAAACAAGTGTCACCAGGTCCAGGTGTGGCCCAGTTGAAGACCAGAGTTAATAGTTCCCGCTGGGTCACTGTTAGTTAACAGAGTACCATATCTTGATGCTAACCAGGTGGGTACCAGAGACACCAGGTCCTGGTGAGGGCCAAGTGGGACCAGAGTCACCAGATCTCGTTGAGGCCTAGAGGGGTACAAGAATCACCTGGTCCAGGTGACATCCAGATGGGGCCCAGAGTCACCAGGTCAGGGTGAGGCCCAGAGAGGATCCAGGGTCATCATGTGCAGGTGAGGCTCAGGTGTGGAACAGAGTCACCAGGTACCTATTATGCCCAGGTGAGGACCAGAGTCACCAGATATGGGTGATGCGAAGATAGGATCAGAGTCACCAGTTCCAGGTGAGGCCAAGAAAGAGTCCACAGCAATCAGGTCCAGGTGAGGAACAAAGTCTCCAGGACTGGGTGAGGCCCAGATAGGGACCAGATTCACCAGGTCCAGGTGAGGCCCAGGTGGTGACCAGAGTCCCCGGGTCTGGGAGAGGACCAGGTAAGGTCCAGATTCACCAGGTCCAAGAGGCCCACGTGGAGACCTGAGTCACCAGGTATGTGTGAGGCCCAAGTGGCATCCCCAATAACCAGGTCCATGTGAGGCCAACCTGCAGGCCAAGTCACCCGATTCACGTGAGGCCCTAGTGGGGACTCAATGAAGCCCAATGGGTGACCAGAGTCACCAGGTAAGGTTGAGGCCCAGAGGGGGAACCAGAGTAACCAGTTTAGTTTGGGGCCCCCATTGGGACCAGAGGTCCATGGCCAAAGTGAGGCCCAGATGTGGAATAGAGTATCCAAGTCGCAATTATGCCTGGGTGAAGACCAGAGTCACTAGGGCCATGCAGGCCCAGATGGGGAACAGAATCACTAGGTCCTGGTGAGGCATAGAATAAGACCACAGTCAGCAATAACAGGTGAGCCCATTGTGGGTACCAGAGCCACTCTATCCAGCTGAGTCCCAGGTCCATGTGAGGCCCACTTGAGGAGCAGATTCATCAGGTCGAATTGAGGCATAGCTGGGGACAAGAGTCACCAGGTCTGGGTGCGGCATAGGTGGGGCAAGATTTAGCAGTTCTGAGTGAGGTCAAATTGGGGATGAGAGACACCAGGTCCAGGTGAGGCCAAACGGAGGACCAGAGTCACCAGATCCAGGTGAGGTCCATGTTGGAAAGAGAGTCACCAGGTCCAAGAGAGGTCCAGGTGGGGACCAGAGTCACCAGATCCAGGTGAAGTCCAGATGGGGACCAGAGTCACCAGATCCAGGTGAAGCCCAGGTGCGGACCAGACTCACTAGTTCCAGATGAGGCCCAGGTGAGGACCAGAGTTACCAGGTACAAGTGAGGCCCCGGTGGGGATCAGAGGCAACAGGTCCATGTGAGGCCAGCTTGGGGACTATGGTCAACAGGTCTACTTGAGGCCTAGGTGTGGAACACCGTAAACAGGTCCAGGTGAGTCCCTGGTTGTGACAAGTGTCACCACGTCCAGGTGAGGCCCAGTTGGGTACCAGGTTCACCAGGTCCAGGGGAGGCCCTTGAATGATCCAGAGTGAACAGTTCTAGGTCAGGCGCAGGTTTCAACCAGGGTCAGCAGTTCCAAGTCAGGCCAAAGTGGGTTCACAGTCACTAGGGCACGGTGAGACCCATAGGGGGACCAGAGTCACATGGTCCAAGTGAGGTCCAGTTGTGGAACACAGTCACCGGGTCCCAATTTTACACAGTTGAGGACCATGGTCAACAGGGCCAGGTGAGACACAGATGGGGATCGGAGTCCCCAAATCCAGGTGAAGCCAAGGTGGGGACCACTGTCACCAGATCCAGGGTAGTCTCAGGTACAGACCAGAATCACCAGGTCCAGGTGAGGTGCAGGTGGCAACCACACTCACCAGGTCCCGGTGAGGCCCTGGTAGGGACCAGAGTCACGAGGTACATGAGAAGCTAGAAACACTGCAGCCAGCAGGTGAACATGATGTCCATGCTGGAATGAGAATCACCAGTTACAGGTGAGGACCAGGTGGGGATCCGACTCACCATGTCCAGGTGAGACGCAGGTTGGAACCAGTGTCACCATGTCCAGGTGTGGCCCAGGTGAAGACCGGAGTTAATAGGTCTGGCTGGGTCACTATTAGTGAACAGTGTAACCGAGGTAGGGATCAGAATCACCATGTCCAAATGAGGCCCAGATGGAGCATATTCACTAGGTCTAGGTGAGGCCCAGTTGAGGACCAGAGTCACCAGATCTGGTTGAGCCCTATAAGGGTACCAGAATCACCTGGTTCAGGTGACATCGAGATGGGGACCAGAGTCACCAGGTCAGGGTGAGGCCCAGAGAGCTTCCAGAGTCATCATGTCCAACTGAGGCTCAGGTGTGGAACAGAGTCACCAGGTACCAATGATGCCCAGTTGAGGACCAGATTCACCAGGTCTGGGTGACGTGCAGATAGGATCAGAGTCACCAGTTCCAGGTGAGGCCATGAAGGCGTCCACAGCAATCAGGTTCATTTGGGGAACAAAGTCACCAGGACTGGGGGAGGCCCAGATGGGGACCAGATTCACCAGGCCCAGGTGATTCCCAGGTGGTGACCAGAGTTACCACTTCCGGGGAAGGACCGGGTAAGGACCAGATTCAGCAGGTCCAATAGAGGCCCACGTGGGGACCTGTGTCACCATGTATGGGTGAGGCACAATTGGGACCCCACTCACCAGGTCCAGGTGAGGCCAACCTGCAGGCGATGGAGAGGAAACGTGTCCCGATGATGCCCAGGTAGGGACCAGGGTTACCAGGTCCAGGTGAGGCCAACCTGCAGGCCATGCAGTGGAACCATGTCCCGATGATGCCCAGGTAGGGACCAGAGTTACCAGGTCCAGGTGAGGCCAACCTGCAGGCCATGCATTGGAACCATATCCCTATGATGCCCAGGTAGGGACCAGAGTCACCAGGTCCAAATGAGTCCCAGATGGAACATATTCACTAGGTCCAGGTGAGGCCCAGTTGAGGACCAGAGTCACCAGAACTGGTAAAGGCCTAGAGGGGTACGAGAATTCCCTGGTCCAGGTGACATCCAGATGGGGACCAGAGTCACCAGGTCAGGGTGAGGCCCAGAGAGGTTCCAGAGTCAGAATGTCCAGGTGAGGCTCAGGTGTAGAACAGAGTCACCAGGTACCAATGATGCCCAGGTGAGGACCAGAGTCACCAGGTCTGGGTGACGCGCAGATAGGATCAGAGTCACCAGTTCTAGGTGAGGCTAAGAAAGAGTCCACAGCAATCAGGTCCAGGTGGGGAACAAAGTTACCAGGACTGGGTGAGGCCCAGATGGGGACCAGATTCACCAGATCCAGGTGAGGCCCAGGTGATGACCAGAGTCCCCGGGTCTTGGAGAGGACCAGGTAAGGACCAGATTTACCAGGTCCAAAGGCCCACGTGTGGACCTGAGTCAACAGGTATGGGTGAGGCCCACATGCAACCCCACTCACCAGGTCCAGGTGAGGCCAACCTGCAGGTCAGAGTCACCAGATCCAGGTGAGGCCCTAGTGGGACCGGAGTCACAGGTAAATGTGACTCTAAAAGAACACCACAGTCAACAGAGCCAGGTGTGCTTCATGTGAGAAGGAGAGTCACCAGGTCCAGGTGAGACCCAGGTGGGGACCACAGTCACCAGGTCCAGATTGAGGCCTAGGTGGGGGGACCAGATTCATCAGGACCATTTGGGGCCAAAGTGTGGAGCAAAGTTATCATGTCCATGTGAGGCCCAGGTGGGAAACAGAGTAACCATGTCCCATTGATGCCAGGTGGGAAAAGATTCACAAGGTCCTGACGAGGCCTAAGTGAGGAGTAGATTCACCAGGTCCTGTTGAGGCCCAGCTGAGGACCAGTGTCCCCAGCTCCGGGAGAGTCCCAGAGGGAGACCAGAGTCACCCGGTTCTGGTGATATCCAGGGGTGACCAGAGTCACCACGTCAGGGTGAGGCCCAGAGGGGGACGAGAATCACTAGGTCCAGGTGAGGCCCCGATGTGGAACTGAGAAACCAGGTCCCATGATGCCCATATGAGGACCTGAGTCACCAGGTCCAGGTGAGGTCCCTGTGGGAACCAGTCACCTCGTCCAGGTGATGCCCAGGTTGGACCACAGTCACCAGGTCCAGGTGAGGCCCAGGTATATAAGAGAGTATCCAGGTCCCAGTGATGCCCAGCTAAGGACCAGAGTCATCATGTTCAGGAGAGGCCCAAATATGTTTCAGAGTAATTGTGTTCCAGGTGAGGCCAGATGGAGACAACATGGACCAGGTTCAGGAGAGCCCCATATGGAAACCAGAGCCACCAAATCCAGGTGAGGTCAAGGTGGGACCACAGTCACAAGGTCCAGGTGAGGCGCAGGTGGCAACAGGATTCACCAAGTCCAGGTGAGATTCAGGTGGCGACCAGTCACCAGATCCAGGTGCGGACCAGTTAAGGACCAGATTCACCAGGCCCAATTGAAGCCCAAGGGGTGACTAGAGACACCAGGTAAGGGTGAGGCTCAGAGGGGGAACCAGAGTAACCAGTTTAGTTTGAGGCCCAGAATGGGACCAAAGGTCCCTGGTCAAAGTGAGGCCCAGGTGTGGAATATAGTTTACAGGTCCCAGTGATGCCTGGGTGAGGTCCAGAGTCACTAGGGCCATGCAGGCCCAGATGGGGAACAGAATCACTAGGTCCTGGTGAGGCATAGATAAGACCACAGTCACCAGTATCAGGTGAGCTCCTTGTGGGAACTAGAGCCACTCTATCCAGCAGAGTACCAGGTCCATGTGAGGCCCACGTGAGGATCAGATTCATCAGGTCGAATTGAGGCATAGCTGGGGACAAGTGTCACCAGGTCTGGGTGCGGCCTAGGTGGGGCAAGATTCAGCAGTTCTGAGTTAGGTCAAAGTGGGGACGAGAGACACCAGGTCCAGGTGAGGCCAAACTGAGGACCAGAGTCACCAGATCCAGGTGAGGTCCATGTTGGAAAGAGAGTCACCAGGTCCAGGACAGGTCCAGGTGGGGACGAGAGTCACCAGATCCAGGTGAAGCCCAGGTGGGGACCAGTCACCAGATCTAGGTGAAGCCCAGGTGGGGACCAGAGTCACTAGATCCAGATGAGGCCCAGGTGAGGACCAGAGTTACCAGGTACACGTGAGGCCCCGGTGGGTATCAGAGGCAACAGGTCCATGTGAGGCCGGTTTGGGGACCATGGTCAACAGGTCTACTTGAGGCCTCAGTGTGGAACACTGTAACCAGGTCCAGGTGAGTCCCCGGTGGTGACAAGAGGCCCAATGGGAACCAGGATCACCACGTCCAGGGGAGGCCCTTGAAAGGACCACAGTCAACAGTACGAGGTCAGGCGCAGGTGGCAACCAGGGTCAGCAGGTCCAAGTCAGGCCAAAGTGGGGTTCACAGTCACTAGGGCACGGTGAGACCCAGAGGGGGACCAGAGTCACCTGGTCCAGGTGAGGTCCAGTTGTGGAACACAGTCTCTGGGTCCCAATTTTGCCCAGTCTAGGACCATGGTCAACAGGGCCAGGTGAGGCCCAGATGGGGACTGGAGTCCCCAATTCCAGGTGAAGCCTAGGTGGGGACCACAGTCACCAGATCCAGGGTATTCTCAGGTGCAGACCAGAATCACCAAGTCCAGGTGAGGTGCAGGTGGCAACCACACTCACCAGGTCCCGGTGAGGCCCTGGTGGGGACCAGAGTCCCGAGGTACATGAGAAGCTAGAAAGACTGCAGCCACCAAGTCCACATGATCCATATGGGAACGAGAATCACCAGTGACAGGAGAGGCCCAGGTGGGGATCCGACTCACCATGTCCACGTGAGACCCAGGTGGGAACCAGTGTCACCATGTGCAGGAGTGGCCCAGGTGAAGACCAGAGTTGATAGGTCCGGCTGGGTCACTGTTAGTGTACAGTGTAACCATATCCTGATGCTACCCAGGTGGGTACCAGAGACACCAGGTCCTGGTGAGGCCCAGGTGGGATAAGAGACATGAAGTCCAGGTGAGGTCCCGGTGGGAACCACCGTCACCAGGTCAGGTGAGGCCATGCTTAGGATCAGAGTCACCAGTTACAGGTGTGGCCCAGGTGGAGCCAGAGTCACTTGGTACAGAAGAGGCCAAAGTCCAGACCAGAGTTACCAGGATCAGGTCAGTCCGAGTGGGGAATAGAGTAACCATGTCCCGATGATGCCCAGGTAGAACCAGAGTCACCAGGTGCAGATGGGGCGCAGGTGTGGAGCATGATCACTAGGTCCCAGTGAGGCCCAGTTGAGGACCAGAGACACCAGATATGGTTGAGGCCTAGAGGGATACTAGAAACACCTGGTCCAGGTGACCTCCAGATGAGGACCAGAGTCACCATGTCTGGGTGAGGCCCAGAAAGGTTCCAGAGTCATCATGTCCAGGTGAGGCTCAGGTGTGGAACAGAGTCACCAGGTACCAATGATGCCCAGGTGAGGACCAGAGTCACCAGGTCTGGGTGACCCGCAGATAGGATCAGAGTCACCAGTTCCAGGTGAGGCCAAGAAAGAGTCCACAGCAATCAGGTTCGGGTGGTGAACAAAGTCCCGAGGACTGGGTGAGGCCCAGATGGGGACCAGATTCACCAGGTCCAGGTGATTTCCAGGTGGTGAACAGAGTTACGAGTTCCGAGTGAGGACCAAGTAAGGACCAGATTCACCAGGTCCAAGTGAGGCCCACGTGGGGACCTGTGTCACCAGGCATGTGTGAGGCCCAAGTGACAACCTCTCTCACCAGGTCCATGTGAGGCCAACCTGCAGGCCATTCAGAGGTACCATGTCCTGATGATGCCGAGGTAGGAACTAGAGTTCTCAGGTCCAGGTGAGGCCAACCTGCAGGCCATGCAGTGGAACATGTCCCGATGAAGCCCAGGTAGGAACCAGAGTTACCAGGTCCAGGTGAGGCCAACCTGCAGGCCATGCAATGGACCCATGTTCCGATGATGCCCAGGTAGGGAACAGAGTCTCCAGGTCCAATGAGGCCCAGATGGAGCATATTCACTAGGTGCAGGTGAGGCCCAGTTGAGGATCACAGTCACCAGATCTGGTTGAGTCCTAGAGGGGTACCTGAATCACCTGGACCAGGTGACATCCAGATGGGGACCAGAGTCACCAGGTCAGGGTGAACCCAACCTGTAGGTCAGAGTCTCCAGATACAGGTGATTCCCTAGTGGGGACCGGAGTCACAGGTAAATGTCAGTCAACAAGAACACCACAGTCAACAGGGCCAGGTGTGTTTCATGTGGGAACGAGAGTCACCAGGTCCAGGTGAGACCCAGGTGGGGACCACAGTCACCAGGTCCAGATTGAGGCCTAGGTGGGGGGACCATATTCATCAGGACCATTTGAGGCCAAAGTGTGGAGCAAAGTTATCATGTCCAGGTGAGGCCCAGGTGGGGAACAGAGTAACCATGTCCCATTGATGCCAGGTGGGAAAAGAGTCACAAGGTCCAGACGAGGCCTAAGTGAGGAGTAGATTCACCAGGTCCTGTTGAGGCCCAGCTGAGGACCAGTGTCCCCAGCTCCGGGAGAGTCCCAGAGGGGGACCAGAGTCACCCGGTTCTGGTGATATCCAGGGGTGACCAGAGTCACCACGTCAGGGTGAGGCCCAGAGGGGGACGAGAATCACTAGGTCCAGATGAGACCCCGATGTGGAACTGGGAACCCTGGTCCCATGATGCCCATATGAGGACCTGAGTCACCAGGTCCAGGTGAGGTCCAGGTGGGGACCAGAGTCACTAGGTCCAGATGAGGCCCAGGTGAGGATCAGAGTTACCAATACACATGAGCCCCCGGCGGGGATCAGAGCCAAAAGGTCCACGTGAGGCCTGCTTGGGGACCATCGTCAACAGGTCTACCTGAGGCCCAGGTGTGGAACACTGTAAGCCTGTCCAGGTGAGTCCCCAGTGGTGACAAGAGTCACCACGTCCAGTTGAGGACCAATTGGGGACCAGGATCACCAGGTACAGGGGAGGCCCTTGAGAGAACCAGAGTCAACAGTTCGAGGTCAGGAGCAGGTGGCAACCAGGGTCAGCAGGTCCAAGTCAGGCCAAAGTGGGGTTCACAGTCACTAGGGCACAGTGAGACCCAGAGGGGGACCAGAGTCACCTTGTCCAGGTGAGATCCAGTTGTGGAACACAGTCACCGGGTCCCAATTCTGCACAGTTGAGGACCACGGTCAACAGGGCCAGTTGAGGCCCAGATGGGGACCGGAGTCCCCAAATTCAGGTGAAGCCCAGGTGGGGACCACAGTCACCAGATCCAGGGTAGTCTCAGGTGGAGACCAGAATCACCAGGTCCTGGTGAGTTGCAGGTGGCAACCACACTCACCAAGTCCCGGTGATGCCCTGGTGGGGACCAGAGTCACGAGGTACATGAGAAGCTAGTAACACTGCAGCCACCAGGTCCACATGATGTCCATGTGGGAACGAGAATTACAAGATACAGGTGAGGACCAAGTGGGGATCTGAGTCACCATGTCCAGGTGAGACCCTGGTGGGAACCAGTGTCACCGTGTCCAAGTGTGGACCAGGTGAAGACAAGAGTTAATATATCCGGCCGCGTCACTTTTGGTGAACAGTGTAACCATATCCTGATGCTACTCAGGTGGGTACTAGATACAAGGTCCTGGTGAGTCCCAGTTGGGACCAGAGACATGAGGTCCAGGTGAGGAACCGATGGAAACCACAGTCACCAGGTCAGGTGAGGCCATGCTTAGGATCAGAGTCACCACTTACAGGTGAGGTCCAGGGGGAGCCAGAGTCACATGGCACAGAAGAGGCCAAAGTCAGGACCAGAGTTACCACGATCAGGTCAGTCCCACTGGGAATAGAGTAACCACGTCCCGATGATGCCCAGGTAGAACCACAGTTACCAGGTCCAGGTGCGGCCAACCTAAAGGCCATGCAGTGGAACCTTGTCCCGATGATGCCCAGGTAGGGATCAGAGTCACCAGGTCCAAATGAGGTCCAGATGGAGCATATTCACTAGGTCAAGCCGAGGCCCAGTTGAGGACCAGAGACACCAGATATGGTTTAGGCCTAGAGGGATACCAGAATAACCTGGTCCAGGTGACATCCAGATGGGGACCAGAGTCTCCAGGCCTGAGTCACGCGCAGAGAGGATAAGAGTCACCAGTTCCAGGTGAGGCCAAGAAAGAGTCCAAAGCAATCAGGTCCAGGTGGGGAACAAACTCACCAGGACTGGTTGAGGCCCAGATGGGGAAGAGATTCAGCAGGTCCAGGTGAGGCCCAGGTGGTGACTAGAATCCCCGGGTCTGGGAGAGGACCAAGTAAGGACCAGATTCACCAGGTCCAAGAGAACCACGTGGGTTCCTGAGTTACCAGGTAATGGTGAAGCTCAGGTTGCAACCCCACTCACCAGGTCCAGGTGAGGCCAACCTGCAAGCCAGAGTCACCAGATCCAGGTGAGGCCCTAGGGGGACCGGTGTCACCAGGTAAATGTGAGTCTACAAGAAAACAACAGTCACAGGTCCAGGTGTGTTTCATGTGGGAACGAGAGTCACCAGGTCCAGGTGAGACCCAGGTGGGGACCACAGTCACCAGGTCCAGATTGAGGCCTAGGTGGGGGGACGAGAATCATCAGGAGCAGTTGAGGCCAAAGTGTGGAGCAAAGTTATCATGTACAGGTGAGGCCCAGGTGGGGTACAGAATAACCATGTCCCATTGATGTCAGGTGAGAAAAGAGTCACAAGGTCCAAAGGAGGCCTAAGTGAGGAGTAGATTCACCAGGTCCTGTTGAGGATCAGCTGAGGACCAGTGTCCCCAGCTCCGGGTGAGTCCCAGAGGGGGACCAGAGTCACCCGGTTCTGGTGATATCCAGGTGGGGACCAGAATCACCACGTCCGGGTGAGGCCCAGAGTGGGACGAGAATCACTAGGTCCAGATGAGGCCCCGATGTGGAACTGAGAAACCAGGTCCCATGAAGCCCATATGAGGACTTGAGTCACCAGGTCCAGGTGAGGTCCCTGTGGGAACCAGTCAACTCGTCCAGGTGAGGTCCAGGTGGGACCACAGTCACAAGGTCCAGGTGAGGCGCAGGAGGCAACAGGATTCACCAAGTCCAGGTGAGGCCCAGGTGGCGACCAGTCACCAGATCCAGGTGCGGAACAGCTAAGGACGAGATTCTCCAGGCCCAAGTGAAGCCCAACGGGTGACGAGATTCACCAGGGCAGGGTGAGGCCCAGAGGGGGGACCAGAGTAACCAGTTTAGTTTGAGGCCCAGAATGGGACCAGAGGTCCCTGGTCAAAGAGAGGCCCAGGTGTGGAATAGAGTATCCAGGTCACAATGACGCCTGGGTGAGGACCAGAGTCACTAGGGCCATGCAGGCCCAGATGGGGAACAGAATCACTAGGTCCTGGTGAGGCATAGAATAAGACCACAGTCAGCAGTATCAGGTGAGCCCCTTGTGAGAACCAGAGCCACTCTATCCAGCTGAGTCCCAGGACCAGGTGAGTCCCACGTGAGGACCAGATTCATCAGGTCGAATTGAGGCGTAGCTGGGGACAAGAGTCACCAGGTCTGGGTGCGGCCTAGGTGGGGCAAGATTCAGCAGTTCTGAGTTAGGTCAAAGTGGGGACGAGAGACACCAGGTCCAGGTGAGGCCAAACTGAGGACCAGATTCACCAGATCCAGGTGAGGTCCATGTTGGAAAGAGAGTCACGAGGTCCAGGAGAGGTCCAGGTGGGGTCCAGAGTCACCAGATCCAGGTGAAGTCCAGGTGGGGACCAGAGTCACCAGATCCATGTGAAGCCCAGGTGGGGACCAGAGTCACTAGGTCCAGATGAGGCCCAGATGAGGACTAGAAATACCAGGTACACGTGAGGACCCGGTGGGGATCAGAGGCAACAGGTCCATGTGAGGCCGGCTTAGGGACCATGGTCAACAGGTCTACTTGAGGCCCAGGTGTGCAACACAGTAAGCAGGTCCAGGTGAGTCCCCATTGGTGACAGGAGTCACCACGTCCAGGTGTGGGCCAGGTCCGACCAGGATCACCAGGTCCAGGGAAGGCCCTTGAAAGAACCAGAGTCAAAATTTCGGGGTCAGGCGGAGGTGGCAACCAGGGTCAGCAGGTCCAAGTCAGGCCAAAGTGGGGTTCACAGTCACTAGGGCACGGTGAAACTAGAGTGGGACCAGAGTCACCTGGTCCAGGTGAGGTCCACTTGTGGAACACAGTAACTGGGTCCCAATTTTGCACAGTTGAGGACCATGGTCAACAGGGCCAGGTGAGGCCCAGATGGGGACCGGAGTCCCCAAATCCAGGTGAAGCCCAGGTGGGGACCACAGTCACCAGATCCAGGGTAGTCTCAGGTGCAGACCAGAATCACCAGGTCCATGTGAGTTGCAGGTGGCAACCACACTCACCCGGTCCCGGAGAGGCCCCGGTGGGGAACAGAGACACGAGGTATATGAGAATCTAGAAACACTGCAGCCACCAGGTCCACATGATGTCCATGTGGGAACGAAAATCACCAGTTACAAGTGAGGACCAGGTGGGGATCCGACTCACCATGTCCAGGTGAGACCCAGGTGGGAACCAGTGTCACCATGTCCTGGTGTGCCCCTCGTGAAGACCAGAGTTATTAGGTCCGGCTGGAAGAGTGTTAGTGAACAGTGTAACCATATCCTGATGCTACACAAGTGGGTACCAGAGACACCAGCTCCTTGTGAGGCCCAGGAGTTACCGGAGACATGAGGTCCAGGTGACGTCTCGATGGGAACCACAGTCACCAGGTCAGGTTAGGCCATGCTTAGGATCAGAGTCACCAGGTACAGGTGAGGCCCAGGTGGAGCCAAAGTCACCTGGTACAGAAGAGGCCAAAGACAGGACCAGAGTTCCCAGGATCAGGTCAGTCCCAGTGGGTAATACAGTAACCATGTCCCAATGATGCCCAGGTAGAATCAGAGTCACCAGGTCCAGCGAGGCGCAGGTGGGGAGAATATTCACTAGGTCCAGGTGAGTCCAGATGAGGACCAGAGTCACCAGGTCTAGTTGACGCCTAGAGGGGTACCAGATTCACCTGGTCTAGGGGACATCCAGATGGGGACCAGAGTCACCATGTCAGGGTGAGGCCCAGAGGGCATCCAGAATCATCATGTCCAGGTGAGGTTCAGGTGTGGAACAGAGTATCCAGGTCATAATGGTCCACATGTGAGGATCAGAGTCACCAGATCTGGGTGAGGCCCAGTTAGGAGCAGAGTCACAAGTTCCAGGTGAGGCCAAGAAGGAGTCCACAGCAATCAGGTCCAGGTGGGGATAAAAGTCACCAGGAATGGGTGAGGCCCAGATGGGGACCAGATTCACCAGGTCCAGGTGATTCCCAGGTGGTGACAAGGGTTACCAGTTCCGGGTGAGGACGAGGTAAGGACCAGATTCACCAGGTCCAAGTGAAGCCCACGTGAGACCTGTGTCACCAGGTATGGGTGAGGCCCAGGTGGCAAGCCCACTCACCAGGTCCAGGTGACGCCAACCTGCAGGCTATGCAGAGGAACCGTGTCCCGATGATGCCCTGGTAGGGACCAGAGTTACCAGGTCAAGAAGAGGCCAACCTGCAGACCATTATGTGGAACCATGTCCCGTTGTTGCCCCCATAGGGACCAGAGTCACTAGGTCCAAATGAGGCCCAGATGGAGCATATTCCCTAGGTCCAGATGAGGCCCACTTGAGGACCAGAGTCACCAGATCTGGTTGAGGCCCAGAGGGGTACCAGATTCACCTGGTCTAGGTGACATCCAGATGGGGACCAGAGTAACCATGTCAGGGTGAGTCCCAGAGGGGATCCAGAGTCATCATGTCCAGGTGAGGCTGAGGTGTGGAACAGAGTATCCAGGTCATAATGGTCCACAGGTGAGGACCAGAGTCCCCAGATCTGGGAGAGGCCCAGTTAGGATCAGAGTTACCACTTCCAGGTGAGGCCAAGAAGGTGTCCACAGCAATCAGGTCCAGGTGGGGAACAAATTCACCAGGACTAGGTGATGCCCAGGTGGGGACCAGATTTACCACTTCCGGGTGAGGACTAGGTAAGGACCACATTCACCAGGTCCAATTGAGGCCCACGTGGGGACCTTTGTCACCAGGCATGTGTAAGATCCAGGTGGGAACCCCACTCACCAGGTCAAGATGTCCCGATGATGCCCAGGTAGGGACCAGAGTTACCAGGTCCAGGTGAGGCAAACCAGCAGGCCATGCAGTGGAACAATTTCACGATGATTCCCAGTGAGTGACCAGAGTCACCAGGTCCAAATGAGGCCCAGATGGAGCATATTCACCAGGTCCAGGTGAGGCCCAGTTGAGGACAAGAGTCACCAGATCTGGTTGAGGCCTAGAGCGGTTCCAGAATCACCTGGTCCAGGTGACATCAAGATGGGGACCAGATCACCAGGTCAGGGTGAGTCCCAGAAAGGTCCCAGAGACATCATGTCCAGGTGAGGCTCAGGTGTGGAACAGAGTAACCAGGTACCAATGATGCCCAGGTGGGGACGAGAGTCACCAGGTCTGGGTGACGCACAGATAGGATCAGAGTCACCAGTTCAAGGTGAGGGCAAGAAAGAGTCCAGAGCAATCGGGTCCAGGTGGGGAACATAGTCACCAGGACTGGGTTAGGCCCAGATGGGGACCAGATTCACCAGGTCTAGGTGAGGCCCAGGTTGTGACAAGATTCCCCGGGTCTGGGAGAAGACCAGGTAAGGGCCATATTCACCAGGTCCAAGAGGCCCACGTGGGGACCTGACTCACCAGGTATGGGTGAGGCCCAGGTGGCATCCCACTAACCAAGTCCAGGTGAGGCCAACTTGCAGGCCAGAGTCACCAGATCCAGGTGAGGCCCTAGTGGGGCCAGAGTCACCAGGTAAATGTGAGTCTACAAGTACACCACAGTGACCAGGTCCAGGTTTGGTTCATGTGGGAACGAGAGTCACAAGGTCCAGGTGAGACCCAGGTGTGGATGACAGTCTCCAGCTCCAGATTGAGGCCTAGGTGGGAGGACCAGAGTCATCGGGACGAGTTGAGTCCAAAGTATGGAGCAAAGTTATCATGTCCAAGTGAGGCCCAGGTGGGGAACAGAGTAAAAATGTGCCATAGATGCCAGGTGGGAAAAGAGTCACAAGGTCCAGAGGAGGCCTAAGTGAGGAGTAGATTCACCAGGTCCTGTGGAGGCCCAGTTGAGGATAAGTGTCCCCAGCTCTGGGTGATTCCCAGAGGGGGACCAGAGTCACCCGGTTCTGGTGTGAGTCAGGTGCGGACCAGAGTCACCACGTCAGGATGAGGCCCAGAGGGGAACGAGAATCACTAGGTCAGATGAGGCCCCGATGTGGAACTGAGAAAACAGGTCCCATCATGCACATATAAGGACCTGAGTCACCAGGCCCAGGGGAGGTCCCTGTGGGAACCAGTCACCTCGTCCAGGTGAGGCCCATGTGGGACCACAGTAACCAGTTCCAGGTGAGGCCCAGGTATATAAGAGAGTATCCAGGTCCCAATGATGCCTAGGTAAGGACCTGAGGCAACAGGTCCAGGAGAGGCCCAAATATGGATCAGAGTCATTGTGTTCCAGGTGAGGCCAGATGGAGACCACAGGAACCAGGTCCAGGAGAGCCCCATATGGGAACCAGAGACACCAGATCCATGTGAGGTCCAGGTGGGACCACAGTCTCAAGGTCCAGGTGAGGCGCAGGTGGCAACAGGATTCACCAAGTCCAGGTGAGGCCCAGGTGGCGACCAGTCACCAGATCCAGGTGAGGACAAGCTAAGGACCAGATTCACCAGGCCCAGGTGAAGCCCAAGGGGTGACCAGCGTCACCAGGTAAGGGTGAGGCCCAGAGGGGAAACCAGAGTAACCAGTTTAGTTTGAGGCCCAGAATGGGACCAGAGGTCCCTGGCCAAAGTGACGCCCAGGTGTGGAATAGAGTATCCAGGTCCCAATGATGCCTGGGTGAGGACCAGAGTCACTAGGGCCATGCAGACCCAGATGGGGAACAGAATCACTTGGTCCTGGTGAGGCATAGAATAAGACCACAGTCAGCAGTATCAGTGGAGCCCCTTGTGGGAACCAGAGCCACTCTATCCAGCTGAGTCCCAGGTCCATGTGAGGCCCACGTGAGGATCAGATTCAACAGGTCGAATTGAGGCATAGCTGGGGACAAGAGTCACCAGGTCTGGGTGCGGCCTAGGTGGGGCAAGATTCAGCAGTACTGAGTTAGGTCCAAGTGGGGACGAGAGATACCAGGTCCAGGTGAGCTCAAACTGAGGACCAGAGTCACCAGATCAAGGTGAGGTCCATGTTGGAAAGAGAGTCACCAGGTCCAGGAGAGGTCCAGGTGGGTACCAGAGTCACCAGATCCAGGTGAAGTCCCGGTGGGGACCAGAGTCACCAGATCCAAGTGAAGCCCAGGTGGGGACCAGAGTCACTAGGTCCAGATCAGGCCCAGGTGAGGACTTGTGTTACCAGGTACACGTGAGGCCCCGGTGGGGATCAGAGGCAACAGGTCCATGTGAGGCCGGTTTGGGGACCATGGTCAACAGGTCTACTTTAGGCCCATGTGTGGAACACAGTAAACAGGTCCAGGTGAGTCCCTGGTGGTGACAAGAGTCACCACGTCCAGGTGAGACACAGGTGGGGACCAGGATCAGCAGGTACAGTGGAGGCCCTTGAAAGAACCAGAGTCAACAGTTCGAGGTCAGGCACAGTTGGCAACCAAGGTCAGCAGGTACAAGTCAGGCTAACGTGGGGTTCAGAGTCATTAGGGCACGGTGAGACCCGGAGGGGGACATGAGTCACATGGTCCAGGTGAGGTCCAGTTGTGGATAAAAGTCACCGGGTCCCAATTTTGCCCAGTTGAGGACCATGGTCAACAGGGCCAGGTGGGGCCAAGATGGGGACCGGAGTCCCCAAATCCAGGTGAAGCCCAGGAGGGGACCACAGTTATCAGATCCAGGGTAGTCTCAGGTGCAGACCAGAATCACCAGGTCCAGGTGAGGTGCAGGTGGCAACCACACTCACCAGTTCCCGGTGAGTCCCTGGTGGGGATAAGAGACACGAGGTACATGAGAAGCTAGAAACACTGCAGCCACCAGGTCCACATGATGTCCATGTGGGAACGAGAATCACCAGTTACAGGTGAGGACCAGGTGAGGAACTGACTCACCATGTCCAGGTGAGACCCAGGTGGGAACCAGTGTCACCATGTCCAGGTGTGGAACAGGGGAAAACCAGAGTTAATAGGTCCGGCTGGGTCACTGTTAGTGAACAGTGTAACCATATCCTGATGCTACTCAGGTGGGTACCAGATACAAGGTCCTGGTGAGGCCCAGGTGGGACCAGAGACAAGAGGTCCAGGTGAGGTACAGATGGAAACCACATTCACCAGGTCAGGTGAGGCCGTGCTTAGGATCAGAGTCACCAGTTACAGGTGAGTCCCAGGTGGAGCCAGAGTCACCATGTCCAGATGAGGCGAAGTTGGGGCGCATATTCACTACGTCCCGTTGAGGCCCAGAAGAGGACCAGAGTCACCAGGTCTAGTTGAGGCCTAGAGGGGTACCAGATTCACCTGGTCTAGGTGACATCCAGATGGGGACCAGAGTCACCATGTCAGGGAGAGGCCCAGAGGGGATCCAGAGTCATCATGTCCAGGATAGTCTCAGGTGTGGAACAGAGTATCCAGGTCATAATGTTCCACAGGTGAGGATCAGAGTCAACAGATCTGGGTGAGGCTCAGTTAGGATCAGAGTCAACAGTTCCAGGTGAGGCTAAGAAGGAGTCCACAGAATTCAGGGCCAGGTGGGGAAAAAAGTAACCAGGACTGGGTGAGGCCCCAGTGGGGACACAGATTCACCAGGTCCAGGTGATTCCCAGGTGGTGACCAGAGTTACCGGATTCACCAGGTCCAGGTGATCCCCAGTTGGTGAGCAGGATTACCAGATACACCATGTCCAAGCGAGGCCCACGTAGGGGCCTGTGTCACCAGGTATGGGTGTGGCCCAAGTGGCAACCCTACTCATCAGGTCGAGGTGAGGCCTACCTGCAGGCCATGCAGTAGAACCAGGTCCCCATGATGCCCTGGTAGGGACCAGAGTAACCAGGTCCAAATGAGGCCAAGATGGAGCATATTCACTAGGACCAGCCGAGGCCCAGTTGAGGACCAGAGAAACCAGATCTGGTTGAGGCCTAGAGGGGTACCAGAATCCCCTGGTCCAGGTGACATCCAGATGGGGACCAGAGTCACCAGGTCAGGGTGAGGCCCAGAGTGGTTCCTGAGTCATCATGTCTAGGTGAGGCTCAGGTGTGGAACAGAGTCACCAGGTACCAATGATGCCCAGGTGAGGACCAGAGTCACCAGGTCTGGGTGACAAGCAGATAGGATCAGAGTCACAAGGTCCAGGTGAGGCCATGAAAGAGTCCACAGCAATCAGGTCAAGGTGGGGAACAAAGTCACCAGGACTGAGTGAGGCCCAGATGGGGACCGGAATCACCAGGTCCAGGTAAGGCCCACGTGGTGACCAGAGTCCCCGGGTCTGGGAGAGGACTAGGTAAGGACCAGATTCACCAGGTCAAAGAGGCACAGGTGGAGAACTGAGTCACCATGTATGGGTGAGACCCAAGTGGCATCCCCACTAACCAGGTCCATGTGAGGCCAACCTGCAGGCCAAGTCACCCGATTCACGTGAGGCCCTAGTGGGGACTGGAGTCACCAGTTAAAAGTGATTCTACAAGAACAACACAGTCACCAGGACCTGTGTGGTTCATTTAGGAACGGGATTCACCAGGTCCAGGTGAGACCCAGGTGTGGACCACAGTCACCAGGTCCAGATTGAGGCCTAGGTCGGGGGACCAGAGTCATCAGGACCAGTTGAGGACAAAGTGTGGAGCAAAGTTATCATGTCCATGTGAGGCCCAGGTGGGAAGAGTAAGCATGTCCCATTGATGCCAGGTGGGAAAAGAGTCACAAGGTCCAGACGAGGCCTTAGTGAGGAGTAGATTCACCAGGTTCTGTTGATGCCCAGTTGAGGACCAGTGTCCCGAGCTCCGGGTGATTCCCAGAGGGGGACCAGTGTCACCCGGTTCTGGTGATATCCAGGTGGGGACCAGAGTCACCACGTCAGGGTGAGGCCCAGAGGGGGACGAGAATCACTAGGTCCAGATGAGACCCCGATGTGGAACTGAGAACCCTGGTCCCATGATGCCCATATGAGGCCCTGAGTCACCAGGTCCAGGTGAGGACCCTGTGGGAACCAGTCACCTCGTCCAGGTGAGGCCCAGGTGGGACCACAGTCACCAGGTCCAGGTGAGGCCCAGGTATATAGAGAGTATCCAGGTCCCAATGATGCCCAGGTAAGGACCAGAGTCAACAGGTCCAGGAGAGGACCATATATGGATCAGAGTCATTGTGTTCCAGATGAGGCCAGATGGAGACCACAGGAACCTGGTCCAGGAGAGCCCCATATGGGAACCAGAGCCAACAGATCCAGTTGAGGTCCAGTTGGGACCACAGTCAGAATGTCCAGGTGAGGCGCAGGTGGCAACAGGATTCACCAAGTCCACGTGAGGCCCAGGTGGCCGCCAGTCACCAGATCCAGATGCGGACCAGCTAAGGACCAGATTCACCAGGCCCAAGTGAAGCCCAAGGGGTGACCAGAGTCACCAGGTAAGGGTGAGGCCCAGAGGGGAACCAGAGTAACCAGTTTAGTTTGAGGCCCAGAATAGGACCAGAGGTCCCTGGTCAAAGTGAGGCCCAGATGTGGAATAGAGTATCCAGGTCCCAATGATGCCTGGGTGAGGACCAGAGTCACTAGGGCCATGCAGGCCCAGATGGGGAACAGAATCACTAAGTCCTGGTGAGGCAGAGAATAAGACCACAATCACCAGTACCAGGTGTGCCCCTTGTGGGAACCAGAGCCACTCTATCCAGCTGAGTCCGAGGTTCATATGAGGCCCACGTGAGGACCAGATTCATCATTTCGAATTGAGGCATAGCTGGGGACAAGAGTCACCAGGTCTGGGTGCGGCCTAGGTGGGGCAAGATTCAGCAGTTCTGAGTTAGGTCAAAGTGGGGACGAGAGACACCAGTCCAAGTGAGGTCAAACTGAGGACCAGTGTCACCAGATCCAGGTGAGGTCCATGTTGTAAAGAGAGTCACCAGGTTCAGGAGAGGTCCTGGTGGGGACCAGAGTCACCAGATCCAGGTGAAGTCCAGATGGGGACCAGAGTCTCCAGATCCAGGTGAAGCTCAGTTGGAGACCAGAGTCTCTAGGTCCAGATGAGGCCCATGTGAGGACCAGAGTTACAAGGTACACGTGAGGCCCCGTTGGGGATCAGAGGCAACAGGTCCATGTGAGGCCGGCTTGGAGACCATGGTCACCAGGTCTACTTGAGGCCCAGGTGTGGAACAAAGTAACCAGGTCATAATGGTCCACAGGTGAGGACCAGATTCACCAGATCTGGGTGAGACCCAGTTAGGATCAGAGTCACCATTTCAAAGTGAGGCCAAAAGGAGTCCATAGCAATCAGGCCCAGGTGGGGACAAAGTCACCAGGACTGGGTGAGGCCCAGGTGGGACCAGAGACATGAGGTCCGGGTGAGGTCCCGATGGGAACCACAGTCACCAGATCAGGTGAGGCCATGCTTAGGATCAGAGTCACCAGTTCCAGGTGAGGCCAAGAAGGAGTCCACAGCAATCAGGTGCAGGTGGGGTGACAAAGTCACCTGGATTAGATGAGGACCAGATGGGGACCAGATTAACAGGTTCAGGTGATTCCCAGGTGGGGACCTGAGTTAGGAGTTTCGGGTGAGGACCAGGTAAGGACCAGATTCACCAGGTCCAAGTGAGGCCCACGTGGGGACCTGTGTCACCATGCATGCGTGAGGCCAAGGTGACAACGCCACTCACCAGGTCCAGGTGAGTCCAACCTGCAGGCCATGGAGAGGAACCATGTCCCGATGATGCCCAGGTAGGATCTAGAGTTACAGGGTCCAGGTGAGGCCAACCTGCAGGCCATGTGTGGAACCATGTCCCGATGATGCCCAGGTAGGGACCAGAGTTACCAGGTCCAGGTGAGGCCAACCTGCAGGTCATGCAGTGGAACCATGTCCCGATGATGCCCAGGTAGGGACCAGAGTCACCAGGTGCAAATGAGGCCCAGATGGAGCATATTCACTATCTCCAGGTGAGGCCCAGTTGAGAACCAGAGTCACCAGATCTGGTTGAGGCCTAGAGGGGTACCAGAATCACCTGGTCCAGGTGACATCCAGATGGGGACCAGAATCACCAGGTCAGGGTGAGGCCCAGAGGGGTTCCAGAGTCATCATGTCCAGGTGAGGCTCTGGTGTGGAACAGAGTCACCAGGTACCAATGATGCCCAGGTGAGGACCACAGTCACCAGATCTGGGTGACGCGCAGATAGGATCAGAGTCACCAGTTCCCGGTGAGGCCAAGAAAGAGTCCACAGCAATCAGATCCAGGTGGGGAACAAAGTCACCAGGACTGGGTGAGGCCCAGATGGGGACCAGATTCACAGGTCCAGATGAGGCCCAGTTGGGGACCAGAGTCCCCGGGTCTGGGAGAGGACCAGGTAACGACCAGATTAACAGGTCCAAGAGGTCCACGTGTGGAACTGAGTCACCAGGTATGGGGTGGAAACGCCACTCACCAGGTCCAGGTGAGGACCACCTTCAGGCCAGAGTCACCAGATCCAGGTGAGGCCCTAGTGGGGACCGGAGTCACCAGGTAAATTTTTTTTTTAATTTTTATTTATTTATGATAATCACAGAGAGAGAGAGAGAGTGGCAGAGACACAGGCAGAGGGAGAAGCAGGCTCCATGCACCGGGAGCCTGACGTGAGATTGGATCCCGGGTCTCCAGGATCGCGCCCTGGGCCAAAGGCAGGCGCTAAACCACTGCGCCACCCAGGGATCCCCGGAGTCACCAGGTAAATGTGCGTCTACAAGAACACCACAGTCACCAGGTCCAGGTGTGGTTCATGTGGGAACGAGAGACACCAGGTCCAGGTGAGAACCAGGTGGGTACCACAGTCTCCAGGTCCAGATTGAGGCCTACGTGGGGGGACCAGCGTCATCAGGACCAGTTAAGGCCAAAGTGTGGAGCAAAGTTATCATGTCCAGGTGAGGCCCAGGTGGGAAACAGAGTAACCATGTCCCATTGATGCCAGGTGGGAAAAGAGTCACAAGGTCCCGGTGAGGCGCAGGTGGCAACAGGATTCACCAAGTCCAGGTGAGGTCCAGGTGGCGAACAGTCACCAGATCCATGTGCGGACCAGCTAAGGACCAGATTCACCAGGCCCAAGTGAAGCCCAAGGGGTGACCAGATTTACCTGTAAGGGTGAGGCCCAGAAGGGGAACCAGAGTAACCAGTTTAGTTTGAGGCCCAGAATGGGACCAGAGGTCCGTGGTCAAAGTGAGGCCCAGGTGTGGAATAGAGTATCCAGGTCCGAATGATGCCTGGGTGAGGACCAGAGTCACTAGGGCCATGCAGGCGCAGATGGGGAACAGAATCACTAGGTCCTGGTGAGGCATAGAAAAAGACCACAGTCACCAGTATGAGGTGAGCCCTTTGTGGGAACCAGAGCCACTCTATCCAGTTGACTCCCAGGTCCATGTGAAGCCCACGTGAGGACCAGATTCACCAGGTCGAATTGAGGCATAGCTGGGGACAAGAGTCACCAGGTCTGGGTGCGGCCTAGGTGGGGCAAGATTCAGCAGTTCTGAGTTAGGTCAAAGTGGGGACGAGAGACACGATGTCCAGGTGAGGCCAAACTGAGTACCAGAGTCACCAGATCCAGGTGAGGTCCATGTTGGAAAGAGAGTCACCAGGTCCAGGAGAGGTCCAGGTGGGAACCAGAGTCACTAGATCCAGGTGAAGTCCAGGTGGGGACCAGAGTCACCAGATCCATGTGAAGCCCAGGTGGGGACCAGAGTCACTAGGTCCAGATGAGGCCCAGGTGAGGACCAGTGTCACCAGGTCTAGGTGAGGCCTAGAGGGGTACCAGATTCACCTGGTCTGGTGACATCCAGATGGGGACCAGAGTCCCCATGTCAGGCTGAGGACCAGAGGGGATCCAGAGTCAACATATCCAGGTGAGGCTCAGGTGTGGAACAGAGTATCCAGGTCATAATGGTCCACAGGTGAGGACCAGAGTCACCAGATCTGGGTGAGGCCCAGTTAGGATCAGAGTCAGCATTTCCAGGTTAGCCAAGAAGGAGTCCACAGCAATCAGGTCCAGGTGGGGAAGAAAGTCAACAGGAATGGGTGAGGCCCAGATGGGGACCAGATTCACCAGGCCCAGGTGATTCCCATGTGGTGACCAGAGTTACCAGTTCCGGGTGACCACCAGGTAAGGACCAGATTCACCAGGTCCAAGTGAGGCCCACGTGGGGACCTGTGTCAGTAGGCAAGGTTGAGGCCCAGGTGACAAACCCACTCACCAGTTCCAGGTGAGGCCAACATGCAGGCCATGCAGAGGAACCAGGTCCCAAAGATGCTCAGGTAGGGACGAGTTACCAGGTCCAGGTGAGGCCAACCTACAGGCCATGCAGTGGAACCATGTCCCGATGATGCCCAGGTAGGGACCAGAGTTACCAGGTCCAGGTGAGGCCAACCTGCAGGTCATGCAGTGGAACCATGTCCCGATGATGCCCAGGTAGGGACCATAGACACCAGGTCCAAATGAGGCCCAGATGGAGCATATTCACTAGGTCCAGGTGAGGCCCATTTGAGGACCAGAGTCACCAGACCTGGTTGAGGCCCAGAGGGGTACCATAATCCCCTGGTTCAGGTGACATCCATATGGGGACCAGAGTCACCAAGTCAGGTTGATAGCCAGAGAGGTTCCAGAGTCATCATGTCCAGGGTAGCATCAGGTTGGAACAGAGTAACCAGGACCAATGATGCCCAGGTGAGGACCAGAGTTACCAGGTACACGAGAAGACCCGGTGGAGATCAGAGGCAACAGGTCCATGTGAGGCCAGCTTTGGGACCATGGTCAACAGGTCTACTTGAGGCTCAGGTGTGGAACAGTGTAACCAGGTCTAGGTGAGTAACCGGTGGTGACAAATGTTACCACGTCCAGGTGAGGCCCAGGTGGGGACCAGGATCACCAGGTCCAGGGGAGGCCCTTGAAAGTACCAGAGTCTACAGTACGACGTCAGTCGCAGGTGGGAACCAGGGTCAGCAGGTCCAAGTCAGTCCCAAGTGGGGTTCACAGTCACTAGGGCACGGTGAGACCCAGAGGGGGACCAGAGTCGCCTGGTCCTGGTGAGGTCCAGGTGTGGAACACAGTCACCAGGTCCCAATTTTGCCCAGTTGAGTACCATGGTCAACAGGGCCAGGTGACGCCCAGATGGGGACCGGAGCCCCAAATCCAGGTGAAGCCCAGGTTGAGACCACAGTCACCAGATCCAGGGTAGTCTGAGGTGCAGACCAGAATCACCAGGTCCAGGTGAGGTGCAGGTGGCAACCACACTCACCAGGGCCCGGTGAGGCCCTGATGGGGACCAGAGTCACGAGGTACATGAGAAGCTAGAAAACTGCAGCCACCAGGTCCACAAGATGTCCATGTGGGAATGACAATCACCAGTTACAGGTGAGGACCAGGTGGAGCCAGAGTCACCTGGTACAGAAGAGGCCAAAGTCAGGACCAGAGTTACCAGGATCAGGGCAGTCCCAGTGGGGAATAGAGTAACGATGTCCCAATGCTTCCCAGGTAGAACCAGAGTCGCCAGTTTCAGATGAGGCGGAGGTGGGGAGCATATTCACTAGGACCCAGTTGAGGACCAGAGTCACCCGGTCAAGTTGAGTCCTAGAGCGGTACCAGATTCACCTGGTCTTGGTGATATCCAGATGGGGCCCATGTCACCATGTCAGGCTGAGGCCCAGAGGGGATCCAGAGTCATCATGTCCAGGTGAGGCTCAGGTGTGGAACAGAGTATCCAGGTCATAATGGTCCACAGGTGAGGACCAGAGTCACCAGATCTGGGTGAGGCCCAGTAAGGATCAGAGTCAGCAGTTCCAGGTGAGGCCAAGTAGGAGTCCACAGCAAACAGGTCCAGGCGGGGAGCAAAGTCACCAGGACTGGGTGAGGCCCAGATGGGGACCAGATTCACGATGTCGAGGTGATTCCCAGGTTGTGAAAAGAGTTACCAGTTCCAGGTGAGGACGAGGATAGGACCAGATTCACCAGGTCCAAGTGAAGCCCACGTGGGGCCTTTGTCACCAGGTATGAGTGAGGCCCAGGTGGCAACCCCACTCACCAGGTCCAGGTGAGGCCAACCTGCAGGCCATGTAGAGGAAATATGTCCCGATGATGCCCAGGTAGGGACTAGATTTACCAGGTCCAGGTGAGGCCAACCTGCAGGCCATGCAGTGGAACCATATCCCGATGATACCCAGGGAGTGACCAGAGTCACCAGGTCCAAATGAGGCCAAGATGTATCATATTCACTAGTTACAGGTAAGGCCCTGTTGAGGACCAGAGTTACCAGATCTGGTAGAGGCCCAGTAGGGTACCAGAATCACTTGGTCCAGGTGACATCCAGATGGGGACCAGAGTCACCAGATCCAGGTGACGACCAGGTGGGGACCAGACTCACTAGGTCCAGAAGAGGCCCAGGTGAGGACCAGAGTTACCAGGTACACGTGAGGCTCCGGTGTGGATCAGAGGCAACAGGTCCATGTGAGGCCGACTTGGTTACCATGGTCAACAGGTCTACTTGAAGCCCAGGTGTGGAACACAGTAACCAGGTCCAGGTGAGTCCCCGGTGGTGACAAGAGTCACCACGTCCAGGTGAGGCCCAGGTGGGGACCAGTTTCACCAGGTCCAGGGGAGGCTCTTGAAAGAACCAGAGTCAACATTTCGAGGTCAGGCGCAGGTGGCAACCAGGGTCAGCAGGTCCAAGTCAGGCCAAAGTTGGGTTCACAGTCACTAGGGCACGGTGAGACCCAGAGGGGGACCAGAGTCACCTGGTCCAGATGAGGTCCAGTTGGGGAACACAGTCACCGGGTCCCAATTTTGCCCAGTTGAGGACCATGGTCAACAGGGCCAGGTGAGGCCCATATGGGGACCAGAGTCCCCAAAACCAGGTGAAGCCCAGGTGGGGACCACAGTCACCAGATCCAGTGTAGTCTCAGGTGCAGACCAGAATCACCAGGTCCAGGTGAGGTGCAGGTGGCAACCACACTCACCAGTTCCCGGTGAGGCCCTGGTGGGACCAGAGTCACAAGGGACATGACAAGCTAGAAACACTGCAGCCACCAGGTCCACATGATGTCCATGTGGGAACGAGAATCACCAGTTACAGGTGAGGACCCTGTGGGTATCTGACTCACCATGTCCAGGTGAGACCCAGGTGGGAACCAGTGTCACCATGTCCAGGTGTGGCCCAGGTGAAAACCAGAATTAATAGGTCCGGCTGGGTCACTGATAGTGAACAGTGTAACCATATCCTGATGCTACCCAGGTGGGTACCAGAGACACCAGGTCTTGGTGAGGCCCAGGTGCGACCAGAGATATGAGGTCCACGTGAGTTCCCGATGGGAACCACAGAGACCAGGTCAGGTGAGGCCATGCTTAGGATCAGAGTCACAGGTTACAGGTGAGACCCAGGTGGAGCCAGAGTCACCTGGTACAGAGGAGGCCAAAGTCAGGACCAGAGTTACCAAGATCAGGTCAGGCCCAGTGGGGAATAGAGTAACCATGTCCGGATGATGCCCAGGTAGAATCAGAGTGACCAGGTCCAGATGAGGCGCAGGTGGGGAGTATGTTCACTAGGTCCCGGTGAGGCCCAGTTGAGGACCAGAGTCACCAGGTCTAGTTGAGGTCTAGAGCGGTCCCAGATTAACCTTGTCTAGGTGATATCCAGTTTGGGACCAGAGTCACCATGTCAGGCTGAGGCCCAGAGGGGATCCAGAGTCATCATGTCCAGGTAAGGCTCAGGTGTGGAACAGAGTATCCAGACCATAATGTTCCAAGGTGAGGACCAGAGTCACCAGATTTGGGTGAGGCCCAGTTAGGATCAGAGTCACCAGTTCCAGGTGAGGCCAAGAAGGAGTCCACAGCAATCAGGTCGCGGTAGGGAACAAAGTCACCAGGACTGGGTTAGGCCCAGATGGGGAGCAGATTCACCAGGCCCAGGTGATTCCCAGGTGGTGACCAGATTTACCAGTTCCTGGGAGGACCAGGTAAGGACCAGATTCACCAGGTCCAATTCAGGCCCAAGTGGGGACCTGTCTCACCAGGTATGGGTGAGGCACAATTGGCAACCCCACTCACCAGCTCCAGGTGTAGCCAACCTGCAGGCCATGCAGAGGAACCGTGTCCTGATTATGCCCAGGTAGGGACCAGAGTTACCAAGTCCAGGTGAGGCCAACCTGCAGGCCATGCAGTGGAACCATGTCCCGATGATGCCCAGGTAGGGACCAGAGTCACCAGGTCCAAATGAGGCCCAGATGGAGCATATTCACTAGGTCCAGGTGAGGCCCAGTTGAGGACCAGAGTCACCAGAACTGGTTGTGGCCTAGAGGGGTACCAGAATCACCTGGGTAGGTGACATCCAGATGGGGAGCAGAGTCACCAGGTCAGGGTGAGGCCCAGAGAGGTTCCAGAGTCATCATGTCCAGGTGAGGCTCAGGTGTGGAACAGAGTCACCAGGTACCAATGATGCCCAGGTGAGGACCAGAGTCACCAGGTCTGGTGACGCGCAGATAGGATCAGAGACACCAGTTCCAGGTGAGGCCAAGAAGGAGAACAGCAATCAGGTCCAGGTGGGGAACAAAGTCACCAGGACTGGGTGAGGCCCAAATTGGGATCAGATTCACCAGGGCCAGGTGATTCCCAGGTGGTGACCAGAGTTACCAGTTCCGGGGTAGGTCCAGGTAAGGACCAGATTCACAAGGTCCAAGTGAGGCCCACGTGGGGACCTGTGTCCCCAGGTATGGGTGAGGCACAGGTGGCAACCACACTCACCAGATCCAGGAGAGGCCATCCATCGCGCCATGCAGAGGCATCGTGTCCCGATGATGCCCATGTAGGAACCAGAGTTACCAGGTCCAGGTGATGCCAACCTGCAGGCCATGCAGTGGAACCATGTCCCGATGGTGCACAGGGAGGGACCAGAGTCACCAGGTCCAAATGAGGGCCAGATGGAGCATATTCACTAGGTCCAGGTGAGGCCCAGTTGAGGACCAGTCACCAGATCTGGTTGAGGCCAGAGGGGTACCTAATCACCTGGTCAAGGTGACATCCAGATGGGGACCAGAGTCACCAGGTCAGGGTGAGGCCCAGAGAGGTTCCAGAGTCATCAAGTCCAGGTGAGTCTCAGGTGTGGAACAGAGTCACCAGGTACCAATGATGCCCAGATGAGGACCAGAGTCACCAGATCTGGGTGACGCGCAGATAGGATCAGAGTCACCAGTTCCAGGTGAGGCAAAGAAAGAGTCCACAACAATCGGGTCCAGGTGGGGAACAAATTAACCAGGACTGGGTGAGGCCCAGATGCGGACCAGATTCACCTTGTCCAGTTGAGGTCCAGGTGATGACCAGAGTCCCCAGGTTGGGAGAGGACCAGGTAAGGACCAGATTCACCAGATCTGGGTGACGCGCAGATAGGATTAGAGTAACCAGTTCCAGGTGAGGCCAAGAAAGGGTCCATAGCAATCAGGTCCAGGTGGGGAACAAATTCACCAGGACTGGGTGAGGCCCAGATGGGGACCTGATTCACCAGGTCCAGGTGAGGCCCAGGTGGTGACCAGCGTCCCCGGTTCTGGGAGAGGAGCAGGTAAGGACCAGATTCACCCGGTCCAAGAGGCCCCCGTGGGGACCTCTGTCACTTGGTATGGTTGAGGCCAAGGTGGCACCCCACTCACCAAGTCCAGGTAAGGCAAACCTACAGGCCAGAGTCACCAGATCCAGGTGAGGCCCTAGTGTTGACCGGAGTCACCAGGTAAATGTGAGTCTACAAGAACACCAGAGTCACCAGGTCCAGGTGTGGTTCCTGTGGGAACGAGCGTCACCACGTCCAGGTGAGAAGCAGCTGAAGACCCGAGTTAATAGTTCCGGCTGGGGCACTGTTATTGAACAGTGTAACCATATCCCGATGGTACCCAGGTGGGTACCAGAGACACCAGGTCCTGGTGAGGCCCAGGTGGGACCAGTGACATGCGGTCCAGGTGATTTCCCGATGTGTACCACAGTCAACAGCTCAGGTGAGGCCATGCATAGGATCAGAGTCACCAGTTACAGGTGAGGCCAAGAAAGAGTCCACAGCAAATAGGTCCAGGTGTGGAACAAAGTCACCAAGAATGGGTGAGGCCCAGATGGGGACCAGATTCACCAGGTCCAGGTGAGGCCCAGGTGGTGACCAGAGACGCCGGTTCTGGAAGAGGACCATGTAAGGACCAGATTCACCAGGTCCAAGAGGCCCACGTGGGGACCTGAGTCACCAGGTATGGGTGAGGCCCAGTTGGGAACCCCACTCTCCAGGTCCAGGTGAGGCCAACCTGCAGGCCAGAGTCAACAGATCCATGTGAGGCCCTTGGGGACCGGAGTCACCAGGTAAAAGTGAGTCTACAAGAACAAAACTGTCACCAGGTCCAGGTGTGGTTCATGTGGGAACGAGAGTCACCAGGTCCAGGTGAGACCCAGGTGGGGACCATAGTCACCAGGTCCAGATTGAGGCCTAGATGGGGGGACCAGAGTCATCAGGACCCGTTGAGGCCAAAGTGTGGAGGAAAGTTATCATGTCCAGGTGAGGCCCAGGTGGGGAACAGAGTAACAATGTCCCATTGATGCCAGGTCTGAAAATAGTCACTAGGTCCAGACGAGGCCTAAGTGAAGAGTAGATTCACCAGGTGTTGTTGAGGCCCAGTTGAGAACCAGTGTTCCCAGCTCCGGGTGAGTCCCAGAGGGTGACCAGAGTCACCGGTTCTGGTGATATCCAGGTGGGGACCAGAGTCACCACGTCAGGGTGAGGCCCAGAGGGGGACTAGAATCACTAGGTCCAGGTGAGGCCCCGGTGTAGAACTGAGAAACCAGGTCACATGTTGCCCATATGAGGACCTGAGTCACCAGGTCTAGGTGAGGTCCTTGTGGGAACCAGTCACCTCGTCCAGGTGAGGCCCAGGTGGGACCACAGTCACCAGGTCCAGGTGAGGCACAGGTATATAAGAGAGTATCCAGGTCCCAATGATGCCCAGGTAAGGACCAGAGTCAACAGGTCCAGGAGAGGCCCAAATATGGTTCAGAGTCATTGTGTTCCAGGTGAGGCCAGATGGAGACCACAGGAACCAGGTCCAGGAGAGCCCCATATGGGAACCAGAGCCACCATATCCAGGTGAGGTCCAGATGGGACCACGGTCACAAGGTCCAAGTGAGGCGCAGGTGGCAACAGGATTCACCAACTCCAGGTGAGGCCCTTGTGGCGACCAGTCACCAGAACCAGGTGAGGACCAGCTAAGGACCAGATTCACCAGGCCCAAGTGAAGCCCAAGGGGTGAACAGAGTCACCAGGTAAGGGTGAGGCCCAGAGTGGGAAACAGTGTAAGCAGTTTAGTTTGAGGCCCAGAGTGGGACCCGAGGTCCCTGGTCAAGTGAGACCCAGGTGTGGTATAGACTATCCAGGTCCCAATGATGTCTGGGTGAGGACCAGAGTCACTAGGGCCATGCACGCCCAGATGGGGAACAGAATCACTAGGTCCTGGTGAGGCATAGAATAAGACCACAGTCAGCAGTTTCAGGTGAACCCCTTGTGGGAACCAGAGCCACTCTATCCAGCTGAGTCCCAGGTCCATGTGAGGCCCACATGAGGACCAGATTCATCAGGTCGTATTGAGGCATAGCTGGGTCAAGAGTCACCAGTTCTGGTTGCGGCCTACGTGGGGCAAGATTCAGCAGTTCTGAGTTAGGTCAACGTGGGACGAGAGACACCAGGTCCAGGTGAGGCCAAACTGAGTACCAGAGTCACCAGATCCAGGTGAGGTCCATGTTGGAAGGAGAGTCACCAGTTCCAGGAGCGGTCCATTTGGGGACCAGAGTCACCAGATCCAGGTGAAGTCCAGGTGGGGACCAGAGTCACAATATCCAGGTGAAGCCCAGGTGGGGACCAGAGTCTCTAGGTCCAGTGAAGCCCAGGGGAGGACCAGAGTTACCAGGTACACGTGAGGCCCCGGTGGGGATCAGAGGCAACAGGTCCATGTGAGGCCGGCTTCGGGACCATGGACAACAGGTCTACTTGAGGCCCAGGTGTGAAAGACAGTAACCAGGTCCAGGTGAGTCCCCAGTGGTGACAAGAGTCACCACGTCCAGGTGAGCCCCAGGTGTGGACCAGGATCACCTGGTACAGGGGAGGCCCTTGAAAGAACCAAAGTCAATAGTTCGAGGTCACGCGCAGGTGGCAACCTGTGTCAGCAGATCCAAGTCCGGCCAAAGAGTGGTTCACAGTCACTAGGGCACGGTGAGACCCAGAGGGGGAACAGAGTTACGTGGTCCAGGTGAGGTCCAGTGTTGGAACACAGCCACCGGGTCCCAATTTTGCACAGTTGAGGACCATGGTCAACAGGGCCAGGTGATGCCCAGATGGAGACCTGAGTCCCCAAATCCAGGTGAACCCCAGTGGGGACCACAGTCACCAGATCCAGGGTAGTCTCAGGTGCAGACCAGAATCGCCAGGTCCAGGTGAGGTGCAGGTGGCAACCACACTCACCAGGTGGTGAGGCCCTGGTGGGGACCAGAGTCACGAGGTACATGAGAAGCTAGTAACACTGCAGCCCCAGGTCCACATCATGTCCATGTTGGAAAGAGAATCACCCGTTACACGTGAGGATCAGGTGGGGATCCGACTCACCATGTCCAGGTGAGACCCAGGTGGGAACCAGTGTCACCATGTCCAGGTGTGGCCCAGGTGAAGACCAGAGCTAATAGGTCCGGCTGGGTCACTGATACTGAAGAGTGTAACGATATCCTGATGCTACACAGGTGGGTACCAGAGACACCAGGTCCTGGTGAGGCCCAGGTGGGACCAGAGACATGAGGTCCAGGTGAGGTCCCAATGGGAACCACAGTCACCAGGTCATGTGAGGCCATGCTTAGTATCAGAGTCACCAGTTACAGGTGAGGCCCAGGTGGAGCCAGTGTCACCTGGTACAGAAGAGACCATAGTCAGGACCAGAGTTACCAGGATCAGGTCAGTCCTAGTGGGGAATACAGTAACCATGTCCTGGTGATGCCCAGGTAGTACCAGAGTCACCAGGTCTAGATGAGGCGCAGGTGGGGAGCATGTACACTAGGTCCCGGTGAGACCCAGTTGAGGACCAGAGTCACCAGGTCAAGTTGAGGCCTAGAGGGGTACCAGATTTACCTGGTCTAGGTGACATCCAGATGGGGACCAGAGTCACCAGGTCAGGCTGAGGCCCAGAGGGGATCCAGAGTCATCATGTCCAGGTGAGGCTCAGGTGTGGAACAGAGTATCCAGGTCATAATGGTCCACAGGTGAGGACCAGAGTCACCAGATCTGGGTGAGGCCCAGTTAGTATCAGAGTCACCAGTTCCAGGTGAGGCCAAGAAGGAGTCCACAGCAATCAGGTTCAGGTAGGGAACAAAGTCACCAGGACTGGGTGAGGACCTGATTGGGACCAGATTCACCAGGTCTAGTAGATTCCCAGGTGGTGACCAGAGTTACCAGGTCCGGGTGAGGACCAGGTAAGTACCAGATTCACCACGTCAAATGAGGCACACGTGAGGACCTGTGTCACCAGGTCTGGGTGAGGCTCAGGTGGTAACCACACTCACCAGGTCCAGGTGAGTCCAACCTGCGGGCCATGCAGAGGAACCGTGTCCCAATGATGCCCAGGTAGGGACCAGAGTTACCAGGTCCAGGTGAGACCAACCTGTAGGCTATGCAGTGAAACCATGTCCCGATGATGCCCAGGTAGAGACCAGAGTCACCAGGTCAAAATGAGGACCAGATGGAGCATATTCACTAGGTCCCGGTGAGGCCCAGTTGAGGACCAGAGTCACCAGGTCTAGTTCAGGCCTAGAAGGGTACCAGATTCACCTGGTCTAGGTGACATCCAGATGGGGACCAGAGTCACCATGTCAGGCTGAGTCCCAGAGGGGATCCAGAGTCATCATGTCCAGGTGAGGCTCAGGTGTGGAACAGAGTATCCAGATCATAATGGTCCACAGGTGAGGACCAGATTCACCAGATCTGGGTGAGGCCCAGTTAGTATCAGAGTCACCAGTTCCAGGTGAGGCCAAGAAGGAGTCCACAGCAATCAGTTCCAGGTGGGGAAAAAAGTCACCAGGAATGGAGGAGGCCCAGATGGGGACAAGATTCACAATGTACAGGTGATTCTGAGGTGATGACCAGAGTTACCAGTTCCGGGTGAGGACCAGGTAAGGACCAGATTCACGAGGTCCAAGTGAGGCCCACGTGGGGACCTGTGTCACTAGTATGGGTGAGGCCCAGGTGGGAACCCCACTCACCAGGTCCAGGTGAGGCAAACATGCAGGCCATGCAGAAGAACCATGTCCCGGTGATGCCCAGTTAGGGACCAGATTTACCAGGTCTTGGTGAGGCCAACCTGCAGGCCATGCAGTGGAACCATGTCCCGATGATGTCGCGGAAAGGGACCAGAGTCACCAGGTCCAAATTAGGCCCAGATGGAGAATATTCTCTAGGTGGAGGTGAGGCCCAGTTGAGAACCGGCGTCACCAGATCTGGTTGAGGCCTAAAGGGGTTCCAGAATCACCTGGTCCAGGTGACATTCAGACAGGGACCAGAGTCACCAGGTCAGGGTGAGGCCCAGAGAGGTTCCAGAGTCATCATGTCCAGGGGAGGCTCAGGTGTGGAACAGATTCACCAGGTACCAATGATGCCCAAGTGAGGACCAGAGTCACCAGGTCTGGGTGACGCGCAGATAGGATCAGAGTCACCAGTTCCAGGTGAGGCCAAGAAAGAGTCCACAGCAATCAGGTCCAGGTGGGGAATAAATTCACCAGGACTGGGTGAGGCCCAGATGGGGACCAGATTCACCAGGTCCAGGTGAGGCCCAGGTGACCAGAGTCCCCGGGTCTGGGAGAGGACCAGGTAAGGGCCAGATTCACCAGGTCCAAGAGGCCCATGTGGGGACCTTAGAAACCAGGTATGGGTGAGGCCCAGGTGGCAACCCCACTCACCAGGTCCAGGTGAGGCCAGCCTGCAGGCCAGAGTCACCAGATCCAGGTGAGGCCCTAGTGGGGACCGGAGTCACCAGGTAAATGTGAGTCTACAAGAACACCACAGTCAACAGGGCCAGGTGTGGTTCATGTGGAAACGAGGGTCACCAGGTCCAGGTTAGATCCAAGTGGGGACCACATCACCGGGTCCACATTGAGGCCTAGGTGGGGGGACCAGAGTCATCAGGACCAGTTGAGGCCAAAGTGTGGAGCAAAGTTATCATGTCTAGGTGAGGCCCAGGTGGGGAACAGAGTAACCATGTCCCGTTGATGCCAGGTGGGAAAAGAGTCACAAGGTTCAGACGAGACCTAAGTAAGGAGTAGATTCAACAGGTACTGTTGAGATCCAGTTGAGGACCAGTGTCCCCATCTCTGGGTTAGTCCCAGAGGGGGACCAGAGTCACCCGGTTCTGGTGATATCCAGATGGGGACCAGAGTCACCATGTCATGGTGAGGCCCAGAGTGGATCCAGAGTCATCATGTCCAGGTGAGCCTCAGGTGTGGAACAGAGAATCCAGGTCATAATGGTCCACAGGTGATTACCAGAATCACATGATCTGGGTGAGACCCAGCTACGATCAGAGTCACCACTTACAGGTGAGGCCAAGAAGGAGTCCACAGCAATCAGGTCCAGGTGGGGAACAAAGTCACCAGGAATGGGTGAGGCCCAGATGGGGACCAGATTCACCAGGCCCAGGTGATTCCCAGGTGGTGACCAGAGTTAGCAGTTCCGGGGGGAGGACCAGGTAAGGACCAGATTCACCAGGTTCAAGTGAGGCCCACGTGGGCACCTGTGTCACAAGGTATGGGTGAGGCCCAAGTGGCAACCCCACTCACCAGGTCCAGGTGAGGCCACCCTGCAGGCAATGCAGAGGAAGAGTGTCCCGATGATGCCCAGGCAGGGACCTGAGTTACCAGGTCCAGGTGAGGCCAACTTGCAGGCCATGCAGTGGAACCATGTCCCGATGATGCCCAGGGAGGAATCAGAATCACCAGGTCCAAATGAGGCCGAGATGGAGCATATTCACTAGGTCCAGGTGAGGCCCATGTGAGGACCAGAGTCACCAGATCTGGTTGAGTCCTAGAGGGGTACCAGAATCACCTGTTCCAGGTGATATCCAGATGGCGACCAGGGTCACCAGGTCAGGGTAGGCCCAGAGAGCTTCCAGAGTCATCAGGTCCAGGTGAGGCTCAGGGGTGGAACAGAGTCACCAGGTACCAATGATGCCCAGGTGAGGACCATAGTCACCAGGTCTGAGTGACGCGCAGATAGGATAAGAGTCACCAGTTCCAGGTGAGGCCAAGAAAGAGTCCACAGCAATCAGGTCCAGGTCGGGAACAAAGTCACCAGGCCTGGGGGAGGCCCAGAAGGGGACCAGATTCACCAGTTCCAGGTGAGGCCCAGGTGGTGACCAGAGTCCCCGGGTCTTGGAGAGGACCAGATAAGGACCAGATTCACTAGGTCCAAGAGGCCCACGTGGGGACCTGAGGCACCAGGTATGGGAGATGCCAGGTGGCAACCCCACTCACCAGATCCATGTGAGACCAACCTGCAGGCCAGAGTCACCAGATCCAGGTGAGGCCCTAGTGGGACAGGAGTCACCAGGTAAATGTGAGTCCACAAGGATACCACAGTCACCAGGTCCAGGTGTGGTTTATATGGGAACGAGAGTCACCAGGTCCAGGTGAGAACCATGTGGGGACCACAGTCACCAGGTCAAGATTGAGGCCTAGGTGGGGGGAACAAATTGATCAGGACAAGTTGAGGCCAAAGTGTGGAGCAAAGTTATCATGTTCAGGTGATGTCTAGGTGGGGAACAGAGTAACCATGTCCCATTGATGCCAGGTGGGAAAAGAGTCACAAGGTACAGATGAGGCCTAAGTGAGGACTAGATTCACCAGGTCCTGTGGAGGCCCAGTTGAGCACCAGTGTCCCCAGCGCCGGTTGAGTCCCAGAGGGGGACCAGAGTCATCCGGTTCTGGTGATATCCAGGTGGGGACAAGAGTCACCACGTCAGGGTGAGGCCCAGAGTGGGACGAGAATCACTAGGTCCAGGTGAGGCCCCGATGTGGAACTGAGAAACCAGGTCCCATGATGCCCATATGAGGACCTGAGTCACCAGGTCCAGGTGAGGTCCCTGTGGGAACCCGTCACCTCGTCCAGGTGAAGCCCAGGTGGAATCATAGTCAACAGGTCCAGGTGAGGCCAAAATATATAAGAGAGTATCCATGTCCCAATGATGCCCAGGTAAGGACCAGAGTCAACAGGTCCAGGAGAGGCCCAAATATGGATCAGAGTCATTGTGATCCAGGTGAGGCCAGATGGAGACCACAGGAACCAGGTCCAGGGGAGCACCATATGGGAACCAAGCAACCAGATCCAGGTGAGGTCCAGGTGGGACCACAGTTACAAGGACCAGGTGAGGCGCACGGGGCAACAGGATTCACCAAGTCCAGGTGAGTCCCAGGTGGCGACCAGTCACCATCCAGGTGCGGACCTGCTAAGGATCAGATTCACCAGGCCCAGGTGAAGCCCAAGGGGTGATCAGAGTTACCAGGTAAGGGTGAGGTTCAGAGGGGGAACCAGAGTAACCAGTTTAGTTTGAGGCCCAGAATGGGACCAGCGGTCCCTGTTCAAAGTGAGGCCCAGGTGTGGAATAGAGTATCCAGGTACCAATGATGCCTGAGTGAGGACCAGAGTCACTATGGCCATGCAGGCCCAGATGGGGAACAGAAGCACTAGGTCCTGGTGAGGCATAGAGTAAGACCACAGTCAGCAGTATCATGTGAGCCCCTTGTGGGAACCAGAGCCACTCTTTCCAGCTGAATCCCAGGTACATGTGAGGTCCACGTGAGGACCAGATTCATCAGGTCGAATTGAGGAATAGCTAGGGAAAAGACTCACCAGGTCTGGGTGCGTAATAGGTGGGGCAAGATTCAGCAGTTCTGAGTTATGTCAAAGTGGGCAAGAGAGACACCAAGTCCAAGAGAGGTCCAGATTGGGACCAGTGTCACCAGATCCAGGTGAAGTCCAGATGGTGACCAGAGTCTCCAGATCCAGGTGAAGCCCAGGTGGGGACCAGAGTCTCTAGGTCCAGATGAGGCCCAGGTGAGGACCAGAGTTACAAGGTACACGTGAGGCCCCGGTGGGAATCAGAGGCAACAGGTCCATGTGAGGCCGGCTTGGGGACCACGGTCAACAGGTCTACTTGAGGCCCAGGTGTGGAACACAGTGAGCAGGTCCAGGTGAGTCCCCATGGTGACAAGAGTCACCACGTCCAGGTGAGGCCCAGGTTCGGACCAGGATCACTAGGTACAGGGGAGGCCCTTGAAAGTACCAGAGTCCACAGTTCGAGGTCAGGCGCAGGTTTCAACCAGGGTCAGCAGGTGTAAGTCGGGGGAAAGTGGGGTTCACAGTCACTAGGGCATGGTGAGACCCATAGGGGCACCAGAGTCACGTGGTCCAGGTGAGGTCCAGTTGTGGAACACAGTCACAGGGTCCCAATTTTGCGCTTTTGAGGACCATGGTCAACAGGGCCAGGTGAGGCTCAGATGGGGACCAGAGTCCCCAAATCCAGGTGAAGCACAGGAGGGGACCACAGTCACCAGATCCAGGGTAGTCTCAGGTGCAGACCAGAATCACCAGGTCCAGGTGAGGTGCAGGTGTCAACCACACTCACCAGGTCCCGGTGAGGCCCTCGTGGGGACCAGTGTCACAAGGTACATGACAAACTAGAAACACCGCAGCCACCAGGTCCACATGATGTCCATGTGGGAACGAGAATCAACAGTTATAGGTTAGGACCAGGTGGGTATCTGACTCACCATTTCCAGGTGAGACCCAGGTGGGAACGAGTGTCACCATGTCCAGGTGTGGCCCAGATGAAGACCAGAGTTAATAGGTCCGGCTGGGTCACTGTTAGTGAACAGTGTAACCATATCCTGATGCTACCCAGGTGGGTACCGAGACACCAGGCCCTGGTGAGGCCCAGGTGGGACCAGAGACATGAGGTCCATGTGAGGTCCCGATGGGAACCACAGTCATAAGGTCAGGAGAGGCCATGCTTTGGATCAGAGTCACCAGTTACAGGTGAGGCCCAGGTGGAGCCAGAGTCACCTTGTACAGAAGAGGCCAAAGTCAGGACCAGAGTTACCAGGATCAGGTCAGTCCCAGTGGGGAACAGAGTAACCATGTCCCGATGATGCCCAGGTAGACCCAGCGTCACCAGGTCCAGATGAGGCACAGGTGGGGAGCATATTCACTAGGTCTCGGTGACACCCAGTTGAGGACCAGCGTCACCAGGTCTATTTGAACCCTAGAGGGGTAACAGATTCACCTGGTCTAGGTGACATCCAGATGAGCACCAGAGTCACCATGTCAGGCTGAGGCCCAGAGGGGATCCAGAGTCATCATGTCCAGGTGAGGCTCAGGTGTGGAACAGAGTATCCAGACCATAATGTTCCAAGGTGAGGACCAGAGTCACCAGATCTGGGTGAGACCCAGTTAGGATCAGAGTCACCAGTTCCAGGGGAGGCCAAGAAGGAGTCCACAGCAATCAGGTCCAGGTGGGGAACAAAGTCACCAGGACTGGGTTAGGCCCAGATGGGGAGCAGATTCACCAGGCCCACGTGATTCCCAGGTGGTGACCAGATTTTCCAGTTCCTGGGAGGACCAGGTAAGGACCAGATTCACCAGTTCCAATTCAGGCCCAAGTGGGGACCTGTGTCCCCAGGTATGTGTGAGGCACAATTGGCAACCACACTCACCACCTCCAGGTGAGGCCAACCTGCAGGCCATGCAGAGGAACCGTGTCCAAATTATGCCCAGGTAGGGACCAGAGTTACCAAGTCCAGGTGAGGCCAAACTGCAGGCCATGCAGTGGAACCATGTCCCGATGATGCCCAGGTAGGGACCAGAGTTACCAGGTCCAGGTGAGGCCAACTTGCAGGCCATGCAGTGGAACCATGTCCCGATGGTGCCCAGGGAGGGACCAGAGTCACCAGGTCCAAATGAGGCGCAGATGGAGCATATTCACTAGGTCCAGGTGAGGCCCATGTGAGGACCAGAGTCACCAGATCTGGTTGAGGCCAGAGGGGTACCTAATCACCTGGTCAAGGTAACATCCAGATGGGGACCAGAGTCATCATGTCCAGGTGAGGCTCAGGTGTGGAACAGAGTCACCAGGTACCAATGATGCCCAGATGAGGACCAGAGTCACCAGATCTGGGTGACGCGCAGATAGGATCAGAGTCACCAGTTCCAGGTGAGGCAAAGAAAGAGTTCACAGCAATCGGGTCCAGGTGGGGAACAAAGTAACCAGGACTGGGTGAGGCCCAGATGCGGACCAGATTCACCTTGTCCTGGTGAGGTCCAGGTGATGACCAGAGTCCCCAGGTTGGGAGAGGACCAGGTAAGGACCAGATTCACCAGATCTGCGTGACGCGCAGATAGGATTAGAGTCACCAGTACCAGGTGAGGCCAAGAAAGAGTCCACAGCAACCAGGTCCAGGTGGGGAACAAATTCAGCAGGACTGGGTGAGGCCCAGATGGGGACCTGATTCATCAGGTCCACGTGAGGCCCAGGTGGTGACCAGCGTCCCCGGTTCTGGGAGAGGAGCAGGTAAGGACCAGATTCACCTGGTCCAAGAGGCCCCCATGGGGACCTCTGTCACTTGGTATGGGTGAGGCCAAGGTGGCACCCCACTCACCAAGTCCAGGTAAGGCAAACCTGCAGGCCAGAGTCACCAGATCCAGGTGAGGCCCTAGTGTGGATCAGAGTCACCAGGTAAATGTGAGTCTACAAGAACACCACAGTCACCAGGTCCAGGTGTGGTTCATGTGGGAACGAGAGTCACCACGTCCAGGTGATAAGCAGCTGAAGACCCGAGATAATAGTTCCGGCTGGGTCACTGTTAGTGAACAGTGTAACCATATCCCGATGCTACCCAGGTGGGTGCCAGAGACACTAGGTCCTGGTGAGGCCCAGGTGGGACCAGAGACATGAGGTCCAGGTGAGTTACCGATGTGAACCACAGTCACCAGGTCAGGTGAGGCCATGCATAGGATGAGAGTCACCAGTTACATGTGAGGCCAAGAAAGAGTCCACTGCAAATAGGTCCAGGTGTGGAACAAAGTCACCAAGAATGGGTGAGGCCCAGATGGGGACCAGATTCACCAGGTCCAGGTGAGGCCCAGGTGGTGACCAGAGACCCCGGTTCTGGGAGAGGACCAGGTAAGGACCGGATTCACCAGGTTCAAGAGGCCCACGTGGGGACCTGAGTCACCAGGTATGGGTGAGGCCCAGGTGGGAACCCCACTCAGGAGTTCCAGGTGAGGCCAACCTGCAGGCCAGAGTCACCAGATCCAGGTGAGGCCCTAGTGGGGCCAGAGTCACCAGGTTAATGGGAGTCTACAAGTACACCACAGTCACCAGGTCCAGGTGTGGTTCATGTGGGAACGAGAGTCACAAGGTCCAGGTGAGACCCAGGTGTGGATGACAGTCTCCAGGTCCAGATTGAGGCCTAGCTGGGGGGACCAGAGTCATCGGGACGAGTTGAGGCCAAAGTATGGAGCAAAGTTATCATGTCCAAGTGAGGCCCAGGTGGGGAACAGAGTAAAAATGTCCCAATGATGCCAGGTGGGAAAAGAGTCACAAGGTCCAGACGAGGCCTAAGTGAGGAGTAGATTAACCAGGTCCTGTTGAGGCCCAGTTGAGGATCAGTGTCCCCAGCTCTGGGTGATTCCCAAAGGGGGACCAGAGTCACCCGGTTCTGGTGTGAGTCAAGTGGGGACCAGAGTCACCACGTCAGGATGAGGCCCAGAGTGGGACGAGAGGCACTAGGTCCAGGTGAGGCCCCGATGTGGAACTGAGAAACCAGGTCCCATGTTGCCCATATGAGGACCTGAGTCACCAGGTCCAGGTGAGGTCCCTGTGGGAACCCGTCACCTCGTCCAGGTGAAGCCCAGGTGGGACCATAGTCAACAGGTCCAGGGGAGGCCAAAATATATAAGAGGGTATCCAGATCCCAATGATGCCCAGGTAAGGACCAGAGTCAACAGGTCCAGGAGAGGCCCAAATATGGATCAGAGTCATTGTGTTCCAGGTGAGGCCAGATGGAGACCACAGGAACCAGGTCCAGGGGAGCCCCATATGGGAACCAAGCAACCAGATCCAGGTGAGGTCCAGGTGGGACCACAGTTACAAGGACCAGGTGAGGCGCACGGGGCAACAGGATTCACCGAGTCCAGGTGAGGCCCAGGTGGCGACCAGTCACCATCCAGGTGCGGACCTGCTAAGGATCAGATTCACCAGGCCCAGATGAAGCCCAAGGGGTGACCAGAGTCACCAGGTAAGGGTGAGGTTCAGAAGGGTAACCAGAATAACCAGTTTATTTTGAGGCCCAGAATGGGACCAGAGTTCCCTGTTCAAAGTGAGGCCTAGGTG
Organism: Canis lupus baileyi; assembly: GCF_048164855.1. Lineage (NCBI taxonomy): Eukaryota > Metazoa > Chordata > Mammalia > Carnivora > Canidae > Canis > Canis lupus. The sequence continues at coordinate 32,223,414 of NC_132874.1, read as the reverse complement.
TGGAATAGAGTATCCAGGTACCAATGATGCCTGAGTGAGGACCAGAGTCACTATGGCCATGCAGGCCCAGATGGAGAACAGAAGCACTAGGTCCTGGTGAGACATAGAGTATGACCACAGTCAGCAGTATCAGGTGAGCCCCTTGTGGGAAGCAGAGCCACTCTTTCCAGCTGAGTCCCAGGTACATGTGAGGTCCACGTGAGGACCAGATTCATCAGGTCGAATTGAGGAATAGCTAGGGACAAGAGTCACCAGGTCTGGGTGCGTAATAGGTGGGGCAAGATTCAGCAGTTCTGAGTTAGGTCAAAGTGGGCAAGAGAGACACCAAGTCCAGGAGAGGTCCAGATTGGGACCAGAGTCACCAGATCCAGGTGAAGTCCAGATGGTGACCAGAGTCTCCAGATCCAGGTGAAGCCCAGGTGGGGACCAGAGTCTCTAGGTCCAGATGAGGCCCAGGTGAGGACCAGAGTTACCAGGTACACGTGAGGCCCCGGTGGGGATCAGAGGCAACAGGTCCATGTGAGGCCGGCTTGGGGACCATGGTCAACAGGTCTTCTTGAGGCCCAGGTGTGGAACACAGTAAGCAGGTCCAGGTGAGTCCCCATGGTGACAAGAGTCACCACGTCCAGGTGAGGCCCAGGTTCGGACCAGGATCACTATGTACAGGGGAGGCCCTTGAAAGAACCAGAGTCAACAGTTCGAGGTCAGGCGCAGGTTTCAACCAGGGTCAGCAGGTCTAAGTCAGGGGAAAGTGGGGTTCACAGTCACTAGGGCATGGTGAGACCCATAGGGGCACCAGAGTCACGTGGTCCAGGTGAGGTCCAGTTGTGGAACACAGTCCTAGGGTCCCAATTTTGCGCAGTTGAGGACCATGGTCAACAGGGCCAGGTGAGGCTCAGATGGGGACCAGAGTCCCCAAATCCAGGTGAAGCCCAGGTTGGGACCACAGTCACCAGATCCAGGGTAGTCTCAGGTGCAGACGAGAATCACCAGGTCCAGGTGAGGTGCAGGTGTCAACCACACTCACCTGGTCCTGGTGAGGCCCTGGTGGGGACCAGTGTCACAAGGTACATGACAAACTAGAAACACCGCAGCCACCAGGTCCACATGATGTCCATGTGGGAATGAGAATCAACAGTTATAGGTTAGGACCAGGTGGGTATCTGACTCACCATTTCCAGGTGAGACCCAGGTGGGAACGAGTGTCACCATGTCCAGGTGGGGCCCAGGTGAAGACCAGAGTTAATAGGTCCGGCTGGGTCACTGTTAGTGAACAGTGTAACCATATCCTGATGCTACCCAGGTGGGTACCAGAGACACCAGGTCCTGGTATGAGGTCCAGGTGAGGTCCCGATGGGAACCACAGTCATAAGGTCAGGAGAGGCCATGATTTGGATCAGAGTCACCAGTTACAGGTGAGGCCCTGGTGGAGCCAGAGTCACCTTGTACAGAAGAGGAGAAAGTCAGGACCAGAGTTACCAGGACAAGGTCAGTCCCAGTGGGGAACAGAGTAACCATGTCCCGATGATGCCCAGGTAGACCCAGCGTCACCAGGTCCAGATGAGGCGCAGGTGGGGAGCATATTCACTAGGTCCTGGTGACACCCAGTTGAGGACCAGTGTCACCAGGTCTATTTGAGCCCTAGAGGGGTAACAGATGCACCTGGTCTAGGTGACATCCAGATGGGGACCAGAGTCACCATGTCAGGCTGAGGCCCAGAGGGGATCCAGAGTCATCATGTCCAGGTGAGGCTTAGGTGTGGAACAGAGTCACCAGGTAACAATGATGCCCAGGTGAGGACCATAGTCACCAGGTCCAGATTCAGGCCTAGGTGGGGGGAACAGATTCATCAGGACAAGTTGAGGCCAAAGTGTGGAGCAAAGTTATCATGTCCAGGTGATGTCTAGGTGGGGAACAGAGTAACCATGTCCCATTGATGCCAGGTGGGAAAAAAGTCACCAGGTACAGATGAGACCTAAGTGAGGACTAGATTCACCAGGTCCTGTTGAGGCCCAGTTGAGCACCAGTGTCCCCAGCTCGGGGGGACTCCCAGAGGGGGACCAGAGTCACCCGGTTCTGGTGATATCCAGGTGTGGACAAGAATCACCACGTCAGCGTGAGGCCCAGAGGGGGACGAGAATCACTAGTTTCAGGTGAGGCCCCGATGTGGAGCTGAGAAAAAAGGTCCCATAATGCCCAAATGAGGACATGAGTCACCAGTTCCAGGTGAGGTCCCTGTGGGAACCAGTCACCTCGTCCTGGTGAGGCCTAGGTGGGACCACAGTCAACAGGTCCAGGTGAGGCCCAGGTATATAAGAGAGTATCCAGGTCCCAATGATGCCCAGGTAAGGACCAGAGTCAACAGGTCCAGGAGAGGCCCAAATATGTATCAGAGTCATTGTGTTCCAGGTGAGGCCAGATGGAGACCACAGGAACCAGGTCCTGGAGACCCCCATATGGGAACCAGAGCCACCAGATCCAGGTGAGGTCCAGGTGGGACCACAGTCACAAGGTCCTGGTGAGGCGCAGGTGGCAACAGGATTCACCAAGTCCAGGTACGTCCAGGTGGCGACCAGTCACCACATCCAGGTGCGGACCAGCTAAGGACCAGATTCACCAGGTCCATGTGAAGACCAATGGGTGACCAGAGTCACCACGTTAGGGTGAGGCCCAGAGGGGGAACCAGAGTAACCAGTTTAGTTTGAGGCCCAGAATGGGACCAGAGGTCCCTGGTCAAAGTGAGGCCCAAGTGTGGAATAGAGTATCCAGTTCCCAATGATTCCTGGGTGAGGACCAGAGTCACTAGGGCCATGCAGGGCCAGATGGGGAGCAGAATCACTAGGTCCTGGTGAGGCATAGGATAAGACCACAGTCACCAGTCTCAGGTGAACCCCTTGGGGGAACAAGAGCCACTCTATCCAGCTGAGTCCCAGGTCCATGTGAGGACCACGTGAGGGCCAGATTCATCTGGTCGAATTGAGGCATAGCTGGGGACAAGAGTCACCAAGTCTTTGTGCGGCCTAGGTGGGGCAAGATTCAGCAGTTCTGAGTTAGGTCAAAGTGAGGACGAGAGACACCAGGTCCAAGTGAGGCCAAACTGAGGACCAGAGTCACCAGATCCCGGTGAGGTCCATGTTGGAAAGAGAGTTACCAGGTCCAGGAGAGGTCCATGTGGGAACCAGAGTCACCAGATCCAGGTGAAGTCCCGGTGCGGACAAGAGTCACCAGATCCAGGTGAGCCCAGGTGGGGAACACAGTAACCATGTCCCATTGATGCCAGGTGGGAAAAGAGTCACAAGGTACAGATGAGGCCTAAGTGAGGAGAAGATTCACCAGGTCCTGTTGAGGCCCATTTTAGGACCAGTGTCCCCAGCTCCGGGTGAGTCCCAGAAGGGGAGCATAGTCACCCGGTTTGGTGATATCCAGGTGGGGACCAGAGTCACCACATCAGGGGAAGCGCAGAGGGGGACGAGTTTCACTAGGTTCAGGTGAGGCCCCGATGAGGAACTGAGAAACCAGGTCCCATGATGCCCATATGAGGACCTGATTCACCAGGTCCAGGTAAGGCCAAACTGAGGACCAGAGTCACCAGATCCAGGTGAAGCCAAGATGGGGACCAGAATCACTAGGTCCAGATGAGGCCCAAGTGAGGACCAGTGTTACCAGGTACACGTGATGCCCCGGTGGGAATCAGAGGCAAAAGGTCCATATGAGGTCAGCTTCGGTACCATGGTCAACAGGTCTACTTGAGGCCCAGGTGTGGAACACAGTAACCAGGTCCAGGTGAGTCCCCGGTGGTGACAAGAGTCACCACGTCCAGGTGAGTCCCAGGGGGGGGACCAGGATCACCAGGTACAGGGGAAGCCCTTGAATGAACCAGAGTCAACAGTTCGAGGTCAGGCGCAGGTGTCAACCAGGGTCAGCAGGTCCAAGTCAGGCCAAAGTGGGATTCACAGTAACTAGGGCACGGTGAGACCCAGAGGGGGACCAGAGTCACCTGGTCCAGGTGAGGTCCAGGGGTGGAACACAGTTACCGGGTCCCAATTTTGCCAGTTGAGGACCATGGTTGACAGGGAAGTGTGAGGCCCAGATTGGGGATCCTCAATCTGGATCAGAGTCACCAGTTACAGTTTAGGCTAAGAAGGAGTCCACAGCAATCAGGTCCAGTTTGACGCCTAGGTCGGCGGACCAGAGTCATCAGGACCAGTTGAGGCCAAAGTGTGGAGCAAAGTTATCATGTCCAGGTGAGGCCCAGGTGGGGAACAGACTAACCATGTCCCATTGATGCCAGGTGGGAAAAGAGTCACAAGGTCCAGACGAGGCCTAAGTGAGGAGTAGGTTCACCAGGTCGTGTTGAGGCCCAGTTGAGGACCAGTGTCCACAGCTCCGGGTGATTACTAGAGGTGGACCAGAGTCACCCGGTTCTGGTGATATCCAGGTGGGGACCAGAGTCACCACGTCAGGGTGAGGACCATAATGGGACGAGAATCACTAGGTCCAGGTGAGTCCCCGATGTGGAACTGAGAAACCAGGTCCCATGATGCCCATATGAGGACCTGAGTCACCAGGTACAGGTAAGGTCCATGTGGGAACCAGTCACCTCGTCCAGGTGAGGCCCAGGTGGGACCACAGTCAACAGGTCAAGGTTTGTCCCAGGTATATTAGAGAGTATCCAGGTCCCAATGATGCCCAGGTAAGGACCAGAGTCAACAGGTCCAGGAGAGGCCCAAATATGGATCAGAGTCATTGTGTTCCAGGTGAGGCCAGATGGAGACCACAGGAACCAGGTCCAGGAGAGCCCCATGTGGGAACCAGAGCCACCAGATCCAGGTGAGGTCCAGGTGGGACCACAGTCACAAGGTCCAGGTGAGGCGCAGGTGGCAAGAGGATTCACCAAGTCCACGTGGGGCCCAGGAGACGACCAGTCAGCAGATCCAGGTGCGGACCAGCTAAGGACCAGATTCACCAGGCCCAAGTGAAGCTCAAGGGGTGACCAGAGTCACGAGGTACATGAGAAGCTAGAAACACTGCAGCCACCTGGTCCACATGATGTCCATGTGGGAACGAGAATCACCAGTTAGAAGTAAGGACCAGGTGGGGATGCGACTCACCATGTCCAGGTGAGACCCAGGTGGGAACCTGTATCACCATGTCCAGGTGTGGCCCAGGTGAATGCCAGAGTTAATAGGTCCCACTGGTTCACTGTTATTGAACAGTGTTACCATATCCTGATGCTACCGAGGTGGGTACCGAGACTCCAGGTCCTGGTGAGGCCCAGTTGGGACCAGAGACATGAGGTCCAGGTGAGGTCCCGATGGGAACCACAGTCACAAGGTCAGGTGAGACCATGCTTAGGATCAGAGTCACCAGTTACAGGTGAGGCCCAGGTGGACCCAGAGTCACCTGGTACAGAAAATGCCAAAGTCAGGAAAAGTGTTACCAGGATCAGGTCACTCCCAGTGGGGAATAGAGTAACCATGTCCCAATGATGCCCACGTAGAACCAGAGTCACCATGTCCAGATGAGGCTCAGTTGGGGAGCATATTCACTAGGTCCCGGTGAGGCCCAGTTGAGGACTAGAGTCACCAGGTTTTGTTGAGGCCTAGAGGGGTACCATATTCACCTGGTCTAGGAGACATCCAGATGGGGACCAGAGTCTCCATGTCAGAGGGAGGCCCAGAGTGGATCCAGAGTCATCATGTCCAGGTGAGGCTCAGGTGTGGAACAGAGTATCCAGGTCGTAATGATACACAGGTGAGGACCAGAATCAGCAGATCTGGGTGAGGCCCAGTTAGGATCAGAGTCACCAGTTCCAGTTGAGGCCAAGAAGGAGTCCACAGCAATCAAGTCCAGGTGGGGAACAAAGTCACCAGGACTGAGTGAGGCCTAGATGGGGACCAGAATCACCAGGTCCAGGTGATTCACTGGTGGTGACCAGGTTACGAGTTGTGGGTGAGGACCAGGTAAGGACCAGATTCACCAGGTCAAAGTGAGGTCCACGTGGGGAACTGTGTCACCAGGTATGGGTGAGCCCCAGGTGGCAACCTCACTCACCAGGTCCAGGTGAGGCCAACCTGCAGGCCATGCAGAGGAACCATGTCCCGATGATGCCCAGGTAGGGACGAGTGATACCAGGTCCAGCTGAGGCCAACCTGCAGGCCATGCAGTGGAACCATGTCCCGATGATGCCCAGGTAGGGACCAGAGTCACCAGGTCCATATGAGGCCCAGATCGAGTATATTCACTAGGTCAAGGTGAGGCCCATTTGAGGACCAGAGTGACCAGATCTGGTTGAGGCCTAGAGGGGTACCAGAATCACCTGGTCAAGGTGACATCCAGATAGGGACCAGAGTCACCAGTTCCAGGTGAGGCCAAGAAAGAGTCCACAGCAATCAGGTCCAGGTGGGGAACAAAGTCACCAGGACTGTGTGAGACCCAGAAGGGGACCAGATTCACCAGGTCCAGGTGAGGCCCAGGTTGTGACCAGAGTCCCCGGGTCTGGGAGAGGACCAGGTAAGGACCAGATTCACCAGGTCCACATGGCCCACATGGGGAACTGAGTCACCAGGTATGGGTGAGGCCCAGGTGGCAACCACACTCACCAGGTCCAGGTGAGGCCAACCTGCAGGCCAGAGTCACCAGATCCAGGTGAGGCCCTAGTGGGGACCGGAGTCACCAGGTAAATGGGAGTCTACAAGAACACCACAGTCACCAGGTCCAGGTGTGGCTCAAGTGGGAACGAGAGTCACCAGATCCAGGTGAGACCCAGGTGGGGACCACAGTCACCAGGTCCAGATTGAGGCCTAGGTGGGGGGCCAGAGTCATCAGGACCAGTTGAGGCCAAAGTGTAGAGCAAAGTTATCATGTCCATGTGAGGCCCAGGTGTGGAACATAGTCACCATGTCCCATTATGCCAGGTTGGAAAAGAGTCACAAGGTCCAGACGAGGCCTAAGTGAGGAGTAGATTCACCAGGTCCTGTTGAGCCCCAGTTGAGGGTCAGTGCCCCAGCTCCGGGTGAGTCCCAGAGGGGGAGCAGAGGCACCCGGTTCTGGTGATATCCAGGTGGGGACCACAGTCACCATGTCAGGGTGACGCGCAGAGCGGGACGAGAATCACTAGGTCCAGGTGAGGCCCCGATGTGGAACTGAGAAACCAGGTCCCATGATGCCCATATGAGGACCTGAGTCACCAGGTACAGGTGAGGTCCTTGTGGGAACCAGTCACCTCGACCATGTGAGGCACAGGTGGGACAACAGTCACCAGGTTCAGGTGAGGCCCAAGTATATAAGAGAGTATCCAGGTCCAATAATGCCCAGGTAAGGACCTGAGTCAACAGGTCCAGGAGAGGCCCTAATATGGATTAGAGTCATTGTGTTCCATGTGAGGCCAGATGGAGACCACAGGAACCAGGTCAAGGAGAGCCCCATATGGGAACCAGAGCCAAGAGATCCAGGATAGGTCCAGGTGGGACCACAGTCACAAGGTCCAGTTGAGGCACAGGTGGCAACAGGATTCACCAACTCCAGGTGAGGCCCAGAGGGCTACCAGTCACCAGATCCAGGTGAGGACAAGCTAAAGACCAGATTCACCAGGCCCAAGTGAATCCCAAGGGGTGACCAGAGTCACCAGGTAAGGTTGAGGCCCAGAGGGGGAACCAGAGTAACCAGTTTAGTTTGAGGCCCAGAATGGGATCAGAGGTCCCTTGGCAGTGTGAGGCCCAGGTGTGGAATAGAGTATACAGGTCCCAATGATGCCTGGGTGAGGACCAGAGTCACAAGGGCCATGCAGGCCCAGATGGGGAACAGAATCACTAGGTCCTGGTGAGGCATAGAATAAGACCACAGTCACCAGTATTAGGTGAGCCCCATGTGGGATCCAGAGCCACTCTATCCAGCTGAGTCCCAGGTCCTTGTGAGGCCCACGTGAGGACCAGATTCATCAGGTCGAATTGAGGCTTAGCTGGGGACAAGAGTCACCAGGTCTGGGTGCGGCCTAGGTGGGGCAAGATTCAGCAGTTCTGAGTTAGGTCAAAGTGGGGACGAGAGACACCAGGTCCAGGTGAGGCCAAACAGAGGACCACAGTCACCAAATCCAGGTGAGCTCCATGTTTGGAAGAGAGTCACCAGGTCCAAGAGAGGTCCAGCTGTGGACCAGAGTCACCAGATCCAGGTGAATTCCAGGTGGGGACCAGAGTCACCAGATCCACGTGAAGCCCAGGTTGGGACCAGTCACTAGGTCCAGATGAAGCCTAGGTGAGGGCCAGAGTTACCAGGTACACATGAGGCCCCGTTGGGAATCAGTGGCAACAGGTCCATGTGAGGCGGGCTTGGGGACCATGGTCAACAGGTCTACATTAGGCCCAGGTGTGGAACACAGTAACCAGGTCCAGGTGAGCCCCGGTGGTGACAAGAGTCACCACGTCCAGGTGAAGCCCAAGTGGGGACCATGATCACCAGGTCCAGGGGAGGCCCTTGAAAGAACCAGAGTCAACAGTTCGAGGTCAGTCTTTGGTGGCAACCGGGGTCAGCAGGTACATGTCAGGCCAAAGTGGGGTTGACAGTCACTAGGGTACGTTGAGACCCAGAGGGGGACCAGAGTCACGTGGTCCAGGTGAGGTCCAGTTGTGGAACACAGTCTCTGGGTCCCAATTTTGCCCAGTTGAGGACCATGTTCAACAGGGCCAGGTGAGGCCCAGATGGAGACTGGAGTCCCCATATCCCGGTGAAGCCCAGGTGGGGACCACAGTCACCAGCTCCAGGTTTGTCTCAGGTGCAGACCAGAATCACCAGGTCCAGGTGAGGTGCAGGTGGCAACCACACTCACCAGGTCCTGGTGAGGCCCTGGTGGGGACCAGAGTCACGAGGTACATGAGAAAGTAGAAACACTGCAGCCACCAGGTCCACATGATGTCCATGTGAGGACGAGAATCACCAGTTACAGGTGAGGCCCAGGTGGGGATCCGACTCACCATGTCCAGGTGAGATCCAGGTGGGAACCAGTGTCACCATGTCCAGGAGTGGCCCAGGTGAAGACCAGAGTTGATAGGTCCGGCTGGGTCACTGTTAGTGTACAATATAACCATATCCTGATGCTACCCAGGTGGGTACCAGAGACACCAGGACCTGGTGAGCCCCAGGTGGGACCAGAGACATGAGGTCCAGGTGAGGTCCCGATGGGAACCACAGACACCAGGTCAGGTGAGGCCATGCTTAGGATCAGAGTCACCAGTTACAGGTTTGGCCCAGGTGGAGCCAGAGTCACTTGGTACAGAAGAGGCCAAAGTCCGGACCAGAGTTACCAGGATCAGGTCAGTTCCAGTGGGGAATAGAGTAACCATGTCCCGATGAAGCCCAGGTAGAACCAGAGTCATCAGGTCCACATGGGGCACAGCTGGGGAGCATGATCACTACGTCGCAGTGAGGCCCAGGTGAGGACAAGAGTCACCAGATCTGGTTGAGGCCTAGAGGGGTACCAGATTCACCTGGTCTAGGTGACATCCAGATGGGGACCAGAGTCACCATGTTATGCTGAGTCCAGAAGGGATCCAGAGTCATCATGTCCAGGTGAGGCTCAGTTGTGGACAGAGTATCCAGGTCATAATGGTCCACAGGTGAGGACCAGGGTCACCAGATCTCGGTGAGGCCCAGTTAGGATCAGAGTCACCAGTTCCAGGTGAGGCCAAGAAGGAGTCCACAGCAATCAGGTCCAGGTGGGGAACAAAGTCACCAGGACTGGATGAGGCCCACATGGGGACCAGGTTCACCAGGTCCAGGTGATTCCCAGGTGGTGACCAGAGTTAGCAGTTCTGGGGGAGGACCAGGTAAGGACCAGATTCACCAGGTCCAAGTGAGGCCCACTTGGGGACCTGTGTCACCAGTATGGGTGAGGCCCAGGTGGGAACCCCACTCACCAGGTCCAGGTGAGGTCCAGGTGGGACCACAGTCACAAGGTCCAGGTGAATTGCAGGTGGAAACAGGATTCACCAAGTCCAGGTGAGACCCAGGTGGATACCAGTCACCAGATCCAGGTGCAGACAAGTTAAGGACCAGATTCACCAGGCCCAAGTGAAGCCCAAGGGGTGACCAGAGTCACCAGGTAAGGGTGAGGCCCAGAGGGGGAACCAGAGTAACCAGTTTAGTTTGAGGCCCAGAATGGGACCAGAGGTCCCTGGTCAAAGTGAGGCCCAGGTGTGGAATAGAGTATCCAGTTTCCAATGATTCCTGGGTGAGGACCAGAGTCACTAGGGCCATGCAGGGCCAGATGGGGAACAGAATCACTAGGTCCTGGTGAGGCATAGAATAAGACCACAGTCACCAGTATCAGGTGAGCCCCTTGTGGGAACCAGAGCCACTATATCCAGCTGAGTCCCAGGACCAGGTGAGGACCACGTGAGGACCACGTGAGGACCAGATTCATCAGGTCTAATTGAGGCATAGCTGGGGACAAGAGTCACCAGGTCTGGGTGCGGCCTAGGTGGGGCAAGATTCAGCAGTTCTGAGTTAGGTCAAAGTTGGGACGAGAGACACCAGGTCCAGGTGAGGCCAAACTGAGGACCAGAGTCACCAGATCCAGGTGAGGTCCATGTTGGAAAGAGAGTCACCAGGTCCAGGAGATGTCCAAGTGGGGACCAGAGTCACCAGATCCAGGTGAGGTCCATGTTAGAAAGAGAGTCACCAGGTCCAGGAGAGATCCAGGTGGGGACCAGAGTCACCAGATCCAGGTGAAGTCCAGGTAGGGACCAGAGTCAGCAGATCCAGGTGAAGCCCAGGTGGGGACCAGAGTCACTAGGTCCAGATGAGGCCCAGGTGAGGATCAGAGTTGCCAGATACACGTGAGCCCCCGGCGGGGATCAGAGCCAAAAGGTCCACGTGAGGCCGGCTTGGGGACCATCCTCAACAGGTCTACCTGGGGCCCAGGTGTGGAACAAAGTAATCATGTCCAGGTGAGTCCCCGGTGGTGACAAGACTCACCACGTCCATTTGAAGACCAATTGGGGACCAGGATCACCAGGTACAGGGGAGGCCCTTGAGAGAACCAGAGTCAACAGTTCGAGGTCAGGCGCATGTGGCAACCAGGGTCAGCAGGACCAAGTCAGGCCAAAGTGGGGTTCACAGTCACTAGGGCACAGTGAAACCCAGAGGGGACCAGAGTCACCTTGTCCAGGTGAGATCCAGTTGTGGAACACAGTCACCGGGTCCCAATTCTGCCCAGTTGAGGACCATGGTCAACAGGGCTAGTTGAGGCCCAGATGGGGACCGGAGTCCCCAAATTCAGGGGAAGCCCAGGTGGGGACCACAGTCGCCAGATCCAGGATAGTCTCAGGTGGAGACCAGAATCACCAGGTCCTGGTGAGGTGCAGGTGGCAACCACACTCACCAAGTCCCGGTGATGACCTGGTGGGGACCAGAGTCACGAGGTACATGAGAAGCTAGTAACACTGCAACCACCAGGTCCACATGATGTCCATGTGAGAACGAGAATTACAAGTTACAGGTGAGGACCAGGTGGGGATCTGAGTCACCATGTCCAGGTGAGACCCTGGTGGGAACCAGTGTCACCATGTCTAAGTGTGGACCAGGTGAAGACAAGAGTTAATAGGTCCGGCCGCGTCACTGTTGGTGAACAGTGTAACCATATCCTGATGCTACTCAGGTGGGTACTAGATACAAGGTCCTGGTGAGTCCCAGTTGGGACCAGAGACATGAGGTCCAGGTGAGGTACCGATGGAAACCACAGTCACCAGGTCAGGTGAGGCCATGCTTATGATCAGAGTCACCACTTACAGGTGAGGTCCAGGGGGAGCCAGAGTCATATGGCACAGAAGAGGCCAAAGTCAGGACCAGAGTTACCACGATAAGGTCAGTCCCACTGGGAATAGAGTAACCACGTCCCGATGATGCCCAGGTAGAACCACAGTTACCAGGTCCAGGTGCGGCCAACCTAAAGGCCATGCAGTGGAACCTTGTCCCGATGAGGCCAGGTAGGGAAGAGAGTCACCAGGTCCAAATGAGGTCCAGATGGAGCATATTCACTAGGTCCAGCCGTGGCCCAGTTGAGGACCAGAGACACCAGATCTGGTTTAGGCCTAGAGGGGTACCAGAATCACCTGGTCCAGGTGACATCCAGATGGGGACCAGAGTCTCCAGGCCTGAGTCACGCGCAGAGAGGATAAGAGTCACCAGTTCCAGGTGAGGCCACGAAAGAGTCCAAAGCAATCAGGTCCAGGTGGGGAACAAACTCACCAGGACTGGTTGAGGCCCAGATGGGGAAGAGATTCACCAGGTCCAGGTGAGGCCCAGGTGGTGACTAGAATCCCCGGGTCTGGGAGAGGACCATGTAAGGACCAGATTCAGCAGGTCCAAGAAAACCACGTCGGTTCCTGAGTTACCAGGTATGGGTGAAGCTCAGGTGGCAACCCCACTCACCAGGTACAGGTGAGGCCAACCTGCAAGCCAGAGTCACCAGATCCAGGTGAGGCCCTACTGAGGACCGGTGTCACCAGGTAAATGTGAGTCTACAAGAAAACAACAGTCACAGGTCCAGGTGTGTTTCATGTGGGAACGAGAGTCACCAGGTCCAGGTGAGACCCAGGTGGGGACCACAGTCACCAGGTCCAGATTGAGGCCTAGGTGGGGGGACGAGAGTCTTCAGGAGCAGTTGAGGCCAAAGTGTGGAGCAAAGTTATCATGTACAGGTGAGGCCCAGGTGGGGAACAGAATAACCATGTCCCATTGATGTCAGGTGACAAAAGAGACACAAGGTCCAAACGAGGCCTAAGTGAGGAGTAGATTCACCAGGTCCTGTTGAGGATCAGCTGAGGACCAGTGTCCCCAGCTCCGGGTTAGTCCCAGAGGGGGACCGGAGTCACCCGGTTCTGGTGATATCCAGGTGGGGACCAGAATCACCACGTCCGGGTGAGGCCCAGAGGGGGACGAGAATCACTAGGTCCAGATGAGGCCCCGATGTGGAACTGAGAAACCAGGTCCCATGAAGCCCATATGAGGACCTGAGTCACCAGGTCCAGGTGAGGTCCCTGTGGGAACCAGTCAACTCGTCCAGGTGAGGTCCAGGTGGGACCACAGTCACCAGGTCCAGGTGAGGCGCAGGAGGCAACAGGATTCACCAAGTCCAGGTGAGGCCCAGGTGGCGACCAGTCACCAGATCCAGGTGCGGAACAGCTAAGGACCAGATTCTCCAGGCCCATGTGAAGCCCAAAGGGTGACCAGAGTCACCTGGGGAGGGTGAGGCCTAGAGGGGGGACCAGAGTAACCAGTTTAGTTTGAGGCCCAGAATGGGACCAGAGGTCCCTGGTCAAAGAGAGGCCCAGGTGTGGAATAGAGTATCCAGGTCACAATGACGCCTGGGTGAGGACCAGAGTCACTGGGGCCATGCAGGCCCAGATGGGGAACAGAATCACTAGGTCCTGGTGAGGCATAGAATAAGACCACATTCAGCAGTCAGGTGATCCCCTTGTGAAAACCAGAGCCACTCTATCCAGCTGAGTCCCAGGACAAGGTGAGTCCCATGTGAGGACCAGATTCACCAGGTCGAATTGAGGCATAGCTGGGGACAAGAGTCACCAGGTCTGGGTGCGGCCTAGGTGGGGCAAGATTCAGCAGTTCTGAGTTAGGTCAAAGTGGGGACGAGAGACACCAGGTCCAGGTGAGGCCAAACTGAGGACCAGAGTCACCAGATCCAGGTGAGGTCCATGTTGGAAAGAGAGTCACGAGGTCCAGGAGAGGTCCAGGTGGGGTCCAGAGTCACCAGATCCAGGTGAAGTCCAGGTGGGGACCAGAGTCACCAGATCCATGTGAACCCAAGGTGGGGACCAGAGTCACTAGGTCCAGATGAGGCCCAGGTGAGGACCAGAGATACCAGGTACACGTGAGGACCCGGTGGGGATCAGAGGCAACAGGTCCATGTGAGGCCGGCTTGGGGACCATGGTCAACAGGTCTACTTGAGGCCCAGGTGTGGAACACAGTAAGCAGGTCCAGGTGAGTCCCCATTGGTGACAGGAGTCACCACGTCCAGGTGTGGGCCAAGTCCGACCAGGATCACCAGGTCCAGGGAAGGCCCTTGAAAGAACCAGAGTGAAAAGTTCGAGGTCAGGCGCAGGTGGCAACCAGGGTCAGCAGGTCCAAGTCAGGCCAAAGTGGGGTTCACAGTCACTAGGGCACGGTGAAACCCAGAGTGGGACCAGAGTCACCTGGTCCAGGTGAGGTCCAGTTGTGGAACACAGTCACTGGGTCCCAATTTTGCACAGTTGAGGACCATGGTCAACAGGGCCAGGTGAGGCCAAGATGGGGACCGGAGTCCCCAAATCCAGGTGAAGCCCAGGTGGGGACCACACTCACCAGATCCAGGGTAGTCTCAGGTGCAGACCAGAATCACCAGGTCCATGTGAGGTGCAGGTGGCAACCACACTCACCCGGTCCCGGAGAGTCCCCGGTGGGGACCAGAGACACGAGGTACATGAGAATCTAGAAACACTGCAGCCACCAGGTCCACATGATGTCCATGTGGGAACGAAAATCACCAGTTACAGGTGAGGACCAGGTGGGGATCCGACTCACCATGTCCAGGTGAGACCCAGGTGGGAACCAGTGTCACCATGTCCTGGTGTGCCCCACGTGAAGACCAGAGTTATTAGGTCCGGCTGGATGAGTGTTAGTGAACAGTGTAACCATATCCTGATGCTACCCAGGTGGGTACCAGAGACACCAGCTCCTGGTGAGGCCCAGGTGTAACCGGAGACATGAGGTCCAGGTGACGTCTCGATGGGAACCACAGTCACCAGGTCAGGTGAGCCCATGCTTAGGATCAGAGTCACCAGGTACAGGTGAGGCCAAGGTGGAGCCAATGTCACCTGGTACAGAAGAGGCCAAAGTCAGGACCAGAGTTACCAGGATCAGCTCAGTCCCAGTGGGTAATACAGTAACCATGTCCCAATGATGCCCAGGTAGAATCAGAGTCACCAGGTCCAGCGAGGCGCAGGTGGGGAGAATATTCACTAGGTCCCGGTGAGGCCCAGTTGAGGACCAGAGTCACCAGGTCTAGTTGACGCCTAGAGGGGTACCAGATTCACCTGGTCTAGGGGACATCCAGATGGGGACCAGAGTCACCATGTCTGGCTGAGGCCCAGAGTGCATCCAGAATCATCATGTCCAGGTGAGGTTCAGGTGTGGAACAGAGTATCCAGGTCATAATGGTCCACAGGTGAGGACCAGAGTCACCAGATCTCGGTGAGGCCCAGTTAGGATCAGAGTCACCAGTTCCAGCTGAGGCCAAGAAGGAGTCCACAGCAATCAGGTCCCGGTGGGGAACAAATTCACCAGGACTGGATGAGGCCCGGATGGGGACCGGATTCACCAGGTCCAGGTGTTTCCCAGGTGGTGACCAGAGTTACGAGTTCGGGTGACAACCAGGTAAGGACCAGATTCACCAGGTCCAAGTGAGGCGCACATGGGGACCTGTATCACCAGGTATGGTTGAGGCCTAGGTGACAACCCCACTCACCAGGTCCAGGTGAGGCCAACTTGCAGGCCATACAGAGAAACCATGTCCCGATTATGCCCAGGTGGGTACTAGAGTTACCATGTCCAGGTGAGGCCAACCTGCCGGCCATGCAGTGGAACCATGTCCCGATGATGCCCAGGTAGGGACCAGATTTACCAGCACTAGGTGAGGCCAACCTGCAGGCCATGCAGTGGAACCATGTCCCGATGATGCCCCGGTAGGGACGAGAGTCACCAGGTCCAAATGAGGCCCTGATGGAGCATATTCACTAGGTCCAGGTGAGGCCCAGTTGAGGACTAGAGTCAAGAGATCTGGTTGAGGCCTAGAGGGGTACAAGAATCACCTGGTCCAGGTGACATACTGATGGGGACCAGAGTCACCAGGTCAGGTTGAGGCCCAGAGAGGTTCCAGAGTCATCATGTCCAAGTGATGTCAGGTGTGGAACAGAGTCACCGGGTACCAATGATGCCCAGGTGAGGACCAGAGTCACCAGGTCTGGGTGACGCGCAGACAGGATCAGAGTCACCAGTTCCATGTGAGGCCAAGAAAGAATCCACAGCAATCAGGTCCAGGTGGGGAACAAAGTCACCAGGACTGGGTGAGTACCAAATGGGGACTAGATTCACCAGGTCCAGGTGAGGCCCGGAGGTGAACAGAGTCCCCGGGTCTGGCGGAGGACCAGGTAAGGACCAGATTCACCAGGTCCAAGAGGCCAACGTGAGGACCTGAGTCACCAGGTATGGGTGTGGCCCAGGTGGCAACCCCACTCACCAGGTCCAGGTGAGGCCAACCTTCAGGCCAGAGTCACCAGATCCAGGTGAAGCCCTAGTGGGGACCTGAGTCACCAGGTAAATGTGAGTCTACAAGAACACCACAGTCACCAGGTCCAGGTGTGGGTCATGGGGAAACGAGAGTCACCAGGTCCAGGTGAGACCCATGTGGGGACCAGTCACCAGGTCCAGATTGAGGCCTAGGTGGGGGGACCAGAGTCATCAGGACCAGTTGAAGACAAAGTGTGGAGCAAAGTTATCATGTCCAGGTGACACCCAGGTGGGGAACAGAGTAACCATGTCCCATTGATGCCAGGTGAGAAAAGAGTCACAATGTCCAGAAGAGGCCTAAGTGAGGAGTAGATTCAAGAGGTCCTGTTGAGCCCCAGTTGAAGACTAGTGTCTCCAGCTCAGGGGGAGTCCCAGAGGGGACCAGAGGCACCCGGTACTGGTGATATCCAGGTGGGGACCAGAGTCACCATGTCAGAGTGAGGCCCAGACGG
The DNA here is from genome assembly GCF_048164855.1 of Canis lupus baileyi. Classification (NCBI taxonomy): domain Eukaryota; kingdom Metazoa; phylum Chordata; class Mammalia; order Carnivora; family Canidae; genus Canis; species Canis lupus. The sequence goes on along the minus strand of NC_132874.1, from coordinate 32,206,623 downwards.
GGACGAGATTCACTAGGTCCAGGGGAGGCCCCGATGTGTAACTAAGAAACCAGGTCCCATGATGACCATATGAGGACCTGAGTCACCAGGTGCAGTTGAGTTCCCTGTGGGAACCAGTCACCTCCTCCAGGTGAGGCCCAGGTGGGACCACAGTAACCAGTTCCAGGTGAGGCCCAGGTATATAAGAGAGTATCCAGGTCCCAATGATGCCTAGGTAAGGACCTGAGTCAACAGGTCCAGGAGAGGCCCAAATATGGATCAGAGTCATTGTGTTCCAGGGGAGGCCAGATGGAGACCACAGGAACCAGGTCCAGGAGAGCCCCATATGGGAACCAGAGCCACCAGATCCAGGTGAGGTCCAGGTGGGACCACAGTCGCAAGGTCCAGGTGAGGCGCAGGTGGCAACAGGATTCACCAAGTCCAGGTGAGGCCCAGGTGGCGACCAGTCACCAGATCCAGGTGAGGACCAGCTAAGGACCAGATTCACCAGGCCCAGGTGAAGCCCAAGGGGTGACCAGCATCACCAGGGAAGGGTGAGGCCCAGAGGGGGAACCAGAGTAACCAGTTTAGTTTGAGGCCCAGAATGGGACCAGAAGTCCCTGGTCAAAGTGAGGCCCAGGTGTGGAATAGAGTATCCAGGTCCCTATGATGCCTGGGTGAGGACCAGAGTCACTAGGGCCATGCAGACCCAGATGGAGAACAGAATCACTTGGTCCTGGTGAGGCATAGAATAAGACCACAGTCAGCAGTATCAGTGGAGCCCCTTGTGGGAACAAGAGCCACTCTATCCAGCTGAGTCCCAGGTCCATGTGAGGCCCACGTGAGGATCAGATTCATCAGGTCGAATTGAGGCATAGCTGGGGACAAGAGTCACCAGGTCTGGGTGCGGCCTAGGTGGGGCAAGATTCAGCAGTACTGAGTTAGGTCCAAGTGGGGACGAGAGATACCAGGTCCATGTGAGGCCAAACTGAGGACCAGAGTCACCAGATCCAGGTGAGGTCCATGTTGGAAAGAGAGTCACCAGGTCCAGGAGAGGTCCAGGTGGGTACCAGAGGCACCAGATCCAGGTGAAGTCCCGGTGGAGACCAGAGTCACCAGATAGAAGTGAAGCTCAGGTGGGGACCAGAGTCTCTAGGTTCAGATGAGGCCCAGGTGAGGACCAGTGTTACCAGGTACACGTGAGGCCCCGGTGGGGATCAGAGGCATCAGGTCCCTGTGAAGCCAGCTTGGGGATCATGGTCAACAGGTCTACTTGAGGCCCATGTGTGGAACACAGTAAACAGGTCCAGGTGAGTCCCCGGTGGTGACAAGGGTCACCACGTCCAGGTGAGACCCAGGTGGGGACTAGGATCAGCAGGTACAGGGGAGGGCCTTGAAAGAACCAGAGTCAACAGTTCGAGGTCAGGCACAGTTGGCAACCAAGGTCAGCAGGTCCAAGTCAGGCCAAAGTGGAGTTCAGAGTCATTAGGGCACGGTGAGACCCGGAGGGGCACCAGAGTCACATGGTCCAGGTGAGGTCCAGTTGTGGAACAAAGTCACCGTGTCCCAATTTTGCCCAGTTGAGGACCATGGTCAACAGGGCCAGGTGGGGCCAAGATGGGGACCGGAGTCCCCAAATCCAGGTGAAGCCCAGGTGGTGACCACAGTCACCAGATCCAGGGTAGTCTCAGGTGCAGACCAGAATCACCAGGTCCAGGTGAGGTGCAGGTGGCAACCACACTCACCAGGTGCCGGTGAGGCCCTTGTGCGGACCAGAGTCACGAGGTACATGAGAAGTTAGAAACACTGCAGCCACCAGGTCCACATGATGTCCATGTGGGAACGAGAATCACAAGTTACAGGTGAGGACCAGGTGGGGATCTGAGTCACCATGTCCAGGTGAGACCCAGGTGGGAACCAGTGTCACCATGTCCAGGTGTGGACCAGGGGAAGACCAGAGTTAATAGGTCCGGCTGGGTCACTGTTAGTGAACAGTGTAACCATATCCTGATGCTACTCAGGTGGGTACCAGATACAAGGTCCTGGTGAGGCCCAGGTGGGACCAGAGACAAGAGGTCCAGATGAGGTACAGATGGAATCCACATTCACCAGGTCAGGTGAGACCATGCTTAGGATCAGAGTCACCAGTTACAGGTGAGGCCCAGGTGGAGCCAGAGTCACCATGTCCAGATGAGGCGAAGTTGGGGAGCATATTCACTACGTCCCGTTGAGGCCCAGTAGAGGACCAGAGTCACCAGGTCTAGTTGAGACCTAGAGGGGTACCAGATTCACCTGGTCTAGGTGCCGTCCAGATGGGGACCAGAGTCACCATGTCAGGGAGAGGCCCAGAGTGGATCCAGAGTCATCATGTCGAGGTGAGTCTCAGGTGTGGAACAGAGTATCCAGGTCATAATGGTCCACAGGTGAGGACCAGAGTCAACAGATCTGGGTGAGGCCCAGTTAGGATCAGAGTCAACAGTTCCAGGTGAGGCTAAGAAGGAGTCCACAGCAATCAGGGCCAGGTGGGGAAAAAAGTCACCAGGACTGGATGAGGCCCAGATGAGGACACAGATTCACCAGGTCCAGGTGATTCCCAGGTGGTGACCAGAGTTACCAGATTCACCAGGTCCAGGTGATCCCCAGGTGGTGAGCAGGATTACCAGATACACCAGGTCCAAGTGAGGCCCATGTCGGGGCCTGTGTCACCAGGTATGGGTGAGGCCCAAGTGGCAACCCCACTCACCAGGTCCAGGTGAGGCCTACCTGCAGCCCATGCAAAGCAACCGGGTCCCGATAATGCCAAGGTAGGGACCAGATTTACCAGGTCCAGGTGAGGCCAACCTGCAGGCCATGCAGTAGAACCAGGTCCCCATGATGCCCTGGTAGGGATCAGAGTAACCAGGTCCAAATGAGGCCAAGATGGAGCATATTCACTAGGACCAGCCGAGGCCCAGTTGAGGACCAGAGAAACCAGATCTGGTTGAGGCCTAGAGGGGTACCAGAATCCCCTGGTCCAGGTGACATCCAGATGGGGACCAGAGTCACCAGGTCAGGGTGAGGCCCAGAGTGGTTCCAGAGTCATGTCCAGGTGAGGCTAGGTGTGGAACAGAGTCACCAGGTACCAATGATGCCCAGGTGAGGACCAGAGTCACCAGGTCTGAGTGACGCGCAGATAGGATCAGAGTCACCAGTTCTAGGTGAGGCCAAGAAGGAGTCCACAGCAAGCAGGTCCAGGTGGGGAACAAAGTCACCAGGACTGGGTGAGTCATAGATGGGGACCAGATTCACCAGGTCCAGGGGAGGCCCAGGGAGTGACCAGAGTCCCCTGGTTTAGGAAAGGACCAGGAAAGGGTCAGATTCACCAGGTCCAAGAGCCCCACGTGGGGACCTGAGTCACAAGGTATGGGTGAGGCCCAGGTGGCATCCACACTCACCAGGTCCAGGTGAGGCCAACCTGCAGGCCATGCAGAGGAACCATGTCCGGATGATGCCCAGGTAGGGACCAGAGTTACCAGGTCCAGGTGAGTGCAACCTGCAGGCCATGCAGTGGAACCATGACCCGATGTTGCCGAGGTAGTGACCAGAGTTACCAGGTCCAAATGAGGCCCAGATGGAGCATATTCACTAGGTCCAGGTGAGGCCCAGTTGAGGACCAGAGTCACCAGATCTGGTTGAGTCCTAGAGGAGTACCAGAATCACCTGGTCCAGGTGACATCCAGATGGGGACCAGAGTCACCAGGTCAGGGTCAGACCGAGAGAGGTTCCAGAGTCATCATGTCCATGTGAAGCTCAGGTGTGGAACAGAGTCACCAGGTACCAATAACTCCCAGGTGAGGACCAGAGTCACCAGATCTGGGAGACGCGCATATAGGATCAGAGACACCAGTTCCAGGTGAGGCCAAGAAAGGGTCCACAGCAATAAGGTCCAGGTGGGGAACAAAGTCACCAGGAATGGATGAGGCCCAGATGGGGACCAGATTCACCAGGTCCAGGTGAGGCCCAGGTGGGACCACAGTCATCAGGTCCAGGTGAGGCCCAGGTATATAAGAGAGTATCCAGGTCCCAATGATGTCCAGGTGGAACCAGAGTCACCAGGTCCAGATGAGGCGCAGGAGGGGAGCATATCCACTAGGTCCCGGTGAGGCCCAATTGAGGTCCACAGTCACCAGTTCTAGGTGAGGCCTAGAGGGGTACCAGATTCACCTGGTCTAGGTGACATCCACATGGGGACTAGAGTCACCATGTCAGGGTGAGGTCCAGAGGGGATCCAGAGTAATCATGTCCAGGATAGGCTCAGGTGTGGAACAGAGTATCCAGATCATAATGGTCCACAGGTGAGGACCAGAGTCACCAGATCTGGGTGAGGCCCAGTTAGGATCAGAGTCACCAGTTCCAGTTGAGGCCAAGAAGGAGTCCACAGCAATCAGGTCCAGGTGGGGAACAAAGTCACCAGGACTGGGTGAGGCCCAGATGGGGACCAAATTCACCAGGTCCAGGTGATTCCCAAGTGGTGAACAGACTTACCAGTTCCAGGTGACGACCAGGTAAGGACCAGATTCAACAGGACAAAATGAGGCCCACGTGAGGACCTGAGTCACCAGGTATTGGTGAGGCCAGGTGGCAAAGCACTCCCCAGGTCCAGGTGAGGCCAACCTGCAGGCCATGCAGAGGAACCATGTCCCGATGATACCCAGGTAAGGACGAGAGTTACCACATCCAGGTGAAGCCAACCTGCAGGACATGCAGTGGAACCATGTCCCGATGATGCCCAGGTAGGGACTAGAGACACCAGGTCAGGGAGAGGCCCAGAGAGGTTCCAGATCATCATGTCCAGGTGAGACTCAGGTGAGGAACAGAGTCACCAGGTACCAATGATGCCCAGGTGAGGACCAGAGTCACCAGATCTGGGTGACGCGCAGATAGGTTCAGAGTCACCAGTTCCAAGGGGAGGCCAAGAAAGAGTCCACAGCAAGCAGGTCCAGGTGGGGAACAAAGTCACCAGGACTGGGTGAGGCCCAGATGGTGACCAGATTCACCATGTCCAGGTGAGGCCCAGTTGAGGACCAGTGTCCCCAGCTCCGGATGGGTCCCAGAGGGGGACCAGAGTCACCCGGTTCCGGTGATATCCATGTGGGGACCAGAGTCACCACGTCAGGGTGAGGCCCAGAGGGGGACGAGAATCACTAGGTCCAGGTGAGGCCCCGATGTGGAACTGAAACCTGGTCCCATGATGCCCATATGAGGACCTGAGTCAGCAGGTCCAGGTGAGGTCCCTGTGGGAACCAGTCACCTCGTCCAGGTGAGGCCCAGGTGGGAACAGTCACCAGGTCCAGGTGAGGCCCAGGTACATAAGAGAATATCCAGGTCGCAATGATGCCCAGGTATGGACCAGAGTCAACAGGTCCAGGAGAGGCCCAAATATGGATCAGAGTCATCTTGTTCCAGGTGAGGCCAGATGGACACCACAGCAACCAGGTCCAGGAGAGCCCCATATGGGAACCAGAGACACCAGATCCAGGTGAGGTCCAGGTGGGACCACAGTCAGAAGGACCAGGTGAGGCGCAGGTGGCAACAGGATTCACCAAGTCCAGGTGAGGCCCAGGTGGCGAGCAGTCACCAGATCCAGGTGCGGACCAGCTAAGGTCCAGATTCACCAGGCCCAAGTGAAGCCCAAGGGGTGACCAGAGTCTCCAGGTAAGGGTGAGGTCCAGAGGGGGAACCAGAGTAACCAGTTTAGTTTGAGGCCCAGAATGGGACCAGAGGTCCCTGGTCAAAGTGAGGCCCAGGTGTGGAATAGAATATCCAGGTCGCAATGATGCCTGGGTGAGGTCAAGAGTCACTAGGGTCATGCAGGCCCAGATGGGGAACAGAATCACTACGTTCTGGTGAGGCATAGAATAAGACCACAGTCAGCAGTATCAGGTGTGCCCCTTGTGGGAACCAGAGCCACTCTATCCAGCTGAGTCCCAGGTACATGTGAGGGACACGTGAGGACCAGATTCATCAGGTCGAATTGAGGCATAGCTGGGGACAAGAGTCACCAGGTCTGGGTGCGGCCTAGTTGGGGCAAGATTCAGCAATTCTGAGTTAGGTCAAAGTGGGGACGAGAGCCACCAAGTCGACGTGAGGCCAAACTGAGGACCAGAGTCACCAGATCCACATGAGGTCTATGTTGTAAAGGAGTCACCAGGTACAGGAGAGGTCCTGGGGTGGACCAGTGTCACCATATCCAGGTGAAGTCCAGGTGGTGACCAGAGTCACTAGTTCCAGATGAGGCCCAGGTGAGGACCAGAGTTACAAGGTACACGTGAGGCCCCGGTGGGGATCAGAGGCAACATGTCCATGTGAGTCTGCCTTGGGGACCATGGTCAACAAGTCTACTTGAGGCCCAGGTGTGGAACACAGTAAGCAGTTCCAGGTGAGTCCCCGGTGGTGACAAGAGTCACCAAGTCCAGGTGAGGCCCAGATGGGGACCAGGATCACCAGGTCCAGGGGAGGCCCTTGAAAGAAACAGAGTCAACAGTTCGAGGTCAGGCGCAGGTGGCAACCAGGGTCCGCAGGACCAAGTCAGGCCAAAGTGGGGTTCACAGTCACTAGGGCACGGTGACACCCAGAGGGGGACCAGATTCACTTGGTCCAGGTGAGGCCACTTGTGGAACACAGTCACCGGGTCCCAATTTTACCCAGTTGAGGACCATGGTCAACAGGGCCAGGTAAAGCCCAGATGGGGACCGGAGTCCCCAAATCCAGGTGAATCCCAGGTGGGGACCACAGTCACCAGAGACAGCGTAGTCTCATGTGCAGACCAGAATCACCAGGTCCAGGTGAGGTGCAGTTGGCAACCACACTCAGCAGGTCCCGGTGAGGCCCTGGTGGGGATCAGAGACACGAGGTACATGAGAAGCTAGAAAAACTGCAGCCACCAGGTCCACATGATGTCCAAGTGGGAACGAGAATCACCAGTTACAGGTGATGACCAGGTGGGGATCCTAATCACCATGTCCAGTTGAGGCCCTGGTGGGAACCAGTGTCACCATGTACAGGTGTGGCCCAGGTGAAGACCAGAGTTAATAGGTCCGGCAGGGTCACTGTTAGTGAACAGTGTAACCATATCCTGAGGCTACCCAGGTGGGTATCAGAGACACCAGGTCCTGGTGAGGGTCAGGAGGGACCAGAGACATGAAGTCCAGGTGAGGTCCCGATGGGAACCACAGTCACCAGGTCAGATGAGGCCATGCATAGGATCAGAGTCACCAGTTACAGCTGAGGCCCAAGTGGAGCCAGAGTCAACTGGTACAGAAGAGGCCAAAGTCAGGACCAGAGTTACCGGAATCAGGTCAGTCCCAGTGGGCAATAGAGTAACCATGTCCCAATGATGCCCAGGTATAACCAGAGTGACCAGGTCAGATGAGGCGCAGGTGGGGAGCATATTCACTAGGTCCCTGTGGCCCAGTTGAGGACCACTATCACCAGGTCTAGTTGAGGCCTACAGGGGTACCAGATTCACCTGGTCTGGGTGACATCCAGATGGGCACCAGAGTCACCAGGTCAGGGTGAGGCCCAGAGGGGATCCAGAGTCATCATGTCCAGGTGAGGCTCAGGTGTGGAACAGAGTATCCAGGTCATAATGGTCCACAGTAGAGGACCAGAGTCACCAGATCTGGGTGAGGCCCAGTGAGGATCAGAGTCACCAGTTCCAGGTGAGGACAAGAAGGAGACCACAGCAATTAGGTCCATGTAGGGAACAAAGTCACCAGGACTGGGTGAGGCCCAGATGGGGACCAGATTCACCAGGTCCAGGTGATTCCCCGGTGGTGACCAGAGTTACTAGTTCCGGGTGAGGACCAGGTAAGGACCAGATTCACTAGGTCCAAGTGAGGACCACGTGGGGCCTGTGTCACCAGGTATGGGTGAGGCACAGGTGGCAACCCCACTCACCAGGTCCAGGTGAGGCCAACCTGCAGGCCATGCAGAGGAACCGTGTCCAATGATGCCCAGGTAGGGTCCAGAGTTACCAGGTCCAGGTGAGGCCCAGATGGAGCATATTCACTAGGTCCAGGTGAGACCCAGTTAAGGACCATAGTTACCAGATCTTGTTGAGGCGTAGAAGGATACCAGAATCACCTGGTCCAGGTGACATCCAGATGGGGACCAGAGTCACGAGGTCAGTGTGAGGCCCAGAGAGCTTCAAGAGTAATCATGTTCAGGAGAGGCTCAGGTGTGGAACAGAGTCACCAGGTACCAAGGATGCCCAGGTGAGGACCAGAGTCACCAGGTCTCGTTGACGCCCAGATAGGATCAGAGTCACCAGTTCCAGGTGAGGCCAAGAAAGAGTCCACAGCAATCAGTTCCAGGTGGGGAACAAAGTCACCAGGAATGGGTGAGGCCCAGGTGTGGAACAGATTCACCAGGTCCAGGTGAGGCCCAGGTGGTTACCAGAGTCCCGGGTCTGGGGCAGGACCAGGTAAGGAGAAGATTCACCAGGTCCAAGAGGCACCTGTGGGGACTTGAGTCACCAGGTATGGGTGATGCCCAGGTAGCAACCCCACACACCAGGTCCAGGTGAGGCCAAACTGCAGGCCAGAGTCACCAGATACTGGTGAGATCTTAGTGGGGACCGGAGTCACAAGGTAAAAGAGAGTCTACAAGAACACCACAGTCACCAGGTCCAGGTGTGATTCATGTGGGAACGAGAGTCACCAGGTCCAGGTGAGACCCAGGTGGGGACCACAGTCACCAGGTCCAGATTGAGGCCTAGGTGGGGAGCCAGAGTCATCAGGACCAGTTGAGGCCAAAGTGTGGAGCAAAGTTATCATGTCCAGGTGAGGCGCAGGTGGGGAACAGAGTAACCATGTCCCATTGATGCCAGGTGGGAAAAGAGTCACAAGGTCCAGACGAGGTCTAAGTGAGGAGTAGATTCACCAGGGCCTGTTGAGGCCCAGTTGAGGAGCAGTGTCCCCAGATCCGGGTGAGTCCCAGAGGGGGACCAGAGTCACCCGATTCTGGTGATATCCAGCTGGAGACCAGAGTCACCACGTCAGGGTGAGGCCTAGAGTGGGACGAGAATCACTAGGTCCAGGTGAGGCCCCGATGTGGAACTGAGAAACCAGGTCCCATGATGCCCATATGAGGACCTGAGTCACCAGGTCCAGGTGAGGTCCCTGTTGGAACCAGTCATCTCGTCCCGGTGAGGTCCAGGTGGGACCACAGTCACCAGGTCCAGGTGAGGAACAGGTATATAAGAGATTATCCAGGCACCAATGATGCCCAGGTAAGGACCAGAGTCAACAGGTCCAGGAGAGGCACAAATATGCATCAGAGTCATTGTGTCCAGGTGAGGCCTGATGGAGACCACAGGAACCAGGTCCAGGAGAGCCCAATATGGGAAACAGAGTTACCAGATCCAGGTGAAGTCCAGGTTGGACCACTGTCACAAGGTCCAGGTGAGGCAGAGTTGGCAACAGGATTCACGAAGTCCAGGTGAGGCCCAGGTGGCGACCAGTCACGATATCCAAGTGAGGACAAGCTAAGGACCAGATTCACCAGGCCCAAATGAAGCCCAAGGGGTGTCCAGAGTCACCAGGTAAGGGTGAGGCCCAGAGGGGGACCAGAGTAACCAGTTTAATTTGAGGCCCAGAATGCGACCAGAGGTCCCTGGTGAGAGTGAGGCCCAGGTGGGGAACAGTGTAACCATGCCCCATTTATGCCAGGTGGGAAAAGAGTCACAGGTCCAGACGAGGCCTGAGTGAGGAGTAGATTCACCAGGAACTGTTGAGGCCCAGTTGAGGACCAGTGTCCCCAGCTCCGGGTGAGTCCCAGAGGGGGACCAGCGTCACGCGGTTTTGGTGATATCCAGGTGGGGACCAGGGTCACCACGTCAGGGTGAGGCCCAGAGGGGCACGAGAATCACTAGGTCCAAGTAAGGCCCCGATGTGGAACTGAGAATCCAGGTCCCATGATGCCCATATGAGGACCTGAGTCACCAGGTCCAGGTGAGGTCTCTGTGGGAACCAGTCACCTCGTCCAGGTGAGGCCCAGGTGGGGACCAGGATCACCAGGTCCAGGGTAGGGCCTTGAAAGAACCAGAGTCAACAGTTCGAGGTCAGGCGCAGGTGGCAACCAGGGTCAGCAGGTCCAAGTCAGGCAAAAGTGGGGTTCACAGTCACTAGGGCACGGTTACACCCAGAGGGGGACCAGAGTCACCTGGTCCAGGTGAGGTCCACTTGTGGAACACAGTCACCGGGTCCCAATTTTGCCCAGTTGAGGACCATGGTCAACAGGGCCAGGTGAGGCCCAGATGGGGACCGGAGTACCCAAATCCAGGTGAAGCCCAGGTGGGGACCACAGTCACCAGATCCAGGGTAGTCTCAGGTGCAGACCAGAATCACCAGGTCCAGGTGAGGAGCAGGTGGCAACCACACTCACCAGGTCCCGGTGAGGCCCTGGTGGGGACCAGAGTCACGAGGTACATGAGAAGCTAGAAACACTGCAGCCACCACGTCCACATGAGGTCCATGTCGGAACGAGAATCACCTGTTAGAGGTGAGGACCAGGCCGGAATCCGACTCACCATGTCCAGGTGAGACCCAAGTGGGAACCAGTGTCACCATGTCCAGGTGTGGCCCAGGTGAAGACCAGAGTTAATAGGTCCGGGTGGGTCACTGTTAAAGAACAGTGTAACCGTATCCTGATGCTACCCAGGTGGGTACCAGAGACACAGGTCCTGGTGAGGCCCAGGTGGGACCAGAGACACGAGGTCCAGTTGAGGTCCCGATTGGAACCAGTCACCAGGTCAGGTGAGGCCATGCTTAGGATTAGAGACACCAGTTACAGGTGAGGCCCAGGTGGAGTCAGAGTCACCTGGTACAGAAGAGGCCAAAGTCAGGACCAGAGTTACCGGAATCAGGTCAGTCCCAGTGGTCAATAGAGTAACCATGTCCCAATGATGCCCAGGTAGAACTAGAGTGACCAGGTCAGACGAGGCGCAGGTGGAGAGCATATTCACTAGGTCCTGGTGAGGCCCAGTTGAGGACCAGTGTCACCAGGTCTAGTTGAGGCCTAGAGGGGTACCAGATTCACCTGGTCTGGGACCATCCAGATGGGGATCAGAGTCACCATGTCAGGGTGAGGCCCAGAGGGGATCCAGAGTCATCATGTCCAGGTGAGGCTCAGGTGTGGAACAGAGTATCCAGGTCATAATGGTCCACAGGTGAGGACCAGAGTCACCATATCTGGGTGAGGCCCAGTTAGGATCAGAGTCACCAGTTCCAGGTGAGGACAAGAAGGAGTCCAGAGCAATCAGGTCCAGGTGGGGAACAAAGTCACCAGGAATGGGTGAGGCCCAGATGGGGACCAGATTCACCAGGTCCAGTTTATTCCCAGGTGGTGAACAGACTTACCGGTTCCGGGTGACGACCAGGTAAGGACCAGATTAAACAGGTCCAAATGAGGCCCACGTGGGGACCTGAGTTACCAGGTATTGGTGAGGCCACGTGGCAAGGCACTCCCCAGGTGCAGGTGAGGCCAATCTGCAGGCCATGCAGAGGAACCAAGTCCCGATGATACCCAGGTAAGGACGAGAGTTACCACATCCAGGTGAGGCCAACCTGCAGGCCATGCAGTGGAACCATATCCCGATGATGCTCAGGTAAGGACTAGAGACACCAGGTCCAAATGAGGTCCAGATGGAGCAAATTCACTAGGTCAGGTGAGGCCCAGTTGAGGACCAGAGTCACCAGATCTGGTTGATGCCTAGAGGGGTACCAGAATCACCTGGTCCATGTGACATGCAGATGGGTACCAGAGTCACCAGGTCAGGGAGAGGCCCAGAGAGGTTCCAGAGTCATCATGTCCAGGTGAGGCTCAGGTGCGGAACAGAGTCACCAGGTACCATGATGCCCAGGTGAGGACCAGAGTCACCAGATCTGGGTGAGGCCCAGTTAGGATCAGAGTCACCAGTTCCAGGTGAGGCCCAAAAGGAGTCCACAGCAATCAGGTCCAGGAGGGGAACAAAGTCACCAGGACTGTGTGACGCCAAGATGGGGACCAGATTCACCAGGTCCAGTTGAGGCCCAGGGGGTGACCAGAGTCCCAGGTCTGGGAGAGGACCATGTAAGGACCAGATTCACCAGGTCCAAGAGGCCCACGTGGGGACCTGAGTCACCAGGTATGGGTGAGGCCCAGGTGCCAACCCCACTCACCAAGTCCAGGTGAGGCCAACCTGCAGGCCAGAGTCACCAAATCTAGGTGAGGCCCTAGTGGGGACCAGAGTCACCAGGTCCAGGTGAGGCCCAGGTATATAAGAGAGTATCGAGGTCCCAATGATGCCCATGTAAGGACCATAGTCAACAGGTGCAGGAGAGGCCCAAATATGGATCAGAGTCATTGTGTCCAGGTGAGGCCAGATGGAGACCACAGGAACCAGGTCCAGGAGAGCCCCATATGGGAACCAGAGCCACAAGATCCAGGTGAGATCCAGGTGGGACCACAGTCACAAGGTCCAGGTGAGGCGCAGGTGGCAACAGGATTCACCAAGTCCAGGTAAGGCCCAGGTGGAGACCATTCACCAGATCCAGGTGCGACCAGCTAAGGACGAGATTCACCAGGCCCAAGTGAAGCCAAACGGGTGTCCAGAGTCTCCAGGTAAGGGTGAGGCCCAAAGGGAACCAGTAACTAGTTTAGTATGAGTCCCAGAATGGGACGAGAGGTCCATGGTCAATGTGAGACACAGGTGTGGAATAGAGTATCTAGGTCCTAATGATTCCTGGGTGAGGACCAGAGTCACGAGCGCCATGCAGGCCCAGATGGGAACAGAATCACTAGGACTAGGTGAGGCATAGAATAAGACCACAGTCAGCTGCATCAGGTGAGCCCCTTGTGCGAACCAGAGCCACTCTATCTAGCTCAATCCCAGGTCCATGTGAGGCCCACGTGAGGACCAGATTCATCAGGTCGAATTGAGGCATACCTGGGGACAAGAGTCACCAGGTATGGGTGCGGCCTCGGTGGGGCAAGATTCAGCAGTTCTGAGTTAGGTCAAAGTGTGGACGAGAGACACCAGTTCCAGGTGAGGCCAAACTGAGGACCAGAGTCACCAGATCCAGGTGACGTCCATGTTGGAAAGAGAGTCACCAGGTCCAGGAGAGGTCCAGGTGGGGACCAGAGTCACCAGATCCAGGTGAAGTCCAGGTGGGGACCAGAGTCACCAGATCCAGGTGAAGCCCAGGTGGGGACCATAGTCACTAGGTCCAGATGAGGCCCAGGTGAGGACCAGAGTTCACAGGTACACGTGAGGCCCAGTGGGGATCAGAGGCAACAGGTCCATGTGAGGCTGGCTTGGGACCATGGTCAACAGGTCTACTTGTGGCCCAAGTGTGGAACACAGTAACCAGGTCCAGGTGAGTCCCAGGTGGTGACAAGAGTCACCACGTGCAGGTGAGGCCCAGGTTGGGACCAGGAACACCAGGTTCAGGGGAGGCCCTTGAAAGAAGCAGAGTCAAAAGTTCGAGGTCAGGCGCAGGTGGCATCCAGGGTCAGCAGGTCCTAGGCAGGCCTTGGTGGGGACCAGAGTGACGAGGTACATGAAAATGTAGAAACACTGCATCCACCAGGTCCACATGATGTCCATGTGGGAACGAGATTCACCAGTTACAGGTGAGGACCAGGTGGGGATCCGACTCACCATGTCCAGGTGAGTCCCAGGTGGGAACCAGTGTCACCATGTCCGGTGTGGCCCACGTGAAGACCAGAGTTAATAGGTCCGGCTGGGTCACTGTTAGTGAACAGTGTAACCATATCCTGATGCAACCCAGGTGGGTACCAGAGACACCAGGGCTTGGTGAGGCCAAGGTGGGTCCAGGGACATGAGGTCCAGGTGAGGTCCCGATGGGAACTACAGTCACCATGTCAGGTGAGGCCATGCTTAGGATCAGAGTCAGCAGTTACAGGGAGGCCCAGGTGGAGCCAGAGTCACCTGGTACAGAAGAGGCCAAAGTCTGGACCAGAGTTACCAGGATCAGGTCTGTCCCAGTGGGGAATAGAGTAACCACGTCCCATCATGCCCAGGTAGAACCAGAGTCACCAGGTCCAGATGAGGCGCCGTTGGGGAGCATATTCACTAGGTCCCGGTGAGGCCCAATTGAGGACCAGAGTCACCAGTTCTAGTTGAGGCCTAGAGGGGTACCAAATTCACCTGGTCTAGGTGACATCCAGATAGGGACCAGAGTCATCCTGTCAGGCTGAGGCCCAGAGGGGATCCAGAGTCATCATGTCCATGTGAGGCTCAGGTGTGGAACAGAGTATCCAGGTCATAATGGTCCACAGGTGAGGACCAGAGTCACCAGATCTGGGTGAGGCCCAGTTAGGATCAGAGTCACCAGTTCCAGGTGAGGCCAAGAAGGAGTCCACAGCAATTAGATCCAGGTGGGTAAGAAAGTCACCAGGACTGGGTGAGGCCCAGATGGGGACCAGATTCACCAGATCCAGGTGATTCCCAGGTGGTGACCAGAGTTACTTGTTCCGGATGAATACCAGGTAAGGACCAGATTCACCAGGTCCAAGTGAGACACACGTGGGGACCTGTGTCACCATGCATTGGTGAGGGCCAGGTGGCATCCCCACACAACAGGTCCAAGTGAGGCCAAACTGCAGGCCATGAAGAGAAAACATATCCTGATGATGCCCAGGTTGGGACCAGAGTTACCAGGTCCAGGTGAGGCCAACCTGCAGGCCATGCAGTGTAACCTTCCCCCGATGATGCCCAGGAAGGGACCTGAGTCACCAGGTCCAAATGATGCCCAAATGGAGCATATTCACTAGGTACAGATGAGGCCCAGTTGAGGACCAGAGTACCCGATCTGGTTGAGGCCTAGAGGGGTACTGGAATCACCTTGTCCAGGTGACATGCAGATGGGGACCAGAGTCACCAGGTCAGGGTGAGGCCTAGAGAGGTGCCAGAGTCATCATGTTCAGGTGAGGCTCAGGTGTGGAACAGAGTCACCAGGTACCAATGATGCCCAGGTGAGGACCAGGGTCACCAGGTCTGGGTGACGCGCAGATAGGATCAGAGTCACCAGTTCCAGGTGAGGCCAAGAAAGAGTCCACAGGAATCAGCTCCAGGTGGGTAACAAAGTCACCAGGACTGGGTGAGGCCCAGATGGAGACCACATTCACCAGGTACAGGTGAGGCCCAGGTGGTGACCAGAGTCCCCGGGTCTGGGAGAGGACCAGGTAAGGACCAGATTCACCAGGTCCAAGAGGCCCACGTGGGGACCTGTGTCACCAGGTATGGGTGAGGCCCAGGTAACAACCCCACTCACCAGGTCCAGGTGAGGCCAACCTGCAGGCCATGCAGAGGAACCATGTCCCGATGATGCCCAGGTAGGGACCAGAGTTACCAGGTCCAGGTGAGTGCAACCTGCAGGCCATGCAGTGGAAACATGACCCGATGATGCCAAGGTAGTGACCAGAGTTACCAGGTCAAAATAAGGCCCAGATGGAGCATATTCACTAGGTCCAGGTGAGGCCCAGTTGAGGACCAGAGTCATCAGATCTGGTTGAGTCCTAGAGGAGTACCAGTATCACCTGGTCCAGGTGACATCCAGATGGGGACAAGAGTCACCAGGTCAGGGTGAGACCAAGAGAGGTTCCAGAGTCATCATTTCCAGGTGAGGCTCAGGTGTGGAACAGAGTCACCAGGTGCCACTAACTCCCAGGTGAGGACCAGAGTCATCAGATCTGGGAGACGCGCATATAGGATCAGAGTCACCAGTTCCAGGTGAGGCCAAGAAAGGGTCCACAGCAATCAGGTCCAGGTGGGGAAAAAAGTCACCAGGACTGGGTGAGGCCCAGATGGGGACCAGATTCACCAGGACCAGGTGAGTCCTAGGTGGGACCACAGTCATCAGGTCCAGGTGAGGCCCAGGTGTTGACCAGAGTCCCCGGGTCTGGGAGAGGACCAGGTAAGGACCAGATTCACCACGCCCAAGTGAAGCCCAAGGGGTGACCAGAGTCACCAGGTAAGTGTGAGGCCCAGAGGGGGAACCAGAGTAACCAGTTCAGTTTGAGGCCCAGAATGTGACCAGAGGTCCCTGGTCAGAGTGAGGCCCAGGCGTGGAATAGACTATCCAGGTCCCATGATGCCTGGGTGAGGACCAGAGTCACTATGGCCATGCAGGCCCAAATGGGGAACAGAATCACTAGGTCCTGGTGAGGCATAGAATAAGACCACAGTCAGCAGTATCAGATGAGCCCCTTGGGGGAACCAGAGCCACTCTATCCAGCTGAGTCCCAGGTCCATGTGAAGCCCACGTGAGAACCAGATTCATCAGGTCGAATTGAGGCATAGCTGGGGTCAAGAGTCACCAGGTCTGGGTGCGGCCTAGGTGGGGCAAGATTCAGCAGTTCTGCGTTAGGTCAAAGTGGGGACGAGAGACACCAGGTTCAGGTGTGGCCAAACTGAGGACCAGAGTCACCAGATCCAGGTGACGTCCAGGTGGGGACCAGAGTCACCAGATCCAGGTGAGGTCCATGTTGGAAAGAGAGTCACCAGGTCCAGGAGAGGTCCAGGTGGGTACCAGAGTCACCAGATCCAGGTGAAGTCCCGGTGGGGACCAGAGTCACCAGATCCTTTTTTAAGCCCAGGTGGGGACCAGAGTCACTAGGTCCAGATGAGGCCCAGGTGAGGACCAAGGTTTCCAGGTACACGTGAGACCCCGGTGGGATTCAGAGGCAACAGGTCCATGTGAGGCCGGCTTGGGGACCATGGTCAACAGGTTTACTTGAGGCCCATGTGTGGAACACAGTAAGCAGGTCCAGGTGAGTCTCCGGTGGTGACAAGAGTCACCACGTCCAGGTGAGACCCAGGTGGGTACCAGGATCACCAGGTACTGGGGAGGCCTTTGAAAGAACCAGAGTCAACAGTTTGAGGTCAGGCACAGGTGGCAACCAAGGTCAGCAGGTTCAAGTCAGGCCAAAGTGGGGTTCAGAGTCATTAGGGCACGGTGAGACCCGGAGGCGGACCAGAGTCACATGGTTCAGGTGAGGTCCAGTTGTGGAACAAAGTCACCGGGTCCCAATTCTGCACAGTTGAGGACCATGGTCAACAGGGCCAGGTGTGGCCCAGATGGGGACCGGAGTCCCCAAATCCAGGTGAAGCCCAGGTGGGGACCACAGTCACCAGATCCAGGGTAGTCTCAGGTGCAGACCAGAATCACCAGGTCCAGGTGAGGTGCAGGTGGAAACCACACTCACCAGGTCCCGGTGAGGCCCTGGTGGGGACCAGAGTCACGAGGTACATGAGAAGCTAGAAACACTGCAGCCACCAGATCCACATGATGTCCATGTGGGAACGAAAATCACCAGTTACAGGTGAGACCCAGGTGGGGATCCGAATCAACATGTCCAGGTGAGACCCAGGTGGGAACGAGTGTCACCATGTCCAGGTGTGGCCCAGGTGAAGACCAGAGTTAACAGGTCCGGCTGGGTCACTGATAGTGAACAGTGTAACCATATCCTGATGCTACCCGGGTGGTAACCAGAGACACAGGTCCTGGTGAGACCCAGGTGGGACCAGAGACATGAGGTCCAGGTGAGGTCCCGATGGAAACCCCAGTCACCAGGTCAGGTGAGGCCATGCTTAGGATCAGAGTCACCAGTTACAGGTGAGGCCCAGGTGGAGCCAGAGTCACCAGGTCCAGATGAGGCGAAGGTGGGGAGCATATTCACTACTTCCCATTGAGACCCAGTAGAGGACCAGAGTCACCAGGTCTAGTTGAGGCCTAGAGGGGTACCAGATTCACCTGGTCTAGGTACCTTCCAGATGGGGACATGAGTCACCATGTCAGGGAGAGGCCCAGAGGGGATCCAGAGTCATCATGTCCAGGTGAGTCTCAGGTTTGGAACAGAGCATCCAGGTCATAATGGTCCACAGGTGAGGACCAGAGTCAACAGATCTGGGTGAGGCCCAGTTAGGATCAGAGTCAACAGTTCCAGGTGAGGCTAAGAAGGAGTCCACAGGGATCAGGTCCAGGTGGGGAAAAAAGTCACGAGGACTGGGTGAGGCCCAGATGGGGACCAGATTCACCAGGTCCAGGTGATTCCCAGGTGGTGAACAGAGTTACGAGTTCCAGGTGAGGACCAGGTAAGGACCAGATTCACCAGGTCCAAGTGAGGCCCACGTGGGGACCTGTCACCAGGCATGTGTGAGGCACAAATGACAACCCCACTCACCAGGTCCAGGTGAGGCCAACCTGCAGGCCATGCAGAGGAACCATGTCCCGATGATGCCGAGGTAGGGGCTAGAGTTCTCAGGTCAGTGAGGCCAACCTGCAGGCCATGCAGTGGAACATGTCCCGATGATGCCCAGGTAGGAACCAGAGTTACCAGGTCCAGGTGAGGCCAACCTGCAGGCCATGCTTTGGAAACAGGTCCCAATGATGCCCAGGTAGGGATCAGAGTCAACAGGTCCAAATGAGGCCCACATGGAGCATATTCACTAGGTGCAGGTGAGGCCCAGGTGAGGATCACATTAACCAGATCTGGTTGAGTCCTAGAGGGGTACCAGAATCACCTGGACCAGGTGACATCCAGATGGGGACCAGAGTCACCAGGTCAGGGTGAGGCCCAGAGAGGTTCCAGAGTCATCATGTCCAGGTGAGGCTCACGTGTGGAACAGAGTCACCAGGTACCAATGATGCACAGATGAGGACCAGAGTCACCAGATCTGGATGACGTGCAGATACGATCAGAGTCACCAGTTCAAGGTGAGGCCAAGAAAGAGACCACAACAATGAGGTCCAGGTGGCGAACAAAGTCACCAGGAATGGGTGAGGCCCAGATGGGGACCAGATTCACCAGGTCCAGATGAGGCCCAGGTGGTGAGAAGAGTCCCCGGGTCTGGGAGAGGTAGAGGTAAGGACCAGGTTAACAGGTCAAAGAGGGGGATCCCTGGGTGGCGCAGCGGTTTGGCGCCTGCCTTTGGCCCAGGGCGCGATCCTGGAGACCCAGGATCGAATCCCACATCAGGCTCCCGGTGCATGGAGCCTGCTTCTCCCTCTGCCTGTGTCTCTGCCTCTCTCTCTCTCTCTCTGTGACTATCATAAATAAATAAAAATTAAAAAAAAAAAATTAAAAAAAAAAAAAAAAAAAAAACAGGTCAAAGAGGCCCACGTGGGGACCTGAGTCACCAGATATGTGTGAGGCCCAGGTGGGAACCCCACTCATCAGGTCCAGGGGAGGCCAACATGCAGGCCAGAGTCACCAGATCCAGGTGAGGACCCAGTGGGGACCGGAGTCACCAGGTAAATGTGAGTCTACAAGAACACCACAGTCACCATGTCCAGGTGTGGTTCATGTGGGAACGAGAGTCACCAGGGCCAGGTGAGACCCAGGTGGGGACCACAGTCACCAGTTCGAGATGGAGGCCTAAGTGGGGGGACCAGATTCATCAGGACCATTTGAGGCGAAAGTGTTGAGCAAAGTTATCATGTCCAGTTGAGACCTAGGTGGGGAACAGAGTAACCATGTCCCACTGATGCCAGTTGGGAAAAGAGTCAGAAGGTCCAGACGAGGCCTAAGTGAGGAGTAGATTCACCAGGTCCTGTTGAGGCCGAGTTGAGGATCAGTGTCCCCAGCTCCCGGTGAGTCCCAGAGGGGAACCAGAGTCACCCTGTTCTTGTGATATATAGGTGGGGACCAGAGTCACCACGTCAGGGTGAGGACCAGAGAGGGACGAGAATCACTAGGTCCAGGTGAGTCCCCGATGAGGACCTGAGTCACCAGGTCCAGTTGAGGTCCCTGTGGGAACCAGTCACCTCGTCCAGGTGAGGCCCAGGTGGGACCACAGTCAGAAGGTCCAGGTGAGGCCCAGGTATATAAGAGAGTATCCAGGTCCCAATGATGCCCAGGGAAGGACCAGAGTCAACAGGTCCAGGAGAGGCCCAAATATGGATCAGAGTCATTGTGTTCTAGGTGAGGCCAGAAGGAGACCACAGGAACCAGGACCAGGAGAGCGCCATATGGGAACCAGATCCACCAGATCCAGGTGAGGTCCAGGTGGGACCACAGTCACAAGGTCCAGGTGAGGCGCAGGTGGCAACAGGATTCACCATGTCCAGTTGAGGCCCAGGTGGCGACCTGTCACCAAATCCATGTGTGGACCAGCTAAGGACCAGATTCTCCAGGCCCAAGTGAAGCCCAAGGGGTGACTAAAGTCACCAGGAAAGGGTGAGGCCCAGAGGGATAACCAGAGTAACCAGTTTAGTTCGAGGCCCAGAATGGGACCAGAGGTCCCTGGTCAGAGTGACGCCCTGGGGTGGAATAGATTATCCAGATCCCAATGATGCCTGGTTGAGGACCAGAGTCACTAGGGTCATGCAGGCCCAGATGGGGAACAGAATCACTAGATCCTGGTGAGGCATACAATAAGACCAGAGTCACCAGAATCAGGTGAGCCCCTTGTGGGAACCAGAGCCACTCAATCCAGCTGAGTCCCAGGTCCATGTGAGGCCCATGTGAGGACAAGATTCATCAGGTCGAATTGAGGCATAGCTGGGGACAAGAGTCACCAGGTCTGGGTGCGACCTAGGTGGGGCATGATTCAGCCGTTCTGAGTTAGGAGAAAGTGGGGATGAGAGACACCAGGTCCAGGAAAGACGAAACTGAGGACCAGAGTCACCAGATCCAGATGAGGTCCATGTTGGAAAGAGAGTCACCAGGTCCAGGAGAGGTCCAGGTGGGACCAGAGTCACCAGATCCAGGTGAGGTCCAGGTGGGGACCAGAGTCACCAGAATCAGGAGAAGCCCAGGTGGGGACCAGAGTCACTAGGTTCAGATGAGGCCCTGGTTAGGACCAGAGATACCAGGTACACGTGAGGCCCCGGTGGGGATCAGAGGCAACAGGTCCATGTGAGGCCGGCTTGGAGACCATGTTCAACAAGTCTACTTGAGGCCCAGATGTGGAACACAGTAAGCAAGTCCAGGTAAGTCCCCGGTGGTGACAAGAGTCACCACGTCCAGTTGAGTCCCAGGTGGGGAATAGGATCACCAGGTACAGTGTAGGCCCTTGAACGAACCAGAGTCAACAGTTCGAGGTCAGGCGCAGTTGGCAACCAGCGTCAGCAGGACCAAATCAGGCCAAAGTTGGATTCACAGTCCCTAAGGCACGGTGAGACCCAGAGGGGGACCAGAGTCACATGGTCCAGGTGAGGTCCAGTTGTGGAACACAGTCACCGGGTCCCAATTGTGCCCAGTTGAGGACCAGGGTCATCAGGGCCAGGTGAGGCCCAGATGGGGACCGGAGTCCCCAAATCCAGGTGAAGCCCAGGTGGGGCCCACAGTCACCAGATCCAGGGTAGTCTCGGGTGCAGACCAAATCACCAGGTGCTGGTGAGGTGCAGGTGACAACCACACTCACCAGGTCCCGGTGAGACCCTGGTGGGGACCAGAGTCACGAGGTACATGAGAAGCTAGAAACACTGCAGCCACCAGGTCCACATGCTGTCCATGTGGGAACGAGAATCACCAGTTGCAGGTGAGGACCAGGGGGGATCCGACTCACCATGTCCAGGTGAGACCCAGGTGGGAACCAGTGTCACCACGTCCAGGTGTGGCCCAGGTGAAGACCAGAGTTAATAGGTCCGGATGGGTCACTGTTAGTGAACAGTGTAACCATATCCTGATGCTACCCAGGTGGGGACCAGAGACACCAGGGCCTGGTGAGACCCAGGTGGGACCAGAGACCTGAGGTCCAGATGATGTCACGATGGGAACCACAGTCACCAGGTCAGGTGAGGCCATGCTTACATCAGAGTCACCAGTTACAGGTGAGGCCCAGGTGGAGCCAGAGTCACCTGGTACAGAAGAGGCCAAAGTCAGGACCAGAGTTACCAGGATCAGGTCAGTCCCAGTGGGGAATAGAGTAACCATGTCCCAATGATTCCCAGGTAGAACCAAATTCGCCAGGTCCAGATGAGGCGGAGGTGGGGAGCATATTCACTAGGTCCCGGTGAGGCCCTGTTGACGACCAGAGTCACCAGGTGAAGTTGAGACCTAGAGGGGTACCAGATTCACCTGGTCTTGGTGATATCCAGATGTGGCCCATGTCACCATGTCAGGGTGAGGCCCAGAGTGGATCCAGAGTCATCCTGTCCAGGTGAGGCTCAGGTGTGGAACAGAGTATCCAGGCCATAATGGTCCACAGGTGAGGACCAGAGTCACCAGATCTGGGTGAGGCCCAGTAAGGATCAGAGTCAGCAGTTCCAGGAGAGGCCAAGTAGGAGTGCACAGCAATCAGGTCCAGGCGGGGAGCAAAGTCACCAGGACTGGGTGAGGCCCAGATGGGGACCAGATTCACGAGGTCCAGGTGATTCCCAGGTTGTGAAAAGAGTTACCAGTTCCGGGTGAGGACCAGGATAGGACCAGATTCACCAGATCCAAGTTAGGCCCACGTGGGGCCTTTGTCACCAGGTATGAGTGAGGCCCAGGTGGCAACCCCACTCACCAGGTCCAGTTGAGGCCAACCTGCAGGCCATGCAGTGGAACCATATCCCGATGATGCCAGGTAGGTACCAGAGTCACCAGGTCCAAATGAGGCCCACATGGAGCATATTCACTAGGTCCAGGTGAGGCCCAGTTGAGGACCAGAGTCACCAGATCTGGTTGAGGCCTAGAGGGGTACCAGAATCACCTGGTCCAGGTGACACCCAGATGGGGACCAGAGTCACCAGGTGAGGGTGAGGCCCAGAGAGGTTCCAGAGTAATCATGTCCCGCTGAGGCTCAGGTATGTAACAGAGTCACCAGGTACCAATGATGCCCAGGTGAGGACCAGAGTCACCAAGTCCGGGTGACGCACAGATAGGATCAGAGTCAAGAGTTCAAGGTGAGTCCAAGAAAGATTCCACACCAATCAAGTCCCGGTGGGGAAAAAAGTCACCAATACTAGGTGAGGCCCAGGTGGGGACCAGATTCACCAGATCCAGGTGAGGCCAAGGTGGTGACCAGAATCCCTGGGTCTGGGAGAGGACCAGGTAAGGACCAGATTCACCAGGTCCAAGAGGCCCACGTCGTGACCTGAGTCACTAGGTATGGTTGAGGCCCAGGTGGCAACCCCACTCACCAGGTGCAGGTGAGGCCAACCTGTAGGCCTGAGTCACCAGATCCAGGTGAGGCCCTAGTGGGCCCGGAGTCACCAGGTAAATGTGAGTCTACAAGAACACCACAGTTACCAGGTCCAGGTGTGGTTCATGTGGGAACGAGAGTCACCAGGTCCAGGTGAGACCCAGATGGGGACCACAGTCACCAGGTCCAGACGAGGCCTAGGTGCGGGGACCAGAGTCATCAGGACCAGTTGAGGCCAAAGTGTGGAGCAAAGTTATCATATCCATTTGAGGCCAGGTGGTGAACAGACTAACCATGTCCCATTGATGCCAGGTGGGAAAAGAGTCACAAGGTCCAGACGAGGCCTAAGTGAGGAGTAGATTCACCAGGTCCTGTTGTCCACTTGAGGACCAGTGTCCCCAGCTCCGGGTGAGTCCCAGAGGTGTACCAGAGTCACCCGGTTCTGGTGATATCCAGGTGGGGACCAGAGTCACCACGTCAGGTGAGGCCCAGAAGGGACGAGAATCACTAGGTCCAGGTGAGACCCCGATATGGAACTGAGAAACCAGGTCCCATGATCCCCATATGAGGACCAGAGTCACCAGGTCTAGTTGAGGCCTAGAGGGGTACCAGATTCACCTGGTCTAGGTGACATCCAGATGGGGACCAGATCACCATGTCAGGGTGAGGCCCAGAGGGGTTCCAGAGTCATCATGCGCAGGTGGACTCAGGTGTGGAACAGAGTATCCAGGTCATAATGGTCCACATGTGAGGACCAGAGTCACCAGATCTGGGAGAGGCCCAGTGAGGATCAGAGTCAACGGTTCCAGGTGAGGCCAAGAAGGAGTCCACAGCAATCAGGTCCAGGTGGGGAACAAAGTCACCAGGACTGGGTGAGGCCTAGATGGGGAACAGATTCACCAGGTCCAGGTCATTGCCAGTGGTGACCAGAGTTACCGTTCCGGGTGAGGACCAGGTAAAGATCAGATTCACCAGAACCAAGTGAGGCCCACTTGCGGACCTGTGTCACCAGGTATGGGTGAGGCCCATGTGTCAACGCAACTCACCAGGTCCAGGTGAGTCCAACCTGCAGGCCATGCAGAGGAACCGTGTCCCAATGATGCCCAGGTAGGGACCAGATTTACCAGATCCAGTTAAGGCCATCCAACAGGCCATGCAGTGGAAACATGTCCCGATGATGCACAGGTAGGGACCAGAGCCACCAGGTCCAAATGAGGCCCAGATGGAGCATAATCACTAGGTCCAGTTGAAGACCAGTTTAGTACCAGAGTCACCAGATCTGGATGAGGCCTAGAGGGGTACCAGAATCACCTGGTCCAGGTGACATCCGGATGGGGACCAGAGTCACCAGGTCAGGGTGAGGCCCAGAGAGGTTCCAGAGTCATCATGTCCAGGTGAGGCTCAGGTGTGGAACAGAGTAACCGGGTACCAATGATGCCCAGGTGAGGACCAGAGTCACCAGATCTGGGTGACGCGAGATAGGATCAGAGTCACCAGTTCCAGGTGAGGCCAAGAAAGCGTCCACAGCAATCAGGTCCAGGTGGGGAACAAAGACACCAAGACTGGGTGAGGCCCAGATGGGGACCAGATTCACCAGGTCCAGGTGAGGCCCAGGTGGTGACCAGAGTCCCCGGGTCTGGGAGAGGACCAGGTAAGGACGAGATTCACCAGGTCCAAAGGCCCACGTGGGGACCTGAGTCACCAGGTATGGGTGAGGCCCAGGTGGCAACCCCACTCACCAAGTCCAGGTGAGGCCAACCTGCAGGCCAGAGTCACCAGATGCAGGTGAGGCCCTAGTGGGGACAGGAGACACCAGGTAAATGTGAGTCTATAAGAACACCACAGTCACCAGGTCCAGGTGTGGGTCATGTGGGAACGAGAGTCACCAGGTCCAGGTGAGACCCAGGTGGGGACCACAGTCACCAGGGACAGATTGAGGCCTAGGTGGGGGGACCAGAGTCATCAGGACCAGTTGAGGCCAAAGTGTGGAGCAAAGTTATCATGTCCAGTTGAGGCCTAGGTGGGGAACCGAGTATCCATGTCCCATTGATGCCAGGTGTGAAAAGGTTCACAAGGTCCAGAAGAGGCCTAAGGGAGGAGTAGATTCACCAGGTCCTGTTGAGGTCCAGTTGAGGACCAGAGTCCCCAGCTCCGGGTGAGTCCCAGAGGGGACCAGAGTCACCCGGTTCTGGTGATATCCAGGTGGGGACAGAGTCAGCACGTCAGGGTGAGGCCAAGAGTGGGACGAGAATCACTAGGTCCAGGTGAGGCCCCAATGTGGAACTGCGAAACCAGGTCCCATGATGCCCATATGAGGCCCTGAGTCACCAGGTACAGGTGAGGTTCCTGTCGGAACCAGTCACATCGTCCAGGTGAGGCCCAGGTGGGACCACAGTCACCAGGTCCAGGTGAGGCCCAGGTATATAAGAGAGTATCCAGGTCCCAATGATGCCCAAGTAAGGACCAGAGACAACAAGCCCAGGAGAGGCCCAAGTATGGATCAGAGTCATTGTGTTCTAGGTGAGGCCAGATGGAGACCACAGGAACTAGGAGCAGGAGAGCGCCATATGGGAACCAGAGCCACCAGATCCAGGTGAGGTCCAGGTGGGACCAGAGTCACAAGGTCCCGGTGAGGCGCAGGTGGCAACAGGATTCACCAAGTCCAGGTGAGGCCCAGGTGGCGACCAGTCACCACATCCAGGTGCGGACCAGCTAAGGACCAGAATCAACAGGTCCAAGTGAAGCGCAAGGGGTGACCAGAGTCACCAGGTAAGGGTGAGGCCAGCGGGGGATCCAGAGTAACCAGTTTAGTTTGAGGCCCGGAATGCGACAAGAGGTCCCTGGTCAGAGTGAGGCCCAGGTGTGGAATAGAGAATCCAGGTCCCAATGATGCCTGGGTGAGGACCAGAGTCACTGGGGCCATGCAGGCCCAGATGGGGAACAGAATCACTAGGTCCTGGTGAGGCATAGAATAAGACCACAGTCAGCAGTATCAGGTGAGCCCCTTGTGGGAACCAGAGCCACTCTATCCAGCTGAGTCCCAGGTCCATGTGAGGCCCACCTGAGAACCAGATTCATCAGGTCGAATTGAGGCATAGCTGGGGACAAGAGTCACCAGGTCTGGGTGCGGCCTAGGTGGGGCAAGATTCCGCAGTTCTGAGTTAGGTCAAAGTGGGGACGAGAGACACCAGGTCCAGGTGAGGCCAAAATGAGGACCAGAGTCACCAGATCCAGGTGAGGTCCAGGTTGGAAAAAGAGTCAGCAGGTCCAGGAGAGGTCCAGGTGGGGATCAGAGTCGCCAGATTCAGGTGAAGTCCATGTGGGGACCAGAGTCACCCGATCCAGGTGAAGCCCAGGTGGGGACCAGAGTCACTAGGTCCAGATGAGGCCCAGGTGAGGACCAGAGTTACCAGGTACACGTGAGGCCCCGGTGGGGATCAGAGTCAACAGGTCCATGTGAGGCCGGCTTGGGGACCATGGTCAACAGGTCTACTTGAGGCCCAGGTGTGGAACACAGTAAGCAGGTCCAGGTGAGTGCCCGGTGGTATCAAGAGTCATCATGTCCAGGTGAGGCCCAGGTGGGGACCAGGATCACGAGGTACAGGGGAGGCCCTTGAAAGAACCAGAGTCAACAGTTCGAGGTCAGGCGCAGGTGGCAACCAGGGTCAGCAGGTCCAAGTCTGTCCAAAGTGGGGTTCACAGTCACTAGGGCGCGGTGCGACCCAGAGGGGGACCAGAGTCACCTGGTCCAGGTGAGGTCCAGTAGTGGAACAGAGTCACCGGGTCCCAATTTTGCACAGTTGAGGAGCATGGTCATATGGGCCATGTGAGGCCCAGATGGGGACCGGAGTCCCCAAATCCAGGTGAAGCCCATGTGTAACCGCAGTCACCAGATCCAGGGTAGTCTCAGCTGCAGACCAGAATCACCAGGTCCAGGTGAGGCCAACCTGCATGCCAGAGTCACCAGATCCAAGTGAGGCCCTAGTGGGGACCGGAGTCACCAGGTAAATGTGAGTTTACAGGAAAACCACAGTCAACAGGTCCAAGTGTGGTTCATGTGGGAACGAGAGTCACCAAGTCCAGGTGAGACCCTGGTGGGGACCACAGTCACCAGGTCCAGATTGAGGCTTAGGTGGGGGGACCAGAGTCATCAGGACCAGTTGAGGCCAAGCTGTGGAGCAAACTTATCATGTCGAGGTGAGGCCCAGGTGGGGAACAGAGTAACCATGTCCCATTGATTCCAGGTGGGAAAAGAGTCACAAGGTCCAGACGCGGCCTAAGTGAGGAGTAGATTCACCAGATCCTGTTGAGGCCCAGTTGAGGACCAGTGTCCCCAGCTTCTGGTAATAGCCAGGTGGGGACTAGAGTCACCACGTCAGGGTGAGGCCAAGAGTGGGACAAGAATCACTAGGTCCAGGTGAGGCCCCGATGTGGAACTGAGAAACCAAGTCCCAAGATGCCCATATGAGGACCTGAGTCACCAGATCCAGGTGATGTCCGGGTGTGAACCAGTCACCTCGTCCAGGTGAGGCCCAGGTGGGACCACAGTCACCAGGTCCAGGTTTGGCCCAGGTATATAAGAGAGTATCCATGTCCCAATGATGACCAGGTAAAGACCAGAGTCAACAGGTCCAGAGGAGGCCCAAATATGGATCAGAGTCATTGTGTTCCAGGTGAGGCCAGATGGAGACCACAGGAACCAGGTCCAGGAGAGCCCCATATGGGAACCAGAGCCAGCAGATCCAGGTGAGGTCCAGGTGGGACCACAGTCACAAGGTCCAGGTGAGGCGCAGGTGGCAACAGGATTCACCAAGTCCAGGTGAGGCCCAAGTGGCGACCTGTCACCAGATCCAGGTGAGGACCAGCTAAAGAACAGATTCACCAGGCCCAATGAAGCCAAGGTGTGACAAGAATCACCAGGTAAGGGTGAGGCCCAGAGGGGGAACCAGAGTAACCAGTTTAGTTGAGGCCCAGAATGGGACCAGAGGTCCCTGGTCAAAGTGAGGCCCAGGTGTGGAATAGAGTATCCAGGTCCCAATCATGTCCGGGTGAGGACCAGAGTCACTAGGGCCATGCAGGCCCAGATGGGGAACAGAATCACTAGGTACTGGTGAGGCACACAATAAGAACACAGTCAGCAGTGTCAGGTGAGCCCCTTGTGGGAAGCAGAGCCACTCTATCCAGCTGAGTCCCAGGTCCATGTGAGGCCCACGTGAGGACCAGATTCATCAGGTCGAATTGAGACATAGCTGGGGACAAGAATCACCAGGTCTGGGTGCGGCCTAGGTGGGGCAAGATTCAGCAGTTCTGAGTTACGTCAATGTGGGGACAAGAGACACCAGGTAGAGGTGATGCCAAACTGAGGAGCAGAGTCACCAGACCCAGGTGAGGGCCATGTTGGAAAGAGAGTCATCAGGTCCAGGAGAGGTCCAGGTGGGGACCAGAGTCACCAGATCCAGGTGAAGTCCAGGTGGGACCAGAGTCACCTGATCCAGGTGATACACAGGTGGGGACCACAGTCACCAGTTCCAGATGAGGCCCAGGTTAGGACCAGAGTTACCAGGTACACGTGAGGCCTCGGTGGAGATCAGAGGCAACAGGTCCATGTGAGGCCGGCTTGGGGACCATGGTCAACAGGTCTACGGAGGCCCAGGTGTGGAACACAGTAAGCAGGTCCAGGTGAGACCCCGGTGGTGAAAAGAGTCACCACATCCAGGTGAGGCCCAGGTGGAGAACAGGATCACCAGGTACAGGGGAGGCCCTTGAATAAAGCAGAGTCAACAGTTCGTGGTCAGGCGCAGGTGTCAACCAGGAACAGCAGGTCCAATTCAGGCCAAAGTGGGGTTCACAGTCACTAGGGCACGGTTAGACCCAGAGAGGGACCAGTGTCACCTGGTCTATGTGAGGTCCATTTGTGGAACACAGTCACTGGGTGCCAAATTTGCCCAGTTGAGGACCATGGTCAACAGGGCCAGGTGAGGCCCAGATGGGGACCGGAGTCCCCAAATCCAGGTGACGCCCAGGTGGGGACCACTGTCACAATATCCAGGGTAGGCTCAGGTGCAGACCAGAATCACCAGGTCCAGGTGAGGGGCAGGTGGCAACCACACTCACCAGGTCCCAGTGAGGCACTGGTGGGGACCAGAGTCACGAAGTACATGAGAAGCTAGAAACACTGTAGCCACCAGGTCCACATGATGTCCATGTGGGAACGACAATCACCAGTTACATGTGAAGACCAGGTGTGGATCCGACTCACCATGTCCAGGTGAGACCCAGGTGGGAACCAGTGTCACCATGTCCAGTTGTGGCCCAGGTGAAGACCAGAGTTAATAGGTCCGGCTGGGTCACTGTTAGTGAACAGTGTAACCATATCCTGATGCTACCCAGGTGGGTACCAGAGACACCAGGTCCTAGTGAGGCCCAGATGGGACCAGAGACATGAGGTCCAGGTGAGGTCCCGATGGGAACCACAGTCACCAGGTCAGGTGAGGCCATGCTTAGGATCAGAGTCACCAGTTACAGGTGAGGCCCAGGTGGAGCCAGAGTCACCTGGTACAGAAGAGGCCAAAGTCAGATCCAGAGTTACCAAGATCAGGTCAATCCCAGTGGGGAATAGAAGAACCATGTCCCGATGATGCCCACGTAGAACCGGAGTCACCAGGTCCAGATGAGGCGCAGGTGGGGAGCATTTTCACTAGGTCCTGGTGAGGCCCAGTTGAGGACCAGAGTCACCAGGTCTAGTTGAGGCCTAGAGGGGTACCAGATTCACCTGGTCTAGGTGACATCCAGATGGGGACCAGAGTCACCACGTCAGGGTGAGGCCCAGAGTGGGAGGAGAATCACTAGGTCCAGTTGAGGCCCCGATATGGAACTGAACTAGGTCCCATGAAGCCCATGTGATGACCTGAGTCACCAGGTCCAGGTGAGGTCCCTGTGGGAACCAGTCACCTCGTCTAGGTGCGTCCTAGGTGGGACCACAGTCACCAGATGCAGGTGAGGCCAAGAAGGAGTCAAAACAATTAGGTCCAGGTGGGGAACAAAGTCGCCAGGACTGGGAAGGCTCAGATGGGGACCAGATTCACAAGGTCAAGGTGATTCCCAGGTGATGACCGGAGTTACCAGTTCCGGGTGAGGACCAGGTAAGGACCAGATTCACCAGGTCCAACTGAGGACCACGTGGGGACCTGTATCACCAGGCATGGGTGAGGCCCAAGTGGCAACCACAGTCACCAGGTCCAAGTGAGGCCATCTTGCAGGCCTTGCAGTGGAACCATGTCCCGATGATGCCCATCTAGGGACCAGAGTTACCAGGTCCATGTGAGGCCAAACTGTAGGCCAGAGTCACCAGATCCAGGTGGGGACCGGAGTCACCAGGTAAATGTGAGTCTACCAGAACACCACAGTCACCAGGTCCAGGTGTGGTTCATGTGGGAACGAGAGTCACCAGGTCCAGGTGAGACCTAGTTGGGGGCCACAGTCACCAGGTCCAGATTGAGGCCTAGGTGGGGGGACGAGAGTCATCAGGACCATTTGAGGCCAAAGTGTGGAGCAAAGTTATCATGTCCAGGTGAGGCCCAGGTGGGGACAGAGTAACCATGTCCTATTGATGCCAGGTGGGAAAAGAGTCACAAGATCCAGACGAGGCCTAAGTGAGGAGTAGATTCACCAGGTCCTGTTGAGGCCCAGATGAGGACCAGTGTCCCCAGCTCCGGATGTGTCACCCGGTTCTGGTGATATCCAGGTGGGGACCAGTGTCACCAGTCAGGGTGAGGCCCAGAGGGGGACGAGAATCACTAGGTCCAGGTGAGGCCCCGATGTGGAACTGAGAAACCAGGTCCCATGATGCCCATATGAGGACCTGAGTCACCAGGTCCAGGTGAGGTCCATGTGGGAACCAGTCACCTCGTCCAGGTGAGCCCCAGGTGGGACCACAGTCACCAGGTCCTGGTGAGGCCCAGGTATATAAGAGAGTATCCAGGTCCCAATGATGCCCAGGTAAGGACAAGAGTCAACAGGTCCAGGAGAGGACCAAATATGGATCAGAGTCTTTGTGTTCCAGGTGAGGCCAGATGGAGACCACAGGAACCAGGTCCATGAGAGCCCCATATGGGAACCAGAGCCACCAGATCCAGGTAAACTCCAGTTGGGACCACTGTCACAAGGTCCAGGTGAGGCGCAGGTGGCAACAGGATTCACCAAGTCCAGGTGAGGCCCAGGTGGCGACCAGTCACCAGATCCAGGTGAGGACCAGCTAAGGACCAGATTCACCAGGTCGAAGTGAAGCCAAAGGGGAGACCAGAGTCACCAGGTAAGGGTGAGGCCCAGAGGGGGAACCAGAGTAACCAGTTTAGTTTGAGGCCCAGAATGGGACCAGAGGTCCCTGGTCAAAGTGAGGCCCAGAATTAGAATAGAGTATCCAAGTCCCAATGATGCCTGGGTGAAGACCAGAGTCACTAGGGCCATGCAGGCCCAGATGGGGTGCAGAATCACTAGGTCCTGTTGAGGCATAGAATAAGACCACAGTCAACAGTATCAGGTGAGCCCCTTGTGGAAACCAGAGCCACTCTATCCAGCTGAGTCCAAGGTCCATGTGAGGCCCACGCGAGGACCAGATTCATCAGGTCGAATTGAGGCATAGCTGGGGACAAGAGTCACCAGGTCTGGGTGAGGCCCAGGTGGGGCAAGATTCAGCAGTTCTGAGTTAGGTCAAAGTGGGGACGAGAGACACCAGGTCCAGGTGAGGCCAAACTGAGGACTAGAGTCACCAGATCCAGGGGAGGTCCAGGTGGGGACCAGAGTCACCAAATCCAGGTGAAGTCCAGGTTGGAACCAGAGTCACTAGGTCCAGATGAGGCCCAGGTGAGGATCAGTGTCCACAGCAATCCGGTCCATGTGGGAACTAGAATCACCAATTACAGGTGAGGACCAGGTGGGGATCTGACTCACCATGTCTAGGTGAGACCCAGGTGGGAACCAGTGTCACCATGTCCAGGTGTGGACCAGGTGAAAACCAGGGTTAATAGGTATGGCTGGGTCACTGTTAGTGAACAGTGTAACCATATCCTGATGCTACTCAAGTGGGTACCAGATACAAGGTCCTGGTGAGGCCCAGGTGGGACCAGAGACATGAGGTCCAGATGAGGTCACGATGGAAACCACAGTCACCAGGTCAGGTGAGGCCATGCTTAGGATCAGAGTCACCACTTACAGGTGAGGCCCAGGTGGAGCCAGAGTCACCTGGTACAGAAGAGGCCAAAGTCGGGACCAGAGTTACCACGATCAGGTCTGTCCCACTGAGGAATAGAGTAACCACGTCCCTATGATGCCCAGGTAGAACCAGAGTCACCAGGTCCAGATGAGTCACAGGTGGGGACCAGAGTTAAGAGGTACACGTGAGGCCCCGGTGGGGATCAGAGGCAACAGGTTCATGTGAGGCTGCCTTGGGGACCATGGATAACAGGTCTACTTGAGGCCCAGGTGTGGAACACAGTAAGCAGGTCCAGGTGAGTCCCCGGTCTTGACAAGTGTCACCATGTCCCGATGATGCCCAGGTGAGGAACAGAGTCACCAGATCTGGGTGACGTGCAGATAGGATCAGAGTCACCAGTTCCAGGTGAGGCCAAGAAGGTGTCCACAGCAATCAGGTCCAGGTAGGGAAGAAAGTCAACAGGACTGGGTGAGTCCCAGATGGGGACCAGATTCACCAGATCCAGGTGATCCCCAGGTGATGATCAGAGTTACAAATTCCGGGTGAGGACCCGGTAAGGAGCAGATTCACGAGGTCCAATGAGGCCCATGTGGGGTCTATGTCACCAGGTATGGGTGAGGCACAGGTCTCAACCCCACTCACCAGGTCCGGGTGAGGCCAACCTGCAGGCCAGGGTCTCAAGTTCCAGGTGAGGCCCTAGTGGGGACCGGAGTCACCAGGTATATGTGAGTCCACAAGGATACCACAGTCTCCAGGTCCAGGTGTGGTTTATGTGGGAACGAGAGTCACCAGGTCCAGGTGAGAACCATGTGGGGACCACAGTCACCAGGTCCACATTGAGGCCTAGGTGGGGGGATCAGAGTCATCAGGACAAGTTGAGGTAAAGTGAGGGGCAAAATCTCATATCCAGGTGAGTCCCAGGTTTGGAGCAGAGAAACCAGGACCCATTGATGCCAGGGGGGAAAAGAGTCACAAGGTCCATACGAGGCCTAATTGAGGAGTAGATTCACCGGGTCCTGTTGAAGCCCAGTTGAGGACCAGTGTCCCCATCTCCGGTTGAGTCCCAGAGGGGGACCAGAGTCACCCGGTCCTGGTGATATGCAGGTGCTGACCAGAGTCACCACGTCAAGGTGAGGAGCAGAGGGGGACAAGAATCAATAGGTCCAGGTGAGGCCCCGATGTGGAACTGAGAAACCAGGTCCCATGATGCCCATATGAGCACCTGAGTCACAGGTCCAGGTGAGGTCCCTGTGGGAACCAGTCACCTCGTGCAGGTGAGGCCCACGTGGGAACAGAGTCACCAGGTCCAGGTGAGGCCCAGGTATATAAGAGAGTATCCAGGTCCCAATGATGCCCAGGGAAGGACCAGAGTCAACAGTTCAGGAGAGGCCCAAATATGGATCAGAGTCATTGTGTTCCAGGTGAGGCCAGATGGAGACCACAGGAACCAGGTCCAGGAGAGCCCCATATGGAACCAGAGCCACCAGATCCAGGTGAAGTCTAGGTGGGACCACATTCACAAGGTCCAAGTGAGGCGCAGGTGGCAACATAATTCACCAGGTCCAGCTGAGGCCCAGGTGGCGACCGGTCACCAGATCCAGGTGAGAACCAGCTAAGGACCAGATTCACCAGGCACAAGTGAAGCACAAGGGGTGACCAGTGTCACCAAATAAGAGTGAGGCCCAGACGGGGAACCAGAGTAACCAGTTAAGTTTGAGGCCCAGAATGGTACCAGAGTTCCATGGTCAGAGTGAGACCCAGGTGTGGAATAGAGTGTCCAGGTCCCAATGATGCCTGGGTGAGGACCAGAGTCACTAAGCCATGCAGGCCCAGATGGGGAACAGAAACACTAGGTCCTCGTGAGGCATAGAATAAGACCACAGTAAACAGTATCAGGTGAGCCCCTTGTGGGAACCAGAGACACTCTATCCAGCTGAGTCCCAGGTCCATGTGAGGCCCACTTGAGGACTAGATTCATCAGGTCGAATTGAGGCATAGCTGGGGACAAGAGTCACCAGGTCTGGGTGCGGCCTATGTGGGGCAAGATTCAGCAGTTCTGAGTTAGGTCAAAGTGGGGACGAGAGACACCAGGTCCAGGTGAGGCCAACCTGAGACCAGAGGCACCAGATCCAGGTGAGGTCCATGCTGGAAAGAGAGTCAACAGGTCCAGGAGAGGTCCAGGTGGGGACCAGAGTCACCAGATCCAGGTAAAGCCCAGGTGAGGACCAGAGAAACAAGATCCAGGTGAAGGCCAGGTGGGGACAAGTGTCACTAGGTCCAGATGAGTCCCATGTGAGGACCAGATTTACCAGGTACACCTAGGCCCCGGTGGGGATCAGAGGCAACAGGACCATGTGAGGCCGGCTTGGGAACCAGGGACAACAGTTCGACTTCGGGCCCAGGTGTGGAACACAGTAAGCAGGTCCAGGTGAGTCCCCGGTGGTGACAAGTGTCACCACGTCCAGGTGAGGCCTAGGTGGGGACCAGGATCACCAGGTACAGGGGAGGCCCTTGAAAGTACCAGAGTCAACAGTTCGAGGACAGGCGCAGGTGGCAACCAGGGTCAGCAAGTCTAAGTCAGGCCAAAGTGGGGTTCACAGTCACTAGGGCACGGTGACACCCAGAGGGGGACCAGAGTCACCTGGTCAATGTGAGGTCCAGTTGTGGAACACAGTCACCGGGTTCCAATTTTCCCAGTTGAGTACCATGGTCAACAGGGCCTGGTGGGGCCCAGATGGGGACTCGAGACCCAAATACAAATGAAGACAAGAACGGGACCACAGTCACTAGATCCATGGTAGTCTCAGGTGCAGACAAGAATCACCAGGTCAAGGTGACGTGCAGGTGGCAACCACACTCACCAGGTCCCGGTGAGGCCCTGGTGGGGACCAGAGTCACGAGGTACATGAGAAGCTAGAAACACTGCAGCCACCAGGTCCACATGATGTCCATGTGGGAACGAGAAATACCAGTTACAGTTGAGGACCAGGTGGGGATCCGAATCACCATGTCCAGGTGAGACCCAGGTGGGAACCAGTGTCACCATGTCCAGGTATGGCCCAGGTGAAGACCAGAGTTAATAGGTCCGGCTGGGTCACTGTTAGTGAACAGTGTAACCACATCCTGATGCTACCCAGGTGGGTACCAGAGACACCAGGTCCTGGTGAGGCCCAGGTGGGACCAGAGACATGAGGTCCAGGTGAGGTCCCGAAGCGAACCACAGTCAACAGGTCAGGTGAGGCCATGCTTAGGATCAGAGTCACCAGTTACAGGTGCGGCCCAGGTGGAGCCAGAGTTACCTGGTAGAGAAATGGCCACAGTCAGGACCAGAGTTAACAGCATCAGGTCAGTCCCAGTGGGGAATAGATTAAGCATGTCCCGATGATGCCCAGGTAGAACCAGAGTCACAAGGTCAAGATGAGGCGCAGGTGGGGAGCATGTTCACTAGGTCCCGGTGAGGCCCAGTTGAGGACCAGAGTCACCAGGTCAAGTTGAGGCCTAGAGTGGTACCAGATTCATCTGGTCTAGGTGACATCGAGATGGGGACCAGAGTCACCATGTCAGGCTGAGGCCCAGAAGGGATCCAGAGTCATCATGTCCAGGTGAGGCTCAGGTGTGGAACAGAGTCCAGGTCATAATGGTCCACAGGTGAGGACCAGAGTCACCAGATCTGGATGAGGCCCAGTTAGGATCAGAGTCACCAGTTCCAGGTGAGGTCAAGAAGGAGTCCACAGCAAGCAGGTCCAGGGGGGGAACAAAGTCACCAAGAGAGGGTGAGGCCCAGATGGGGACCAGACTCACCAGGTCCAGGTGAGGCCCAGGTGGTGACCAGAGTCCCCGGGTCTAGGAGAGGACCAGGTAAGGGCCAGATTCACCAGGTTCAAGAGGCCCACGTGGGGACCTG
Organism: Canis lupus baileyi; assembly: GCF_048164855.1. Lineage (NCBI taxonomy): Eukaryota > Metazoa > Chordata > Mammalia > Carnivora > Canidae > Canis > Canis lupus. The sequence continues at coordinate 32,170,413 of NC_132874.1, read as the reverse complement.
GTTCAACAGGTATGGGTGAGGCCCAGGTGGCAACCACACTCACCAGGTCCAGGTGAGGCCAGCCTGCAGTCCTTGCAGAGGAACCGTGTCCCGATGATGCCCAGGTAGGGACCAGAGTTACCAGGTCCAGGTGAGGCCAACCTGCAGGACATGCAGTGGAACCATGTCCCGATGATGCCCAGGTAGGGCCCAGAGTCACCAGGTCCTGGTGAGTCCCACCTGCATGCCATGCAGTGGAACCATATCCCTATGATGCCCAGGTAGAGAACAGAATTACCAGGTCCAGGTGAGGGCAACCTGCAGTTCATGCAGTGGAACCATGTCCCGATGATGCCCATGTGAGGAACAGAGTCACCAGGTCTGAGGGACGCGAAGAAAAGATCAGAGTCACCATTTCCAGGTGAGGCCAAGAAAGAGTCCACAGCAATCAGCTCCAGGTGGGGAACAAAGTCACCAGGACTGGGTGAGTCCCAGATGGGGACCGGATTCACCAGGTCCAGGTGAGGCCCAGTTGGGGACCAGAGTCCCCGGGTCTGGGAGAGGACCAGGTAAGGACCAGATTCACCAGGTCCAAGAGACCCACGTGGGTACGTGGGTCACCAGGTATGGGTAAGGCCCAGGTGGCAACCCCACTCACCAGGTCCAGGTGAGGCCAACCTGCAGGCCAGAGTCACCAGATCCATGTGAGGACCTAGTGGGGACTGGAGTCTCCAGGTAAATATGAGTCTACAAGAACACCACAGTCACCAATGCCAGTGTCGTTCATGTGGGAACCAGAGTCACCCGTCCAGGTGAGACCCAGCTCGGGACCACAGTCACCAGGTCCAGATTGAGGCCTAGGTGGGGGGACCAGAGTCATCAGGACCAGTTGAGGCCAAAGTGTGGAGCAAAGTGATCATGTCCAGGTGAGACCCAGGTGGGGAACAGAGTAACCATGTCCCATTGATGCCAGGTGAGAAAAGAGTCACAAGGTCCAGACGAGGCCTAAGTGAGGAGTAGATTCACCAGGTCCTTTTGAGGACCAGTTGAGGACCACTGTCCCCAGCTCCGGGTGAGTCCCAGAGGGGGACAAGAGTCACCCTGTTCTTGTGATATATAGGTGGGGACCAGAGTCACCACGTCACGGTGAGGCCAAGAGCGAGACGAGAATCACTAGCACCAGGTGAAGCCCCGATGTGGAACTGAGAAACCAGGTGAATGATGCCCATATGAGGACCTGAGTCACCAGGTCCAGGTGATGTCCCTGTGGGAACCAGTCACCTCGTCCAGGTGAGGCCCAGGTGGGACCACAGTCACCAGGTCCAGGTGAGGCCCAGGTATATAAGAGAGTATCATGGTCCCAATGATGCCCAGGTAAGGACTAGAGTAAACAGGTCCAGATGAGGCGCAGGTGGGAAGCATATTCACTAGGTTCCGGTGAGACCCAGTTGAGGACCAGAGTCACCAGGTCTAGTTGAGGCCTACAGGGGTTCCAGATTCACCTGGTCTATGTGACATCCAAATGGGGACCAGAGTCACCATGTCAGGGTGAGGCCCAGAGGGGATCCAGAGTCATCATGTGCAGGTGAGGCTCAGGCGTGGAACAGAGTATCCAGGTCATAATGGTCCACAGGTGAAGACCAGAGTCACCAGATCTGGCTGAGTCCCAGTTAGGATCAGAGTCACCATATCCAGGTGAGGCCAAGAAGGAGTCCACAGCAATCAGGTCCAGGTGGGGAACAAAGACACCAGGACTTGGTGAGGCACAAATGGGGACCAGATTCACCAGGTCCAGGTGAGGCCCAGGTGGTGACCAGGGTTACCAGTTCCGGGTGAGGATAAGGTAAGGACCATATTAACAAGGTCCTATCAAGGCCCACGTTGGGACCTTTGTCACCAGGTATGGGTGAGGCCCAGGTGGCAACCACACTCACCAGGTCCAGGTGAGGCCAACCTACAGGCCATGTAGAGGAACCATGTCCCGATGATTCCCTGGTAGGGCCAGAGTTACCAGGTCCAGGTGAGGCCAACCTGAAGGCCATGCAGTGGAACCATGTCCCGATGATGCCCAGGTAGGGACCAGAGTCACCAGGCCCAAATGAGGCCCAGATGGAGCATATTCACTAGGTCCAGGTGAGGCCCAGTTGAGGACCAGAGTCACGACATCTGGTTGAGGCCTAGAGGGGTACCAGAATCACCTGGTCCAGGTGACATCCAAATGGGTCCAGAGTCACCAGGTCAGGGTGAGGCCCAGAGGGGTTACAGAGTCATCATGTCCAGGTGAGGCTCAGGTGTGGAACAGAGTCAACAACTACCAAAGATGCCCAGGTGAGGCCCAGAGTCACCAGATCTGGGTGACGTGCAGATAGGATCAGAGCCACCTGTTCCAGGTAAGGCCAAGAAAGAGTCCACAGCAATCAGGTCCAGGTGTGGAACAAAGTCACCAGGACTGGGTGAGGCCCAGATGGAGACCAGATTCACTCACCAGGTCCAGGTGAGGCCCAGGTGGTGACCGGAGTCCCCGGGTCTAGTAGAGGACCAGGTAAGGACCAGATTCACCAGGTCCAAGAGGCACACGTGGGGACCTGAGTCACCAGGTATGGGTGTGTCCCAGGTGGCAACCCCACTCACCAGGTCCAGGTGAGGCCAACATGCAGGCCAGAGTCACCAGATCCACGTGAGGCCCTAGTGGGAACCAGAGTCACTAGGTAAATGTGAGTCTACAAGAACACCACAGTCACCAGGTCCAGGTGTGGTTCATGTGGGAACAAGAGTCACCAGGTCCAGGAGAGACCCAGGTGGGGACCACAGTTACCAGGTCCAGATTGAGGCCTAGGTGGGGGGACCAGATTCATCAGGACCAGTTGAGGCCAAAGTGTGGAGCAAAGTTATCATATCCAGGTGAGGCCCAGTTGGGGAACAGAGTAACCATGTCCCATTGATGTCAGGTGGGAAAAGAGTCACAGGTCCAGACGAGGCCTAAGTGAGGAGTAGATTCACCAGGTCCTGTTGAGGCCCAGTTGAGGACCAGTGTCCCCAGCTCTCGGTGAGTCCCAGAGGGAAACGAGAGTCACCCGGTTCTGGTGATATCCAGGTGGGGACCAGAGTCACCACGTCACGGTGAGGCCCAGAGAGGGACGAGAATCACCAGGTCCAGGTGAGGCCAACCTGCAGTCCATGAAGAGGAACCGTGTCCCAATGATGCCAAGGTAGGGACCAGTGTCACCAGGTCCAGAATCGGCGCAGGTGGCAGCATATTCACTAGGTCCCTGTGAGGCACAGTTGCGGACCAGAGTCACCAGGTCTACTTGAGGCCTAGAGGGGTACCAGATTCACCTGGTCTAGGTGACATCCTGATGGGGACCAGAGTCACCATGTCAGCCTCACCTGGACATGATGACTCTGGGCCAGGTCCTGGTAGGCCCAGGTGGGACCAGAGACATGAGGTCCAGGTGAGGTCCCGATGGGAACCACAGTCACCAGGTCAGGTGAGGCCATGCTTACATCAGAGTCACCAGTTACAAGTGAGGTCCTTGTGGAGCCAGAGTCACCTGGTAGAGAAGAGGCCAAAGTCAGGACCAGAGTTACCAGGATCATGTCAGTCCCAGTGGGAAATAGAATGACCATGTCTCGATGATGCCCAGGTAGAACCAGAGTCACCAGGTCCAGATGAGGCGAAGGTTGGGAGCATGTTCACTAGGTCCCCGTGAGGCCCAGTTCAGGACCAGAGTCACCACGTCAAGTTGAGGCCTAGAGGGATACCAGATTCACCTACTCTAGGTGACATCCGGATGGGGTCCAGAGTCATCATGTCAGGGTGAGGCCCAGAGGGGACCAGAGTCATCATGTCCAGGTGAGGCTCAGTAGTGGAACAGAGTATCCAGGTCATAGTGGTCCGTAGGTGAGGACCAGAGTCACCAGATCTGGGTGAGGCCCAGTTAGGATCAGAGTCACCAGATCCAGGTGAGGCCAAAAAGGAGTCCACAGCAATCAGTTCCAGGTGGGGTGACAAAGTCACCAGGACTGGATGAGGACCAGATGGGGACCAGATTAACCAGGTTCATGTGATTCCCAGGTGGTGACCCGAGTTAGGAGTTCCTGGTGAGGACCAGGTAAGGACCAGATTCACCCGGCCCAAGTGAGGCCCACGTGGGGACCTGAGTCACCAGGCATGTGTGAGGCCAAGGTGACAACGCCACTCACCAGGTCCAGGTGAGGCCCACCTGCAGTCCATGCAGAGGAACCATGTCCCGATGATGCCCAGGTAGGGACTAGAATTACCAGGTCCATGTGAGGCCAACCTGCAGGCCATGTGTGGAACCATGTCCCGATGATGCCCAGGTAGAGACCAGAGTTACCAGGTCCAAGTGAGGCCAACCTGCAGGCCATGCACTGGAACCATGTCCTGATGATGCCCAGGTAGGGACCAGAGTCACCAGGTCCAAATGAGGCCCAGATGGAGCATATTCACTAGGTCCAGGTGAGGCCCAGTTGAGGACCAGAGTCACCAGATCTGGTTGAGGCCGAGAGGGGTACCAGAATCACCTGGTCCAGGTGACATCGAGATGGAGACCAGAGTCACCAGGTCAGGGTTAGGCCCAGAGTGGTTCCAGAGTCCAGAGTCTCATGTCCAGGTGAGGCTAGGTGTGGAACAGAGTCACCAGGTACCAATGATGCCCAGGTGAGGACCAGAGTCACCAGGTCTGCGTGACACCCAGATAGGATCAGAGTCACCAGGTCCAGGTGAGGCCATGAAAGAGTCCACAGCAATCAGGTCAAGGTGGGGAAAAAAGTCACCAGGACTGAGTGAGGCCCAGATGGGACCGGATTCACCAGGTCCAGGTGAGGCCCAGGTGGTGACCAGAGTCCCCGGGTCTGGGAGAGGACCAGGTAAGGACCAGATTCACCAGGTCCAACAGGCCCACGTGGAGACTTGAGTTACCAGCTATGGGTGAGGCCCAAGTGGTATCCCCACTAACCAGGTCTATGTGAGGCCAACCTGCAGGCCAAGTCACCCGATTAAGGTGAGGCCCTAGTGGGGACGGGAGTCAACAGGTAAAATGATTCTACAAGAGCAACACAGTCACCAGGACCTGGTGTGGTTCATGTGGGAACGAGAGTCACCAGGTCCAGGTGAGACCCAGGTGGGGACCACAGTCACCAGGTCCAGATTGAGGCCTAGGTCGGGGGACCAGAGTCATCAGGAGCAGTTGAGGCCAAAGTGTGGAGCAAAGTTATCATGTCCATGTGAGGCCCAGGTGGGGAAGAGTAACCATGTCCCATTGATGCCAGGTGGGAAAAGAGTCACAAGGTCCAGACGAGGCCTTAGTGAGGAGTAGATTCACCAGGTCCTGTACAGACCCAGTTGAGGACCAGTGTCCCCAGCTCCGGGTGAGTCCCAGAGGGGGACCAGTGTCACCCGGTCTGGTGATATCCAGGTGGGGAACAGAGTCACCACGTCACGGTGATGCACAGAGGGGACGAGAATCACTAGGTACAGGTGAGGCCCCGATGTGGAACTGAGAAACCAGGTCCCATGATGCCCATATGAGGACCTGAGTCACAAGGTCCAGGTGAGGTCCCTGTGGTAACCAGTCACCTCGACCAGGTGAGGCCCAGGTGGGACCACAGTTACCAGATCCAGGTGAGGCCCAGGTATATAAGAGGGTATCCAGGTCCCAATGATCCCCAGGTAAGGACCAGAGTCAACAGGTCCAGGAGAGGCCCAAATATGGTTCAGAGTCATTGTGTTCTAGGTGAGGCCAGATGGAGACCACAAGAACCAGGTCCAGGAGAGCCCCATAAGGGAACCAGAGCAACCAGATCCAGGTGATGTCAGGGTGGGACCACAGTCACAACGTCCAGGGGAGGCGCAGGTGGCAACAGGATTCACCAAGTCCACGTGAGGCCCAGTTGGCGACCGGTCACCAGATCCAGGTGCGGACCAGCTAAGGACCAGATTCACCAGGCCCAAGTGAAGCCCAAGGGGTGTCAAGTGTCACCAGGTAGGGGTGAGGCCCAGCGGGAGAAACAGAGTAACCAGTTTAGTTTGAGGCCCAGAATGGGACCCTAGGTCCCTGGTGAAAGTGAGGCCCAGGTGCGGAATAGAGTATCCAGATCCCAATGATGCCTGGGTGAGGAGCAGAGTTACTAGGGCCATGCAGGCCCAGATGGGGAACAGAATCACTAGGTCATGGTGAGGCATAGAATAAGACCACAGTCACCAGTATAAGGTGAGCCCCTTGTGGGAACTAGTGCCACTCTATCCAGCTGAGTCCCAGGTCCATGGAGGCCCACGTGAGGACCAGATTCATCAGGTCGAATTGAGGCATAACTGGGGATAAGACTCACCAGGTCTGCGTGCGGCCTATGTGGGGTAAGATTCAGCATTTCTGAGTTAGGTCAAAATGGGGACGAGAGACACCAGGTCCAGGTGAGGCCAAACTGAGGACCAGATTCACCAGATGAAAGTGAGGTCCATGTTGGAAAGAGAGTCACCAGGTCCAGGAGAGGTTCAGGTATGGACCAGTGTCACCAGTTCCAGGAGACATCCAGGTGGGGACCAGAGTCACAAGATCCAGGTGAAGCCCAGGTGGGAAGCCGAGTCACTAGGTCTAGATGAGGCCCAGGTGAGGACCAGAGATACCAGGTACACGTGAGGCCCCGGTGGGCATCAGAGGAAACAGGTCCATGTGAGGCCGGCTTGGGGACCATGGTCAACATGTCGACTTGAGGCCCAGGTGTGGAACACAGTAACCAGGTCCAGGTGAGTCCCCGGGGGTGACAAGAGTCACCACGTCCAGGTGAGGCCCAGGTGGGGACCAGGATCACCAGTTTCAGGGGAAGCCCTTGAAAGAATCAGAGTCAACAGTTCGACATCAGTTGCAGGTGGCAACCAGGGTCAGCAGGCCCAAGTCAGTACAAAGTTCGTTTCACAGTCACTAGGGCACGGTGAGACCCAGAGGGAGACCAGAGTCACCTGGTCCAGTTGAAGTCCAGTTGTGGAACACAGTCACCGGGTCCCAATTTTGCCCAGTTGAGGACCATGGTCAACAAGACCAGTTGAGCCCCAAATGTGGACCGGAGTCCCCAAATCCAGGTGAAGCCCAGGTGGAGACCACAGTCACCAAATCCAGGGTAGTCTCATGTGCAGACCAGAATCAACAGGTCCAGGTGAGGTGCAGGTGGAAACCACACTCACCAGGTCCCGGTGAGGCCCTGGTGGGGACCAGAGTCATGAGTTACAAGAGAAGCTAGAAACACTGCAGCCACCAGGTCCGCATGATGTCCTTGTGGGAACGACAATAACCAGTTACAGGTGAGGACAAAGTGGGGATCCGACTCACCATGTCCAGGTGAGACCCAGGTGGGAACCAGTGTCACCATGTCCAGGTGTGGACCAGGTGAAGACCAGAGTTAATAGGTCTGCGTGGGTCACTGTTAGTGAACAGTGTAACCATATCCTGATGCTACCCAGGTGGGGAACAGAGACACCAGGTCCAGGTGAGGCCCAGGTGGGACCAGAGACCTGAGGTCCAGGTGAGGTCCCCATGGGAACCACAGTCACCAGGTCAGGTGAGGCCATGCTTAGGATCAGAGTCACCAGTTACAGGTGAGCCCCAGGTGGAGCCAGAGTCACCTGGTACATAAGAGGCCAAAGTCAGGACCAGAGTTACCAGGATCAGGTCACTCCCAGTGGGGAATAGAGTAACCGTTTCCCGAGGATGCACAGGTAAAACCATAGTCACCATGCCCAGATGCGGCGCAGGTGGGGAACATGTTCACTAGGTCCCCGTGATGACCTGTTGAGACCCAGAGTCACCAGGTCAATTTGAGGCCTAGAGGGGTACCAGATTCACCTGTTCTAGGTGACATCCAGATGGGGACCAGAGTCAACATGTCAGGCTGAGGTCCAGAGGGGATCCAGAGTCATCATGTCCAGGTGAGGCTCACGTGTGGAACAGAGTATCCAGGTCATAATGGTCCACAGGTGAGGACCAGAGTCACCAGATCTGGGTGAGGCCCAGTTAGTATCAGAGTCACCAGTTCCAGGTGAGGCCAAGAAGGTGTCCACAGCAATCAGGTCCAAGTGGGGAACAAAGTCACCAGGACTGGGTGAGGCCCAGGTGGGGACCAGATTCACCAGGTTCAGGTGAGGCCCAGGTGGTGACCAGAGAACCCGGTTCTGGGTGAGGACCAGGTAAGGACCAGATTCACCAGGTCCAAGAGGCCCACGTGGGGACCTGAGTCACCAGGTATGGGTGAGGCCCAGGTGGCAACCCCACTCACCAGGTCCAGGTGAGGCCAACCTGCAGGCCAGAGTCAACAGATCCATGTGAGGCCCTTGGGGACCGGAGTCACCAGGTAAATGTGTCTACCAGAACAAAACAGTCACCAGGTCCAGGTGTGGATCATGTAGGAACGAGAGTCACCAGGTTTGGGTGTGGCCTATGTGGGGCAAGATTCAGCAGTTCTGAGTTAGGTCAAAGTGGGACGAGAGACACCAGGTCCAGGTGAGGCCAAACTGAGGACCGGAGACACCAGATCGAGGTGAGGTCCAGGTGGGGACCAGAGTCACCAGATCCAGGTGAAGTCCAGGTGGGGACCAGAGTCACTAGGTCCAGATGCGGCCCAGGTGAGGACCAGAGTTACCATGTACACGTGAGGCCCCGATGGGTATCAGACGCAACAGGTACTTGTGAGGACGGCTTGGGGACCATGGTCAACAGGTCTACTTGAGGCCCAGGTGTAGAACACAGTAACCAGATCCAGGTGAGTCCACGGTGGTGACAAGAGTCACCACGTCAAGGTGAAGCCCAGGTGGTGACCAGGATCACCAGGTACAGGGGAGGTCTTGAATAAAGCAGAGTCAACAGTTCGAGGTCAGGCGCAGGTGGCAACCAGGGTCAGCTGGTCCCAGTCAGGCCAAAGTGGGCTTCACAGTCACTAGGGCATGGTGAGACCCAGAGGGGGACCAGAGTCACCTGGTCCAGGAGAGGTCCAGTTGTGGAACACAGTCACCGCGTCCCAATTTTTCCCAGTTGAGGACCATGGTCAACAGGGCCAGGTGACGCCCAGATGGGGACCGGAGTCCCCAAATCCAGGTGAAGCCCAGGTGGGGACCACAGTCACCAGATCCAGGGTAATCTCAGGTGCAGACCAGAATCACCAGGTCCACGTGAGGTGCAGGTGGCAACCACACTCACCAGGTCCATGTGAGGCCAACCTGCAGGCCATGCAGAGGAAACATGTCCCGATGATGCCCAGGTAGGGACCAGAGTCAGCAGGTCCAAATGAGGCCCAGATGGAGCATATTCACTAGGTCCAGGTGAGGCCCAGTTGAGGACCAGAGACACCAGATCTGGTTGAGGACTAGAGGGGTACCAGATTCACCTGGTCAAAGTGACATCCAGATGGGGACCAGAGTCACCAGGTCAGGGTGAGGCCCAGAGTGGATCCAGAGTCAGCATGTCCAGGTGAGGCTCAGGTGTGGAACAGAGTCACCAGGTATCAATCATGCCCAGGTGAAGACCAGAGTCACCAGGTCTGGGTGACGCGCAGATAGCATCAGAGTCACCAGTTCCAGCTGAGGCCAAGAAAGAGTCCACAGCAATGAGGTCCAGGTGGGGAACAAAGTCCCCAGGACTGGGTGAGGCCCAGATGGGGACCAGATTCACCAGGTCCAGGTGAGGCCCAGTTGGGGACCAGCGATCCCGGGTCTCGGAGAGGACCAGGTAAGGACCAGATTCACCATGTCCAAGTGAGGCCCACGTGGGGACCTGTGTCACCAGGTATGTGTGAGACCCAGGTGGCAACCCCACTCACCAGGTCCAGGTGAGGCCAATCTGCAGGCAATGCAGAGGAACCGTCTTCCGATGATTCCCAGGAAGGGACCAGAGTTACCAGGTCCAGGTCAGGCCAACCTGCAGGCCATGCAGTGGAACCATGTCCCGATGATGCCCAGGTAGGGACCAGAGTCACCAGGTCCAAATGAGGCCCAGATGAAGCATATTCACTAGGTCCAGGTGAGGCCCTGTTGAGGACCAGAGTCACCAGATCTGGTTGAGGCCTAGGGGGGAACCAGAATCACCTTGTCCAGGTGAAATCCAGATGGGTACCAGAGTCACAAGGACAGGGTGAGGCCCAGAGTGGTTGCAGAGTCATCATGTCCAGGTGAGGCTCAGGTGTGGAACAGAGTCATCAGGTAGCAATGATGCCATGGTGAGGACCAGAGTCACCAGGTCTGGGTGACGCGTAATAGGATCAGACTCACCAGTTCCAGGTGAGGCCAAGAAGGAGTCCACACCAATAGGTCCAGGTGGGGAACAAAGTCACCAGGACTGGATGAGGCCCAGATTGGGACCAGATTCACCAGGTCCAGGTGATTCCCAAGTGGTGATCAGAGTTACCAGTTCCGGGTGAGGACCAGGTAAGGACCAGATTCAACAGGTCCAAGTGAGGCCCACGTGGGGACCTGTGTCACCAGGCATGGGTGAGTCTCAGGTGACAACCCCACTCACTAGGTCCAAGTGAGGCCAACCTGCAGGCCATGCCGAGGAACCATGTCCCGATGATGCCCAGGTGGGTCTAGAGTTATCAGGTCCAGGGGAGGCACACCTGCAGGGCATGCAGTTGAACCATGTCCCGGTAATGCCGAGGTAGGTATAAGAATCACCATGTCCAAATGAGGCCCAGATGGAGCATATTCTCTAGGTCTAGGTGAGGCCCAGTTGAGGACCAGAGTCACCAGGTCTAGTTGAGGCATAGAGGGGTACCAGATTCACCTGGTCTTGGTGATATCCAGATGGGGACCAGAGTCACCATGTCAGGCTGAGGCCCAGAGGGGATCCAGAATCATCATGTCCAGGTGAAGCTCAGGTGTGGAACAGAGTATCCAGGTCATAATGGTCCACAGGTGAGGACCAGAGTCACCAGATCTGGGTGAGGCCAGTTAGGATCAGAGTCACCAGTTCCAGGTGAGGCAATAAGGATTTCACAGCAATCAGGTCCAGGTGGGGAACAAAGTCACCAGGACTGAGTGAGGCCCAGATGGGGGCCAGATTCACAGGGTCCAGTAGATTCCCAGATGATGACCAGAGTTACCAGTTTCGGGTGAGGACCAAGTAAGGACCATATTCACCAGGTCCAAGTGAGGCCCACGTGGGGACCTGTGTCACCAGGTATGGGTGAGGCACAGGTGGCAACCCCACTCACCAGGTCAAGGTGAAGCAAAACTGCAGGAGATGCAGAGGAACCGTGTCACGATGATGCCCAGGTAGGGACCAGATTTACCAGGTCCAGGTGAGGGCAACCTGCAGGCCATCCAGAGGAACCATGTCCCGATGATGCCCAGGTAGGAACAAGAATTACCAGGTCCAGGTGAGGCCAACCTGCAGGCCATGCAGTGGAACCATGTCCCGATGATGCCCAGGTAGGGACCAGAGTTACCAGGTCCAGGTGAGGCCAACCTGCAGGTCATGCAGTGGAGCCATGTCCCGATGATGCCCAGGAAGGGACAAGAGTCACCACGTCTAAATGAGGCCCAGATGGAGCATATTCACTAGGTCCAGGTGAGGCCCAATTGAGGACAAGCGTCACCAGATCTGGTTGAGGCCTAGAGGGGTACCAGAATCGCCTGGTTCAGGTGACATCCAGATGGGGACCAGAGTCACCAGGTCAGGGTGAGGCCCAGAGAGGTTCCAGAGTCATCATGTCCAGGTGAGCCTAAGGTGTGGAACAGAGTCACCAGGTACCAATAATGCCCAGGTGAGGACTATAGTCACCAGGTCTGGGAGAAGCGCAGATAGGATCAGATTCACCAGTTCCAGGTGAGGCCAAGAAAGAGTCCACAGCATTCGGATCCAGGTTGGGAACAAAGTCACCAGGCCTGGGTGAGGCCCAGTTGGGGATCAGATTCACCAGGTCCAGGTGAGGCCCACGTGGTGACCAGAGTACCCGGGTCTGTGAGGGGACCAGGTAAGGACCAGATTCAACAGGTCCAAGAGGCCCACGTGGGGACCTGAGTCACCATGTATGGGTGAGGCCCAGGTGACAACCCCACTCACAAGGTCCAGGTGAGGCCAACCTGCAGGCCAGAATCACCAGATCCAGGTGAGGCCCTAGTGAGGACCGGAGTCACCATGTAAATGTGAGTCTAGAAGAACACCACAGTCACCAGGTCCAGGTGTGGTTCATGGGGGAACGAGAGTCCCCAGGTCCAGGTGAGACCCAGTTGGGGACCACAGTCACCAGGTCCAGATTGCGGCCTAGGTGGGGGGAACAGATTCATCAGGACCAGTTGAGGCCAAAGTGTGGAGCAAAGTTATCATGTCCAGGTGAGTCCCAAGTAGGGAACAGAGTAACCATGTCCCATTGATGCCAGGTGGGAAAAGAGTCACAAGGTCCCGGTGAGGCGCAGGTGGCAACAGGATTCACCAAGTCCAGGAGGCCCAGGTGGCGAACAGTCACCAGATCCATGTGCGGACCAACTAAGGATCAGATTCACCAGGACCAAGTGAAGCCCAACGGGTGACCAGATTTACCAGGTAAGGGTGAGATCCAGAGGGGGAACCACAGTAACCAGTTTAGTTTGAGGCCCAGAATGGGACCAGAGATCTGTGGTCAAAGTGAGGCCCAGGTGTGGAATAGAGTATCCAGGTCCGAATGATACCTGGGTGAGGACCAGAGTCACTAGGGTCATGCAGGCGCAGATGGGGAACAGAATCACTAGGTCCTGGTGAGGTATAGAATAAGACCAGAGCCACCAGAATCAGGTGAGCCCCTTGTGGGAACCAGAGCCACTCAATCCAGCTGAGTCCCAGGTCCATGTGAGGCCCACGTGAGGACCAGATTCATCAGGTCGAATTGAGGCAAGCTGGGGACAAGAGTCACCAGGTCTGGGTGCGGCCTAGGTGGGACATGATTCAGGAGTTCTGAGTTAGGTGAAAGTGGGGATGAGAGACACCAGGTCCAGGAGAGGCGAAACTGAACCAGAGGCACCAGATGCACGTGAGGTCCATGTAGGAAAGACTGTCACCAGGTACAGGAGAGGTCCAGGTGGGGACCAGAGTCACCAGATCCAGGTGAATTCCAGGTGGGGAGCAGAGTCACCAGATCCAGGTGAAGCCCAGGTGGGGACCAGAGTCACTAGGTCCAGGTGAGACCCGGATGAGGGCCAGAGTTACCAGGTACACGTGAGGCCCCGGTGAGGATCAGAGGCAACAGGTCCATGTGAGGCCGGCTTGGGGACCATGCTCAACAAGTCTACTTGAGGCCCAGATGTGGAACACAGTAAGCAGGTCCAGGTGAGTACGCGGTTGTGACATGAGTCACCACGTCCAGGTGAGTCCCAGGTGGGGACCAGGATAACAAGGTGCAGAGTAGTCCCTTGAAAGTACCAGAGTCAACAGTTCGAGGTCAGGCGCAGGTGGCAACCAGGGCCAGCAGGTCCAAGTCAGGGCAAAGTTGGGTTCACAGTCACTAGGGCACGGTGAGACCCAGAGGGAGACCATAATGACCTGGTCCAGGTGAGGTCCAGTTGTGGAACACAGTCACCGGGTCCCAATTTTGCCCAGTTGAGGACCATGGTCAACAGGGCCAGGTGAGGCCCAGATGGAGACCGGAGTCCCCAAAGCAGCTGAAGCCAAGGTGGAGACCACAGTCACCAGATCCAGGGTAGTCTCAGGTGCAGACCAGAATGACCAGGTCCACTTGAGGTGCAGGTGGCAACCACACTCACCAGGTCCCTGTGAGGCCCTGGTGGGGACCAGAGTCACTAGGTACATGAGAAGCTAGAAACACTGCAGCCACCAGGTCCACATGATGTCCATGTGGGATCGAGAATCATCAGTTACAGGGGAGGACCAGGTGGGTATCCGAATCACCATGTCCAGGTGAGACCCAGGTGGGAACCAGTGTCACCATGTCCAGGTGTGGCCCAGGTGAAGACCAGAGTTAAAAGGTCCGGCTGGGTCACTGTTAGTGAACAGTGTACCAGTTCCTGATGCTACCAAGGTGGGTACCAGAGACACCAGGTCCTGGTGAGGCCCAGTTGGGACCAGAGACATGAGGTCCAGGTGAGGTCCCGATGGGAACCACAGTCACCAGGTCAGGTGAGGCCATGCTTATGCTCAGAGTCACCAGTTACCAGTGAACCCAAGGTGGATCCAGAGTCACCTGGTACAGAAGAGGCCAAATCAGGACGAGAGTTATAAGGAACAGGTCAGTCTCATTGGGTAATACAGTAACCATGTCCCGATGATGCCCAGGTAGAACCAGAGTCACCAGGTCCAGGTGATGCTAACCTGAAGGCCATGCAGTGCAACCATGACCCGATGATGCCCAGGTAGGGACCAGAGTCACCAGGTCCAAATGGCCCAGATGGAGCATATTCACTAGGTCCAGGTGAGACCCAGTTGAGGACCAGAGTCACCAGATCTGGTTGAGGCCTAGAGGGGTTCCAGAATCACCTGGTCCAGGTGACATAAAGATGGGTCCAGAGTCACTAGGTCAGGGTGACTCCCAGAGTGGTTCCAGAGTCTTCATGTCCAGGTGAGGCTCAGGTGTGGAACAGAGTCACCAAGTACCAAACACGCCCAGGTGAGGACCAGAGTCACCAGATCTGGGTGACGCGCAGATAGGATCAGAGTCACCAGTTCCAGGTAAGGCCAAGAAAGAGTCCACAGCAATCAGGTCCAGGTGGGGAACAAAGGCACCAGGACTGCGTGAGGCCCAGATGGGGACCAGATTCACCAGGTCCAGGTGATTCCCAGGTGGAGACCAGGGTTAACAGTTCCTGGTGAGGACCAGGTAAGGACCAGATTCACTAGTCCAAGTGAGGCCCACGTGTGGACCTGTGTAACCAGGTATGGGTGAGGACCAGGTGTCAACCACACTCACCAGTTCCAGGTGTGGCCAACCTGCAGGCCATGCAGAGGAACCATGTCCTGATGATGCCCATGTAGGGACTAGAGTCACCAGGTCCAGGAGAGGTCCAGGTGGGAACCAGAGTCACCAGATCCAGATGAGGCAGAGGTGGGGAGCATGTTCAATAGGTCCCGGTGAGGCCCAGTTGAGGACCAGCGTCAGCAGGTCAACTTGAGGCCTAGAGGGGTACCAGATTCACCTGGTCTAGGTGACATCCAGATGGGGACCAGAGTCACCATGTCAGGCTGAGGTCCAGAGTGGTTCCAGAGTCATCATGTCCAGGTGAGGCTCAGGTGTGGAACAGAATATCCAGGTCATAATGGTCCACATGTGAGGACTAGAGTCACCAGATCTGGGTGAGGTCCAGTTAGTATCAGAGTCACAAGTTCCAGGTGAGGCCAAGAAGGAGTCCACAGCAATCAGGTCTAGGTGGGGAACAAAGTCACCAGGACTGGATGAGGCCCAGATTGGGACCAGATTCACCAGGTCCAGGTGATTCCCAAGTGGTGACCAGAGTTACCAGTTCCGGGTGAGGACAAGTTAAGGACCAGATTCACCAGGTCCAAGTGAGGCCCATGTGGGGCCCTTGTCACCAGGCATGGGTGAGGCACAGGTGACAAACCCACTCACCAGTTCCACGTGAGGCCAACCTGCAGCCCATGCAGAGG
Source organism: Canis lupus baileyi (assembly GCF_048164855.1). Taxonomy (NCBI): domain Eukaryota; kingdom Metazoa; phylum Chordata; class Mammalia; order Carnivora; family Canidae; genus Canis; species Canis lupus. The sequence goes on along the minus strand of NC_132874.1, from coordinate 32,154,841 downwards.
AACCATGTCCCGATGATGCCCAGGTAGGGACTAGAGTTACGAGGTCCCCGTGAGGGCAACCTACAGGCCATGTAGTGGAACCATGTCCCGATGATGCCCAGGTAGGGACGACAGTCACCAGGTCCAAATGAGGCCCAGATGGCGCATATTCAGTAGGTCCAGGTGAGGCCCAGTCGAGGACCAGAGTCACCAGATCTGGTTGAGGCCTAGAGGGGTACCAGAATCACCGGGTCCAGTTGACATCCCGATGGGTCCAGAGTCACCAGGTCAGGGTGAGGCCCATAGGGGTTCAAGAGTCATCATGTCCAGGTGAGGCTCAGGTGTGGAACAGAGTCACCAGGTACAAATGATGCTCAGGTGAGGACCAGAGTCACCAGGTCTGGGTGACGCGCAGATAGGATCAGAGTCACCATTTCCAGGTGAGGCCAAGAAAGAGTCTACAGCAATAAGGTACAGGTGGGGAATAAAGTCACCAGGACTGGGTGAGGCCCAGATGGGGACCAGATTCACCAGGTCCAGGTGAGGCCCAGGTGGTCACCAGAGTCCCCGGTTCTAAGAGGACCAAGTAAGGACCAGATTCACCAGGTCCAAGAGGCCCACGTGGGGACCTGAGTCACCAGGTATGGATTAAGCCCAGGTGGCAACCCCACTCACCAGGTCCAGGTGAGGCCAACCTGCAGGCCAGAGTCACCAGATCCATGTGAGGCCCAAGTGGAGACGGGAGTCACCAGGTAAATGTGAGTTCCAAGAACACCACAGTCACCAGGTCCAGGTGTGGTTCATGTGGGAACGAGAGTCAGCAGGTCCAGGTGAGACCCAGGTGGGGACCAGTCACCAGGTCCAGATTGAGGCCGAGGTGGGGGGACCAGAGTCATCACGACCAGTTGAGGCCAAAGTGTGGAGCAAATTTGTCATGTCAGGTGAGGCCCATGTCGGGAACAGAGTAACCATGTCCCATTGATGCCAGGTGGGAAAAGAGTCACAAGGTCCAGACGAGGCCTAAGTGAGGAGTAGATTCACCAGGTCCCGTTGAGCCCCAGTTGTGGACCAGTGTCCCCAGCTCCGGGTGAGTCCCAGAGGGGGACCAGAGTCACCCAGTTCTGGTGATATCCAGGTAGGGACCAGAGTCAGCAGGTCAGGGTGAGGCCCAGAGGGGGACGAGAGTCACTAGGTCCAGGTGAGGCTCCGATGTGGAACTGAGAAACCAGGTCCCATGATGCCCATATGAGGACCTGAGTCACCAAGTCCAGGTGAGGTCCCTGTGGGAACCAGTCACCCCGTCCAGGTGAGGCCCGGATGGGACCACAGTCACCAGGTCCAGGTGAGGCCCAGGTATATAAGAGAGTATCCAGGTCCCAATGATGCCCAGGTAAGGACCAGAGTCAACACGTCCAGGAGAGGCGCAAATATGGATGAGAGTCACTGTGTTCCAAGTGAGGCCAGATGGAGACCACAGGAACCAGGTCCAGGAGAGTCCCATATGGGAACCACAGCCACCAGAACCAGGTGAGGTCCAGGTGGGACCACAGTCACAAGGTCCAGGTGAGGCGCAGGTGGCAACAGGATTCACCAAGTCCAGGTGAGGCCCAGGTGGCGACCAGTCACGAGATCCAGGTGCGGACCAGCTAAGGACCAGATTCACCAGGCCCAAGTGAAGCCCAACGGTTGACCAGAGTCACCAGGTATGGGTGAGGCCCAGAGGGGGAACCACAGTAACAAGCTTAGTTTGAGGGCCAGAATGGGACCAGAGGTCCCTAGTGAAAGTGAGGGCCAGTTGTGGAATAGAGTATCCAGGTCCCAATGATGCCTGGGTGAGTAACAGAGTCACTAGGGCCATGCAGGCCCAGATGGGGAACAGAATCACTATGTCCTGTTCAGGCATAGAATAAGACCACAGTCACCAGTATCAGGTGAACCCTTTCTAGGTACTAGAGCCACTCTATCCAGGTGAGTCCCAGGTCCATGTGAGACCCACGTGAGGACCAGATTCATCAGGTGGAATTGAGGCATAGTTGGGGACAAGAGTCACCAGGTCTGAGTGCGGCCTAGGTGGGGCAAGATTCAGCAGTTCTGAGTTAGGTCAAAGTGGGGACGAGAAACACAAGGTCCAGGTGAGGCCACACTGAGGACCAGAGTCACCAAATCCAGGTGAGGTCCATGTTGGAAAGAGAGTCACCAAGACCAGGAGAGGTCCAGGTGGGGACCAGAGTCACCAGATCCAGGTGAAGCCCAGGTGGGGACCAGAGTCACCAGATCGAGGTGAAACCCAGGTGGGGAGCAGAGTCACTAGGTCCAGATGAGGCCCAGGTGAGGACTAGAGTTACCAGGTACACGTGAAGCCCCGGTGGGGATCAGAGGCAACAGGTCCATGTGAGGCCGGCTTGCGGACCATGGTCAACAGGTTTACTTGAGGCCCAGGGGTGGAACACAGTAACGAGGTCCAGGGGAGTCCCCGGTGGTGACAAGGGTCACCACGTACAGATGAGGCCCAGGTGGGGACCACGTACACCAGGTACAGGGGAGGCCCTAAAAAGAACAGGAGTCAATAGTTTGAGGAAAGTCGCAGGTGGCAACCAGGGTCAGTAGGTCCAAGTCAAGCCAAAGTGGGGTTTACAGTCACTAGTGTACGGTGAGACACAGAGGGGGACCAGAGTCACCTGATCCAAGTGAGGTCCAGTTGTGGAACACAGTCACCGGGTCCCAAATTTGCCCAGTTGAGGACCATGGTCAACAGGGCCAGGTGAGGCCCAGATGGGGACCGGAGTCCCCAAATCCAGGTGAAGCACATGTGGGGACCACAGTCACAAGATCCAGGGTAGTCTCAGGTGCAGACCAGAATCACCAGGTCCAGGTGAGGTGCAGGTGGCAACCACACTCACCAGGTCCCGGTGAGGTCCTAGTAGGGACCAGAGTCACGAGGTACATGAGAATGTAGAAACACTGCAGTCACCAGGTCCACTTGATGTCCATGTGGGAACGAGAATCACCAGTTACAGGTGAGGACCAGGTGGGTATCCGACTCCCCATGTCCAGGTGAGACCCAGGTGGGAACCAGTGTCACCATGTCCAGGTGTGGCCCAGGTGAAGACCAGAATTAATAGGTCCGGCAGGGTCACTGTTACTGAACAGTGTAACCATATCCTGATGCTACCCAGGTGGGTACCAGAGACACCAGGTCCTGGTTAGACCCAGGTGGGACCGGAGACATGAGGTCCAAGTGAAGTCCCGATGGGAACCACAGTCACCAGGTCAGGTGAGCCCATGCATAGGATCAGAGTCACCAGTTACAGGTGAGGCCCAGGTGGAGCCAGAATCACCTGGTACAGAAGAGGCCAAAGTCAGGACCAGAGTTACCAGTATCAGGTCAGTCCCATTGGGGAGTAGAGTAACCATGTCCCGATGATGCCCAGGTAGAACCAGAGTCACCAGGTCCAGATGAGGCGCTGGTTTGGAGCATGTTCACTAGGTCCAAGTGAGGCCCAGTTGAGGACCAGGGTCACCAGGTCAAGTTGAGGCCTAGAGTGGTACCATTATCACCTGGTTCAGGTGACATCCAGATGGGGACGAGAGTCACCAGGTCAGGGTGAGGCCCACAGAGGTTCCAGAATCATAATGTCGAGGGGAGCCTCTGGTGTGGAACAGAGTATCCAGGTCATAATGGTCCACAGGTGAGGACCAAAGTGACCAGATCTGGGTGACGCGCAGATAGGATCAGAGTCACCATTTCCAGGTGAGGCCAAGAAAGAGTCCACAGCAATCAGGTCCAGGTGGGGAACAAAGTCACCAGGACTGGGTGAGGCCCACATGGGGACCAGATTCACCAGCTCCAGGTAAGGCCCAGGTCGTGACCAGATTCCCCTCGTCTTGGAGAGGACCAGGTAAGGACCAGATTCACCAGTTCCAAGAGGCCCACGTGGGGACCTGAGTCACCAGGTATGGGGTGGCAACCCCACTCACCAGGTCCAGGTGAGGCCATCCTGCAGGCCAGTCACCAGATCCATGTGAGACCCTAGTGGGGACCCGAGTCACCAGGTAAATATGAGTCTACAAGTACACCACAAACACAAGGTTCAGGTGTGGTTCATGTGGGAACGAGAGTCACCAGGTCCAGGTGAGACGCAGGTGGGGACCAGAGTCATCAGGACAAGTTGAAACCAAAGTGTGGAGCAAAGTTATCATGTCCAGGTGAGGCCCAGGTGGGGAACAGAGTAACCATGTCCCATTGATGCCAGGTGGGAAAAGAGTCACAAGGTCCAGACGCGGCCTAAGTGAAGAGTAGATTCACCAGGTCCTGTTGAGGCCCAGTTGAGGACCAGTGTCCCCAGCTCCGGGTGAGTCCCAGAGGGGGACCAGAGTCACCCGGTTCTGGTGATATCCAGGTGGGGACCAGAGTCACGAGTCAGGGTGAGGCCAACAGGGGGACGAGAATCACTACGTCCAGGTGAGTCCCCGATGTGGACCTGAGAAACCAGGTCCCATGATGCCCATATGAGGACCTGAGTCACCAGGTCCAGGTGAGGTCCCTGTGGGAACCAGTCACCTCGTCCAGGTGAGGCCCAGGTGGGACCACAGTCACCATGTCCAGGTGAGGTAGGTATATAAGAGAGTATCCAGGTCCAAATGATGCCCAGGTAAGGACCAGAGTCAACAGGTCCAGGAGAGGCCCAAATATGGATCAGAGTCATTGTGTTCCAGGTGAGGCCAGATGGAGACCACAGGAACCAGGTCCAGGAGAGCCCCATATGGGAACCAGAGCCAGCAGATCCAGGTGAGGTCCAGGTGGGACCACAGTCCCAAGGTCCAGGTGAGGCGCAGGTGACAACAGGATTCACCAAGTCCAGGTGAGGCCCAGGTGGCGACCCGTCACCAGATTCAGGTACGGAACAGCTAAACACCAGATCCACAAGGCCCAAGTGAAGCCCAAGGGGTAACCAGAGTCACCAGGTCAGGGTGAGGCCCAGAGGGGTTCCAGAGTCATCCTGTCCAGGGGAGGCTCAGGTGTGGAACAGAGTATCCAGGCCATAATGGTCCACAGATAAGGACCAGAGTCACCAGATCTGGGTGAGGCCCAGTAAGGATCAGAGTCAGCAGTTCCAGGTGAGGCCAAGTAGGAGGGCACAGCAATCAGGTCCAGGCGGGGAGCAAAGTCACCAGGACTGGGTGAGGCCCAGATGGGGACCAGATTCACGAGGTCCAGGTGATTCCCAGGTAGTGAAAAGAGTTACCAGTTCCGGGTGAGGACCAGGATAGGACCAGATTCACCAGATCCAAGTTAGGCCCACGTGGGGCCTTTGTCACCAGGTGTGAGTGAGTCCCAGGTGGCAACCCCACTCACCAGGTCCATTTGAGGCCAACCTGCAGGCCATGCAGTGGAACCATATCCCGATGATGCCAGGTAGGGACCAGAGTGACCAGGTCCAAATGAGGCCCACATTGAGCATATTCACTAGGTCAAGGTGAGGCCCAGTTGAGGACCAGAGTCACCAGATCTGGTTGAGGCCTAGAGGGGTACCAGAATCACCTGGTCCAGGTGACATCCAGATGGGGGACAGAGTCACCAGGTGAGGGTGAGGCCCAGAGAGGTTCCAGAGTAATCATGTCCCGCTGAGGCTCAGGTATGTAACAGAGTCACCAGGTACCAATGATGCCCAGGTGAGGACCAGAGTCACCATGTCTGGGTGACGCACAGATAGGATCAGAGTCAAGAGTTCAAGGTGAGTCCAAGAAAGAGTCCACACCAATCAAGTCCAGGTGGGGAACAAAGTCACCAATACTGGGTGAGGCCCAGGTGGGAACCAGATTCACCAGATCCAGGTGAGGCCAAGGTGGTGACCAGAGTCCCTGGGTCTGGGAGAGGACCAGGTAAGGACCAGATTCACCAGGTCTAAGAGGCCCACGTCGTGACCTGAGTCACTAGGTATGGTTGAGGCCTAGGTGGCAACCCCACTCACCAGGTGCAGGTGAGGCCAACCTGTAGACCTGAGTCACCAGATCCAGGTGAGGCCCTAGTGGGCCCGGAGTCACCAGGTAAATATGAGTCTACAAGAACACCACAGTTACCAGGTCCAGGTGTGGTTCATGTGGGAACAAGAGTCACCAGGTCCAGGTGAGACCCAGGTGGGGACCACAGTCACCAGGTCCAGACGAGGCCTAGGTGCGGGGACCAGAGTCATCAGGACCAGTTGAGGCCAAAGTGTGGAGCAAAGTTATCATATGCATTTGAGGCCCAGGTGGTGAACAGACTAACCATGTCCCATTGATGCCAGGTGGGAAAAGAGTCACAAGGTCCAGACGAGGCCTAAGTGAGGAGGAGATTCACCAGGTCCTGTTGAGGTCCAGTTGAGGACCAGTGTCCCCAGCTCCGGGTGAGTCCTAGAGGGGTACCAGAGTCACCTGGTTCTGGTGATATCCAGGTGGGGACCAGAGTCACCACGTCAGGTGAGGCCCAGAAGGGGACGAGAATCACTAGGTCCAGGTGAGGCCCCGATATGGAACTGAGAAACCAGGTCCCATGATGCCCATATGAGGACCAGAGTCACCAGGTCTAGTTGAGGCCTAGAGGGGTACCAGATTCACCTGGTCTAGGTGACATCCAGATGGGGACCAGATCACCATGTCAGGGTGAGGCCCAGAGGGGTTCCAGAGTCATCATGCGCAGGTGGACTCAGGTGTGGAACAGAGTATCCAGGTCATAATTATCCACAGGTGAGGACCAGAGTCACCAGATCTGGGAGAGACCCAGTGAGGATCAGAGTCAACGGTTCCAGGTGAGGCCAAGAAGGAGTCCACAGCAATCAGGTCCAGGTGGGGAACAAAGTCACCAGGACTGGGTGAGGCCTAGATGGGGACCAGATTCACCAGGTCCAGGTCATTGCCAGGTGGTGACCAGAGTTACCGTTCCGGGTGAGGACCAGGTAAAGATCAGAATCACCAGAAGCAAGTGAGGCCCACGTGCGGACCTGTGTCACCAGGTATGGGTGAGGCCCATGTGTCAACGCAACTCACCAGGACCAGGTGAGTCCAACCTGCAGGCCATGCAGAGGAACCGTTTCACAATGATGCTCAGGTAGGGACCAGATTTACTAGATCCAGTTAAGGCCAACCTACAGGCCATGCAGTGGAAACATGTCCCGATGATGCACAGGTAGGGACCAGAGCCACCAGGTCCAAATGAGGCCCAGATGGAGCATATTCACTAGGTCCAGTTGAAGACCAGTTTAGTACCAGAGTCACCAGATCAGGATGAGGCCTAGAGGGGTACCAGAATCACCTGGTCCAGGTGACATCCAGATGGGGACCAGAGTCACCAGGTCAGGGTGAGGCCCAGAGAGGTTCCAGAGTCATCATGTCCAGGTGAGGCTCAGGTGTGGAACAGAATAACCGGGTACCAATGATGCCCAGGTGAGGACCAGAGTCACCAGATCTGGGTGACGCGTGATAGGATCAGAGTCACCAGTTCCAGGTGAGGCCAAGAAAGCGTCCACAGCAATCAGGTCCAGGTGGGGAACAAAGACACCAAGACTGGGTGAGGCCCAGATGGGGACCAGATTCACCAGGTCCAGGTGAGGCCCAGGTGGTGACCAGAGTCCCCGGGTCTGGGAGAGGACCAGGTAAGGACCAGATTCACCAGGTCCAAAGGCCCACTTGGGGACCTTGAGTCACCAGGTATGTGTGAGACCCAGGTGGCAAACCCAATCACCAGGTCCAGATGAGGCCAACCTGCAGGCCAGAGTCACCAGATGCAGGTGAGACCCTAGTGGGAACCGGAGACACCAGGTAAATGTGAGTCTACAAGAACACCACAGTCACCAGGTCCAGGTGTGGGTCATGTGGGAACGAGAGTCACCAGGTCCTGGTGAGACCCAGGTGGGGACCACAGTCACCAGGGACAGATTGAGGCCTAGGTGGGGGGACCAGAGTCATCAGGACCAGTTGAGGCCAAAGTGTGGAGCCAAGTTATCATGTCAAGGTGAGGCCCATGTCGGGAACAGAGTAACCATGTCCCATTGATGCCAGGTGGGAAAAGAGTCACAAGGTCCAGACGAGGCCTAAGTGAGGAGTAGATTCACCAGGTCCTGTTGAGGTCCAGTTGAGGACCAGTGTCCCCAGCTCCGGGTGAGTCCCAGAGTGGAACCAGAGTCACCCGGACTGGTGATATCCAGGTGGGGACCAGAGTCACGAGTCAGGGTGAGGCCCAGAGGGGGACGAAAATCACTAGGTCCAAGTGAGGCCCCAATGTTCAACTGAGAAACCCGGTCCCATGATGCCCATATGAGGACCTGAGTCACCAGGTCCAGGTGAGGTCCCTGTGGTCACCAGTCACCTCGACCAGGTGAGGCCCATGTGGGACCACAGTCACCAGGTCCAGGTGAGGCCCAGGTATATAAGAGAGTATCAAGGTCCCAATGATGCCCAGGTAAGGACCGGAGTCAACAGGTCCAGGAGAGGCCCAAATATGGATCACAGTCATTGTGTTCCAGGTGAGGCCAGATGGAGACCACAGGAACCAGGTCCAGGAGAGCCCCATATGGGAACGAGAGCCACCAGATCCAGGTGTGATCCAGGAGGACCACAGTCACAAGGTCCAGGGGAGGCGCAGGTGGCAACAGGATTCACCAAGTCCAGGTGAGGCCCAGGTGGCGACCAGTCACCAGATCCAGGTGCGGACCAGCTAAGGACCAGATTCACCAGGCCCAAGTGAAGCCCAAGGGGTGACCAGATCACCAGGTAAGGGTGAGGCCCAGAGGGGAACCAGAGTAACCAGTTTAGTTTGAGGCCCAGAATGGGACCCTAGGTCCCTGGTAAAGTGAGGTCCAGGTGTGGAATAGAGTATCCAGGTCCCAATGATGCCTGGGTGAGGACCAGAGTCACTAGGGCCATGCAGGCCCAGATGAGGAACAGAATCACTAGGTCCTGGTGAGGCATAGAATAAGACCACAGTCAGCAGTATCAGGTGAGCCCCTTGTGGGAACCAGAGCCACTCTCTCCAGCTGAGTCCCAGGTCCATGTGAGGCCCACGTGAGGACCAGATTCATCAGGTCGAATTGAGGCATAGCTGGGGACAAGAGTCACCAGGTCTGGGTGCGGCCTAGGTGGGGCAAGATTCAGCAGTTCTGAGTTAGGTCAAAGTGGGGACGAGAGACACCAGGTCCAGGTGAGGCCAAACTGAGGACCAGAGGCACCAGATCCAGGTGAGTTCCATGTTGGAAAGAGAGTCACCAGGTCCAGGAGAGGTCCAGGTGGGGACCAGAGTCACCAGATCTAGGTGAAGCCCAGGTGGGGACCAGAGTCACTAGGTCCAGATGAGGCCCCGGAGAGGTTCAGAGTTACCAGATACACGTGAGGCCCCGGTGGGGATCAGAGCCAACAGGTCCATGTGAGGCCGGCTTGGGGACCATGGTCAAGAGGTCTACTGGAGGCCCAGGTGTGGAACACAGTAAGCAGGTCCAGGTGAGTCCCTGGTGGTGACAAGAGTCACCACGTCCAGTTGAGGCCCAGTTGGGGACCAGTATCACTAGGTACAGGGGAGGCCCTTGAAAGAACCAGAGTCAACAGTTCGAGGTCAGGCGCAGGTTGCAACCAGGGTCAGCAGCTCCAAGTCAGGCCAAAGCGGGGTTCACAGTCACTAGGGCACAGGGAGACCCAGAGGGGGACCAGAGTCACCTGCTCCAGGTGAGGTCCAGTTGTGGAACACAGTCACCGGGTCCCAATTTTGCCCAGTTGAGGACCATGATCAACAGGGCCAAGTGAGGCCCAGATGGGGACCGGAGCCCCAAATCCAGGTGAAGCCCAGGTGGGGACCACAGTCACCAGATCCAGGGTAGTCTCAGGTGCAGACCAGAATCACCAGGTCCTGGTGAGGTGCAGGTGGCAACCACACTCACCAGGTCCCGGTGAGGCCCTGGTGCGGACCAGAGTCACGAGGTACATGAGAAGCTAGAAACACTGCAGCCATCAAGTCTATATGATGTCCATGTGGGAACGAGAATCACCAGTTACAGGTGAGAGCAGGTGGGGCTCTGACTCACCATGTCCAGGTGATACCCACGTGGGAACCAGTGTCACCATGTCCAGGTGTGCCCCAGGTGAAGGCCAGAGTAAATAGGTCCAGCTGGGTCACTGTTATTGAACAGTGTAACCATATCCTGATGCTACCGAGGTGGGTACCGAGAACCAGGTCCTGTTGAGGCCCAGTTGGGACCAGAGACATAAGGTCCAGGTGAGGTCCCGATGGGAAGCACAGTCACCAGGTCAGGTGAGGCCATGCTTAGGATCAGAGTCACCAGTTACAGGTGAGGCCCAGGTGGAGCCAGAGTCACCTGGTACAAAAAAGGCCAAATTCAGGACCAGTGTTACCAGGATCAGGTTAGTCCCAGTGGGGAATAGAGTAACCATGTCCCGATGATGCCCACGTAGAACCAGAGTCACCATGTCCAGATGAGGCGCAGGTGGGGAGCATGTTCACTAGGTCCCGGTGAGGCCCAGTTGAGGACCAGAGTCACCAGGTCTAGTTGAGGCCTAGAGTGGTACCAGATTCACCTGGTGTAGGTTACATCCAGATGGGGACCAGAGTCACCATATCAGGGTGAGGCCCAGAGGGGATCCAGAGTCATCGTGTCCAGGTGATGCTCAGGTGTGGAACAGAGTATCCAGGTCATAATGATCCACAGGTGAGGACCAGAGTCACCAGATCTGGGTGAGGCCCAGTTAGGATCAGAGTCAACAGGTCCAGGTGAGGTCAAGAAGGAGTCCACAGCAATCAGGTCCAGGTGGGGAACACAGTCACCAGGACTGGGTGAGGCCCAGATGGGGAAGATTCACCAGGCCCAGGTATTCCCAGGTGGTGACCAGGTTACCAGTTCGGGGTGAGGACCAGGGAAGGACCAGATTCACCAGGTCCAAGTGAGGCCCACGTGGGGACCTGTGTCACCAGCTATGGGTGAGGCCCAGGTGGCAACCCCACTCACCAGGTCCAGGTTAGGCCAACCTGCAGGCCATGCAGAGGAACCATGTCCCGATGATGCCAGGTAGGGACGAGAGATACCAGGTCCAGGTGAGGCCAACCTGCAGGCCATGCTGAGGAACCATGTCCCGATGATGCCAGGTAGGGACGAGAGATACCAGGTCCAGGTGAGGCCAACCTGCAGGCCATGCAGTGGAACCATGTCCGATGATGCCCAGGTAGGGACCAGATTTACGAGGTCCAGGTGAGGCCAACCTGCAGGCCATGCAGTGGAACCATGTCCCTATGATGCCCAGGAAGTTACAAGAGACACCAGGTCCAAATGAGGCCTAAATGGAGCATATTCACTAGGTTCAGGTGAGGCCCAGTTGAGGACCAGTGTCACCAGATCTGGTTGAGGCCTAAAGGGGTACAAGAATCACCTGGTCTAGGTGACATCCAGATGGGGACAAGAGTCACCAGGTCAGGGTGAGGCCCAGAGAGGTTCCAGAGTCATCATGTCCAGGTGAGGCTCAGGTGTGGAACAGAGTCACCAGGTACCAATGATGCCCAGGTGAGGACCAGAGTCACCAGGTCTGGGTGATGCACAGATAGGATCAGAGTCACCAGCTCCAGGGGAGGCCAAGAAAGTGTCCACAGCAATCAAGTCCAGGTGGGGAACAAAGTCACCAGGACTGGGTGAGGCCCAGCTGGGGACCAGATGCACCAGGTCCACGTGAGGCCCAGGTGGTGACCAGAGTCCCCAGGTATGGGAGAGAACCAGGTAAGGACCAGATTCACCAAGTCCAAGAGGCCCACGCGGGGACCTGAGTCACCAGGTACGGGTGAGGCCCAGGTGGCAACCCCACTCACCAGGTCCAGGTGAGGCCAAACTTTGGCCAGAGTCACCAGATCCAGTTGAGGCCCTAGTGGGGACCGGAGTCACCAGGTAAATGTGAGTGTAGAAGAACACCACAGTCCCCAGGAACACGTGTGGTTCATGTGGGAACGAGCGTCACCAGGTCCACGTTGAGGCCTAGGTGGGGGGACAAGAATCATCAGGACAAGTTGAGGCCAAAGTGTGGAGCAATGTTATCATGTCCAGGTGAGGCCCAGGTGGGGAACAGAGTAACCATGTCCCACTGATGCCAGGTGGTAAAAGAGTCACAAGTTCCAGACGAGGCCTACGTGAGGAGTAGATTCACCAGGTCCTGTTGAGACCCTGTTGAGGAACAGTGTCCCCATCTCCGGGTGAGTCCCATAGGGGGACCAGAGTCACCAGGTTCTGGTGATATCCAGGTGGGGACCAGAATCACAAAGTCAGGGTGTGGCTCAGAGGGGACAAGAATCACTAGGTCCAGGTGAGGCCCCGATCTAGAACTGAGAAACCAGGTTCCATGATGCCCATATGAGGACCTGAGTCACCAGTGAGGTGAGGTCCCTGTGGGAACCAGTCACCTCGTCCAGGTGAGGCCCAGGTGGGACGACAGTCACCAGGTCCAGGTGAGGCTCAGGTATAAAGAGAGTATCCAGGTCCCAATGATGCCCAGGTAAGGACCAGAGTCACTCGGTCAAGATGAGGCCCAGGTGAGGACCAGAGTTAGAAGGTACACGTGAGGCCCCGGTGGGGATAAGAGGCAACAGGTCCATGTGAGGCCGGCTTGGGGACCATGGTCAACAGGTCTACTTGAGGCCCAGATGTGGAACACAGTAAGCAGGTCCAGGTGAGCCCCGGTGGTGACAAGAGTCACCACGTCCAGGTGAGGCCCAGGTGGGGACCAGGATCACCAGGTACAGCGGAGGCCCTTGAAGGAACCAGAGTCAACAGTTCGACGTCTGGCGCAGGTGGCAACCAGGTTCAGCAGGTCCAAGTCAGGCCAAAGTGGGGTTCACAGTCACTAGGGCACGGTGAGACCCCGAGTGGGACCAGAGTCACCTGGTCCAGGTGAGGTCCAGTTGTGGAACACAGTCACCGGGTCCCAATTTTGCCCAGTTGGGGACCATGGTCAACAGGGCCAGGTGAGGCCCAGATGGGGACCGGAGTCCCAAAATCCAGGTGAAACTCAGGTGGGGACCACAGTCACCAGATCCAGGGTAGTCTCAGGTGCAGACCAGAATCACCAGGTCCAGGTGAGGTGCAGGTGGCAACCACACTCACCAGGTCCCTGTCAGGCCCTGGTGGGGACCAGAATCACGAGGTACATGAGAAGCTAGAAACACTGCAGCCACCAGGTCCACATGATGTCCATGTGGGAACAAGAATCACCAGTTACAGTTGAGGACCAGGTGGGGTTCCGACTCACCATGTCCAGGTGAGACCCAGGTGGGAACCAGTGTCACCATGTCCAGGTGTGGCCCAGGTGAAGACCAGAGTTAATAGGTCCGGCTGGGTCACTGTTAGTGAACAGTGTAACCATATCCTGATGCTACCCAGGTGGGTACCAGAGACACCAGGACCTGGTGAGGCCCAGGTGGGAACAGAGACATGAGGTCCAGGTGAGGTCCCGATGGGAACTACAGCCACCAGGTCAGGTGACCCCATGCTTAGGATCAGAGTCACCAGTTACAAGTGAGGCCCAGGTGGAGCCAGAGTCACCTGGTACAGAAGAGGCCAAAGTCAGGACCAAAATTACCAGGATCAGGTCAGTCCCAGTGGGGAATAGAGTCACCATGTCCCGATGATGCCTAGGTAGAACCAGAATCAACAGGTCCAGATGAGGCGCAGGTGGGGAGCATGTTCACTAGGTCCCGGTGAGGCCCAGTTGAGGACCAGAGTCACCAGGTCTAGTTGAGGCCTAGAGAGGTACCAGATTCACCTGGTCTAGGTGACATCTGGATGGGGTCCAGTGTCACCATGTCAGGCTGAGGCCCAGAGGGTATCCAGATTCATCATGTCCAGGTGAGGCTCAGGTGTGGAACAGAGTATCCAGGTCATAATGGTCCATAGGTGAGGACCAGAGTCACCAGATGTGGGTGAGGCCCAGTTAGGATCAGAGTCACCAGTTCCACTTGAGGCCAAGAAGGAGTCCACAGCAATCAGGTCCATGTGGGGAACAAATTCACCAGGACTGGGTGAGGACTAGATGCGGACCAGAGTCACCAGGTCCAGGTCATTCCCAGGTGTTGACCAGAGTTACCGTTCCAGTTGAGGACCAGGTAAGGACCAGATTCATCAGATCCAAGTGAGGCCCACGTGCGGACCTGTGTTACCAGGTATGGGTGAGGCCCATGTGGCAACGCAACTCAATAGGTCCAGGTGAGGCCAAGCTGCAGGCCATGCAGAGGAACCATGTCCCAATATGCCCAGGTAGGGACCAGATTAACCAGGTCCAGTTAAGGCCATTCTACAGGCCAGGCAGTGGAAACATGTCCCGATGATGCCCAGGTAGGGACCAGAGTCACCAGGTCCAAATGAGGCCCAGATGGAGCATATTCACTAGGTCCAGGGGAGGCACAGTTGAGGAACAGAGTCACCAGATCTGGTTGAGGCCTAGATGGGTACCAGAATCACCTGGACCAGGTGACATCCAGATGGAGACCAGAGTCACCATGTCAGGCTGAGGCCCAGAGCGGATCCAGAGTCATCATGTCCAGGTGAGGCTCAGGTGTGGAACAGAGTCTCCAGGTCATAATGGTCCACAGGTGAGGACCAGAGTCACCAGTCCTGGGTGAGGCCCAGTTAGGATCAGAGTCACCAGTTCCAGGTGAGGCCAAGAAGGAGTCCACAGCAATCAGGCCAAGGCGGGGAATAAAGTCACCAGGACTGGATGAGGCCCAGATGGGGACCAGATTCACCAGGCCCAGGTGATTTTCAGGTGGTGACCAGAGTTACCAGTTCCGGGTAGGACCAGGGAAGGACCAGATTCACCAGGTCCAAGTGAGGCCCACGTGTGGACCTGTGTCACCAGGCATGGTTGAGGCCCAGGTGACATCACCACACACTAGGTCCAGGTGAGTCCAACCTGGAAGCCATGCCGAGGAACCATGTCCCGATGATGCCCATATAAGGACTAGAGTTACCAGGTCCAGGTGAGGCCAACCTGCAGGCCATGCACTGGAACCATGTCCCGATGGTGCCCAGGTAGGGACCAGACTTACCAGGTCCCGGTGAGGACAACCTGCAGGTCATGCAGTGGAAACATGTTCGATGATGCCCAGGTAGGGACCAGAATTACCAGCACTAGGTGAGGCCAACCTGCAGGCCATGCACTGGAATCATGTCCAGATGGTGCCCAGGTAGGGACCAGACTTACCAGGTCCAGGTGCGGCCAACCTAAAGGCCATGCAGTGGAACCATGTCCCGATGATGCTCAGGTAGGGACCAGAGTCACCAGGTCCAAATGAGGCCCAGATTGAGCATATTCACTAGGTCCAGGTGAGGCCCATTTGAGGACCAGAGTCACCAGATCTGGTTGAGGACTAGAGGGGTGCCAGAATCAGCTGGTCCAGGTGACATCCAGATGGGGACCAGAGTCACCACGTCATGGTGAGGTCAAGAGAGGTTCCAGAGTCATCATGTCAAGGTGAGGCTTAGGTGTGGAACAGAGTCACCAGGTACCAATGATGCCCATGGGAGGACCAGAGTCACCAGATCTGGGGGATGCACAAATAGGATCAGAGTCACCAGTTCCAGGTGAGGCCAAGAAAATGTCCACAGCAATCAGGTCCAGGTGGGGAACAAAGTCACTAGGACTATGTGAGGCCCAGTAGGGACGAGAATCAGCAGGTCCAGGTGAGGCCCAGGTGGTTACCAGGGTCCCCGGGAGTGGGAGATGACCAGGTAAGGACCAGATTCATCAGGTCCAAGAGAGCCACGTGGGGACCTGAGTCACCAGGTATGGTTGAGGCCCTGGTGGCAACCCCACTCACCAGGTCCAGCTGTGGCCAACCGGCAGGCCAGAGTCACCAGATCCAGGTGAAGACCTAGTGAGGACCAGAGTCACCATTTAAATGTGAGTCTACAATGACACCACCGTCACCAGGTCCAGGTGTGGTTCATGTGGGAAAGAGAGTCAGCAGGTCAAGGTGAGACCCAGGTGTGGACCAGTCACCAGGTTCAGATTGCGGCCTAGGCGGGGGACCAGAATCATCAGGACCAGTTGAGGCCAAAGTGTGGAGCAAAGTGATCATGTCCAGTTGAGGCCTAGGTGGGGAACCGAGTAACCATGTCCCATTGATGCCAGGTGGGAAAAGGGTCACAAGGTCCAGAAGAGGCCTAAGTGAGGAGTAGATTCACCAGGTCCTGTTGAGGTCCAGTTGAGGACCAGAGTCCCCAGCTCCGGGTGAGTCCCAGAGGGGACCAGAGTCACCACGTCAAGGTGAGGCCAAGAGTGGGACGAGAATCACTAGGTCCAGGTGAGGCCCCGATGTGGAACTGAGAAACCAAGTCCCAAGATGCCCATATGAGGACCTGAGTCACCAGGTCCAGGTGATGTCCGGGTGTGAACCAGTCACCTCGTCCAGGTGAGGCCCAGGTGGGACCACAGTCACCAGGTCCAGGTGAGGCCCAGGTATATAAGAGAGTATCCAGGTCCCAATGATGACCTGGTAAAGACCAGAGTCAACAGGTCCAGGAGAGGCCCAAATATGGATCACAGTCATTGTGTTCCAGGTGAGGCCAGATGGAGACCACAGGAACCAGGTCCAGGAGAGCCCCATATGGGAACCAGAGCCAGCAGATCCAGGTGAGGTCCAGGTGGGACCACAGTCACAAGGTCCGCGTGAGGCGCAGGTGGCAACAGGATTCACCAAGTCCAGGTGAGGCACAGGTGCCGACCAGTCACCAGATCCAGGTGCGGACCAGCTAAAGACCAGATTCACCAGGCCCAATGAAGCCAAGGGGTGACCAGAATCACCAGGTAAGGGTGAGGCCCAGAGGGGGAACCAGAGTAACCAGTTTAGTTGAGGCCCAGAATGGGACCAGAGGTCCCTGGTCAAAGTGAGGCCCAGGTGTGGAATACAGTATCCAGGTCCCAATCATGTCCGAGTGAGGACCAGAGTCACTAGGGCCATGCAGGCCCAGATGGGGAACAGAATCACTAGGTACTGGTGAGGCATAGAATAAGACCACAGTCAGCAGTGTCAGGTGAGCCCCTTGTGGGAACCAGAGCAACTCTATCCAGCTGAGTCCCAGGTCCATGTGAGGCCCACGTGAGGACCAGATTCATCAGGTCGAATTGAGGCATAGCTGGGGACAAGAGTCACCAGATCTGGGTGCGGCCTAGGTGGGGCAAGATTCAGCAGTTCTGAGTTACGTCAAAGTGGGGACAAGAGATACCAGGTACAGGTGATGCCAAAC
This sequence comes from Canis lupus baileyi, assembly GCF_048164855.1. Classification (NCBI taxonomy): domain Eukaryota; kingdom Metazoa; phylum Chordata; class Mammalia; order Carnivora; family Canidae; genus Canis; species Canis lupus. The sequence continues at coordinate 32,137,601 of NC_132874.1, read as the reverse complement.
TGAGGAGCAGAGTCACCAGACCCAGGTGAGGTCCATGTTGGAAAGAGAGTCATCAGGTCCAGGAGAGGTCCAGGTGGGGACCAGAGTCCACCGATCCAGGTGAAGCCCAGGTGGGGACCAGAGTCACTAGGTCCAGATGAGGCCCAGGTGAGGATCAGAGTTACCAGATACACGTGAGGCCCCGGCGGGGATCAGAGCCAACAGGTCCATGTGAGGCCGGCTTGGGGACCATGGGCAAGAAGTCTACTTGAGGCCCAGGTGTGGAACACAGTAAGCAGGTCCAGGTGAGTCCCCGGTGGTGACAAGAGTCACCACGTCCAGTTGAGGCCCAGTTGGGGACCAGGATCACTAGGTACAGGGGAGGCCCTTGAAAGAACCAGAGTCAACAATTCGAGGTCAGGCGTAGGTGGCAACCAGGGTCAGCAGGTCCAAGTAAAGCCAAAGTGGGGTTCACAGTCAAGAGTGCATGGTGAGACACAGAGGGGACCAGAGTCACCTGGTCCAGGTGAGGTCCAGTTGCGGAACACGCTCACCGGGTCTCCATTTTTCCCAGTTGAGGACCATGGTCAACAGGGCCAGGTGAGGCACAGATGGGGACCGGAGTCCCCAAATCCAGGTGAAGCCCAGGTGGGGACCACAGTCACCAGATCCAGAGTAGTCTCACGTGCAGACAAGAAACACCAGGTCCAGGTGATGTGCAGGTGTCAACCACACTCATCAGGTCCTGGTGAGGCCCTGGTGGGGACCAGAGTCACGAGTTACATGAGAAGCTAGAAACAATGCAGCCACCAGGTCCATATGATGTCCATGTGGGAACGCGAATCACCAGTTAGTTGAGGACCATGTGGGGATCCGACTCACCATGTCCAGGTGAGACCCGGGTGGGAACCAGTGTCACCATGTCCAGGTGTAGCCCAGGTGAATACCAGAGTTAATAGGTCCGGCTGAATCACTGTTAGTGAACAGTGTAACCATATCCTGATGCTACCCAGGTGGGTACCAGAGACACCAGGTCCTGGTGAGGCCCAGGTTGGACCAGAGACATGAGGTCCAGGTGAGGTCCCGATGGGAACCACAGTCACCAGGTCAGCTGAGGCCATGCTTTGGATCAGAGTCACCAGTTACAGGTGAGGCCCAGGTGGAGCGAGAGTCACCTGGTACAGAAGAGGCCAAAGTCAGGACCAGAGTTACCAGGATCAGGTGTGTCCCAGTGGGGAATACAATAAACATGTCCCAATAATGCCCAGGGAGAACCAGAGTCACCAGGTCCAGATGAGGAGTAGGTTGTGAGCATATTCACTAGGTTCCGGTGAGGCCCAGTTGAGGACCAGTGTCACGAGGTCTAGTTAACTCCTAGAGGGGTACCAGATTCACCTGGTCTAGGTGACATCACGATGGGGACCAGAGTCACCATGTCAGGCTGAGGCCCAGGGGGGATCCAGATTCATCATGTCCAGGTGAGGCTCAGGTGTGGAACAGAGTATCCAGGTCATAATGGTCCACAGGTGAGGACCAGAGTCACCAGATCTGGATGAGGCCCAGTTAGTTTCAGAGTCACCAGTTCCAGGTGAGGTCAAGAAGGAGTCCACATCAATCAGGTCCACGGGGGGAACAAAGTCACCAGGAGAAGGTGAGGCCCAGATGGGGACCAGATTCACCAGGTCCAGGTGAGGCCCAGGTGGTGACCAGAGTCCCCGGGTCTGGGAGAGGACCAGGTAAGCACCACATTCACCAGGTCCAAGGGGCACACGTGAGGACCTGAGTCACCATGTATGGGTGACGCCCAGGTGAAACACCACTCACCAGGTCCAGGTGAGGCCAACCTGCAGGCCTGAGTCACCAGATCCAGGTGAGGTCCATGTTGGAAAGAGAGTCACAAGGTCCAGGAGAGTTCCAGGTGGGAACCAGAGTCGGCAGATCCAGGTGAAGTCCAGGTGGGGACCAGAGTCACCAGATCCAGGTGAAGCCCAGCTGGGGACCAGAGTCACCAGATCCAGGTGAAAGCCAGGTGGGGACCAGAGTCACTAGGTCCAGATGAGGCCAGTTGAGGACCAGAGTTACCAGGTACACGAGAGGCCCCGGTGGGGATCAGAGGCAGCAGGTACATGTGAAGCCGGCTTGGGGACCATGGTCAACAGGTCTTCTTGAGGCTCAGGTGTGGAACACAGTAACCGGGTCTAGGTGAGTAACCGGTGGTGACAAATGTTACCACGTCCAGGTGAGGCCCAGGTGGGGACCAGGATCACCAGGTCAAGGGGAGGCCCTTGAAAGTACCAGAGACCACAGTACGACGTCAGTCGCAGGTGGGAAGCAGGGTCAGCAGGTCCAAGTCAGTCCAAAGTGGGGTTCACAGTCACTAGGGCACGGTGAGACCCAGAGGGGGACCAGAGTCACCTGGTCCAGGTGAGGTCCAGTTGTGGAACACAGTCACCGGGTCCCAATTTTGCCCAGTTGAGGACCATGGTCAACAGGGCCGGGTGACGCCCAGATGGGGACCGGAGTCCCCAAATCCAGGTGAAGCCCAGGTGGAGACCACAGTCACCAGATCCAGGGTAGTCTCAGATGCAGACCAGAATCACCAGGTCCAGGTGAGGTGCAGGTGGCAACCACACTCACCAGGTCCCGGTGAGGCCCTGGTGGGGACCAGAGTCACGAGGTACATGAGAAGCTAGAAACACTGCAGCCACCAGATCCACATGATATCCATGTGGGAACGACAATCACCAGTTACAGGTAAGGACCAGGTGGGTATCCAACTCACCATGTCCAGGTCAGACCCAGGTGGGAACCAGTGTCACCATGTCCAAGTGTGGACCAGGTGAAGACGAAAGTTAATAGGTTCGGCCGGGTCGCTCTTAGTGAACAGTGTAACCATATCCTGATGCTACTCAGGTGGATACAAGATACAAGGTCCTGGTGAGTCCCAGTTGGGACCAGAGACATGAGGACCAGGTGAGGTACCGATGGAAACCACAGTCACCAGGTCAGGTGAGGCCATGCTTAGGATCAGAGTCACCACTTACAGGTGAGGTCCAGGGGGAGCCAGAGTCACATGGCACAGAAGAGGCCAAAGTCAGGACCACAGTTACCACGATCAGGTCTGTCCCACTGGGAATAGAGTAACAACGTACCGATGATGCCCAGGTAGAACCACAGTTACCAGGTCCAGTTGCAGCCAACCTAAAGGCCATGCAATGGAACCATGTCCCGATGATGCCCAGGTAGGGAAGAGAGTCACCAGGTCCAAATGAGGCCCAGATGGTGCATATTCAATCGGTCCAGGTGAGGCCCAGTTGAGGACCAGAGTCACCAGACTTGGTTGAGGCCTAGAGAGGTACCAGAATCACCTGGTCCAGGTGACATCCAGATGGATCCAGAGTCACCAGGTCAGGGTGAGGCCCAGAGATGTTCCAGAGTCATCATGTCCAGGTGAGGCTCAGGTGTGGAACAGAGTCACCAAGTACCAAAGTTGCCCAGGTGAGGACCAGAGTCAACAGGTCCAAGTGAGGCCCACGTGGGGACCTGTGTCACCAGGCATGTGCGAGGCCCAGGTGGCATTCCCACTCACCAGGTCCAGGTGAGGCCAACCTGCAGGCCATGAAGAGGAACCATGTCCCAATGATGCCCAGGTAGGGACCAGAGTTACCAGATCCAGGTGAGGCCAACCTGCAAGCCATGCAGTGGAACCATGTCCCGATGATGCCCCGGTAGGCACCAGAGGAACCAGGTCCAAATGAGGCCCTGATGGAGCATATTCACTACGTCCGGATGAGGCCCATTTGAGGACCAGAGTCACCAGAACTGGTGAGGCCTAGAGGGGTACCAGAATCACCTGGTCCAGGTGACACCCAAATGAGGACCTGAGTCACCAGGTCCAGGTGAGGTCCCTGTGGGAACCAGTCACCTCGTCCTGGTGAGGCCCAGGTGGGACCACAGTCACCAGGTCCAGGTGAGGCCCAGGTATATAAGAGAGTATCCAGGACCCAATGATGCCCAGGTAAGGACCAGAGTCAACAGGTCCAGGAGAGGCCCAAATATGGATCAGAGTCATTGTGTTCCAGGTGAGGCCAGATGGAGACCACAGGAACCAGGTCCAGGAGAGCTCCATATGGGAACCAGAGCCACCAGATCCAGGTGAGGTCCAGGTGGGCCACAGTCACAAAGTCCAGGTGAGGCGCAGATGGCAACAGGATTCACCAAATCCAGGTGAGGCCCAGGTGGCGCCCAGTCACCAGATCCACGTGCGGACCAGCTTAGGACCAGATTAACCAGGCCCAAGTGAAGCCCAAGGGGTGACCACAGTCACCAGGTAAGGGTGAGGTCTAAAGGGGGAACCAGAGTAACCAGTTTAGTTTGAGGCCCAGAATGGGACCAGAGGTCCCTGGTCAAAGTGAGGCCCAGGTGTGGCATAGAGTATCCAGGTCCCAATGATGCCTGGGTGAGGACCAGAGTCACTAGGGCCATGCAGGCCCAGATGGGGAACAGAATCACTAGGTCATGGTGAGGCATAGAATAAGACCAGAGTCACCAGTATCAGGTGAGCGCCTTTTGGGAACCAGAGCCACTCTATCCAGCTGAGTCCCAGGTCCATGTGAGGCCCACGTGAGGAGCAGATTCATCAGGTCGAATTGAGGCATAGCGGGGGCCAAGAGTCACCAGGTCTGGGTGCGGCCTAGTTGGGGCAAGATTCAGCAGTTCTGAGTTAGGTCAACGTGGGGACGAGAGACAGCAGGTCCAGGTGAGGCCAAACTGAGGACCAGAGTCACCAGATCCAGGTGAGGTCCATGTTGGAAAGAGAGTCACCAGGGCCAGGAGAGGTCCACGTGGGGACCAGAGTCACCAGATCCAGGTGAAGTCCAGGTTGGGACCAGAGTCACCGATCCAGGTGAAGCCCAGGTGGGGACCAGAGTCACTAGGTCCAGATGAGGCCCAGGTGAGGATCAGAGTTACCAGATACATGTGAGGCCCCGGCGGGGATCAGAGCCAACAGGTCCATTGAGGCCGGCTTGGGGACCATGGGCAACAGGTCTACTTGAGGCCCAGGTGTGGAACACAGTAAGCAGGTCCAGGTGAGTCCCCGGTGGTGACAAGAGTCACGACGTCCAGTTGAGGCCCAGTTGGGGACCAGGATCACTAGGTACAGGGGAGGCCCTTGAAAGAACCAGAGTCAACAGTTCGAGGTCAGGCGCAGGTGGCAACCAGGGTCAGCAGGATCAAGTCAGTCCAAAGCGGAGTTCACAGTCACTAGGGCACAGTGAAACACAGATGGGGACCAGAGTCACCTGGTCCAGGTGAGGTCCAGTTGTGGAACCCAGTCACCGGATCCCAATTTTGCCCAGTTGAGGACCATGGTCAACAGGGCCAGGTGACGCCCAGTTGGGGACCGGAGTCCCAAAATCCAGGTGAAGCACAGGTGGGGACCACAGTCACCAGATCCAGGGTAGTCTCAGGTGCAGACCAGAATCACCAGGTCCTGGTGAGGTGCAGGTGGCAACCACACTCACCATGTCCCGGTGAGGCCCTGGTGCAGACAAGAGTCACGAGGTACATGAGAAGCTAGAAACACTGCAGCTACCAGGTCCATATGATGTCCATGTGGGAACGAGAATCACCAGTTACTGGTGAGGACCAGGTGGGGATCTCACTCACCATGTCCAGGTGAGACCCAGGTGGGAACCAGTGTCACCATGTCCAGGTGTGGCCCAGGTGAATGCCAGAGTAAATAGGTCCAGCTGGGTCACTGTTATTGAACAGTGTAACCATATCCTGATGCTACTCAGGTGGGTACCAGATACAAGGTCATGGTGAGGCCCAGGTGGGACCAGAGACATGAGGTCCAGGTGAGGTCCCGATGGGAACCACAGTCACCAGGTCAGGTGAGGCCATGCTTAGGATCAGAGTCACCACTTACAGGTGAGGCCCAGGTGGACCCAGAGTCACCTGGTACAGAAGAGGCCAAAGTCGGGACCAGAGTTACCACGATCAGGTCAGTCCCACTGAGGAATAGAGTAACCACGTCCCTATGATGCCCAGGTAGACTCCGAATCACCAGGTCCAGATGAGTCACAGGTGGGGACCAGAGTTACCAGGTACACGTGAGGCCCCGGTGGGGATCAGAGGCAACAGGTCCATGTGAGGCTGCCTTGGGGACCATGGTTAACAGGTCTACTTAAGGCCCAGGTGTGGAACACTGTAAGCAGGTCCAGGTGAGTCCCGAGTGGTGACAAGTGTCACCACGTCCAGGTGAGGCCCAGGTGGGGACCAGGATCACCAGATCTGGTTGAGGCCTAGAGGGGTACCAGAATCACCTGGTCCAGATGACATCCAGATGGGGACCAGAGTCACCAGGTCAGGGTGAGGCCCAGAGAGGTTCCAGAGTCATCATGTCCAGGTGAGGCTCAGGTGTGGAACAGAGTCACCAGGTACCAATGATGTCCACGTGTGGACCAGAGTCACCAGGTCTGGGTGACGCGCAGATAGGATCATAGTCACCAGTTCCAGGTGAGGCCAAGAAAGAGTCCACAGCAATCAGGTCAAGGTGGGGAACAAAGTCCCCAGGACTGGGTGAGGACCAGATGGGGACCAGATTCACCAGGTCCAGGTGAGGCCGAGGTGGTTACCAGAGTCCCCGGGTCTGGGAGAGGACCAAGTACGGACCAGATTCACTAAGTCCAAGAGGCCCACGTGGGGACCTGAGTCACCAGGTATGGATGAGGCCCAGGTGGCAACCCCACTCACAAGGTCCAGGTGAGGCCAACCTGCAGGCCAGAGTCACCAGATCCAGGTGAGGCCGTAGTGGGGACCGGAGTCACCAGGTAAATGTGAGTCTACAAGAACACCACAGTCACCAGGTCCAGGTGTGGGTCATTTGGGATCGAGAGTCACCAGGTCCAGGTGAGACCCAGGTGGGGATCACAGTCACCAGGTCCAGATTGAGGCCTAGGTGGGGGGACCAGATTCACCAGGACCAGTTGAGGCCAAAGTGTGGAGCAAAGTTATCATGACCAGGTGAGACCCAGGTGGGAAACAGAGTTACAATGTCCCATTGATGCCAGGTGGGAAAAGAGTCACAAGGTCCAGACGAGGCCTAAGTGAGGAGTAGATTCACCAGGTCCTGTTGAGGCCCAGCTGAGGACAAGTGTCGCCAGCTCCGGGTGAGTCCCAGAGGGGGACCAGAGGTACCCTGTCCTGGTGATAACCAGGTGGGGACCAGAGTCACCACGTCAGGGTGAGCCCCAGAGGGGGACGAGAATCACTAGGTCCATGTGAGGCCCCGATGTGTAACTGAGAAACCAGGTCCCATGATACCCATATGAGGACCTGAGTCACCAGGTCCAGGTGAGGTCCCTGTGGGAACCAGTCACCTCGTCCAGGTGAGGCCCAGGTGGGACCACAGTCACCAGGTCCAGGTGAGTCCCAGGTATATAAGAGAGTATCCAGGTCCCAATGATGCCCAGGTAAGGACTAGAGTCAACAGGTCCAGGAGAGGCCCAAATATGGATCAGAGTCATTGTGATCGAAGTGAGGCCAGATGGAGACCACAGGAACCAGGTCCAGGAGAGTCCCATATTTGAACCAGAGCAACCAGATCCAGGTGAGGTCCAGGTGGGACCACAGTCACAAGGTCCAGGTGAGGCGCAGGTGGCAACCACACTCACCAGGTCCCGCTGAGGCCCTGGTGTGTACCAGAGTCACGAGGTACATGAGAAGGTAGAAACACTGCAGCCACCAGGTCCACATCATGTCCATGTGGGAACGAGAATCACCAGTTACAGGTGAGGACCAGGTGGGGATCCGAATCACCATGTCCAGGTGAGACCCAGGTGGGAACTAGTGTCACTATGTCCAGGTGTGGCTCAGGTGAAGACCGGAGTTAATAGGTCCGGCTGGGTCACTGTTACTGAAGAAGTAAACATATCTTGATGCTACCCAGGTGGGTACCAGAGACACCAGGCCCTGGTGAGGCCCAGGTGGGACCAGAAACATGAGGTCCAGGTGAGGTCCCGATGGGAACCACAGTCACCAGGTCAGGTGAGGCCATGCTTAGGATCAGAGTCACCAGTTACAGGTGAGGCCCAGGTGGAGGCAGAGTCACCTGGTACAGACAAGGCCAAAGTCAGGACCAGAGTTACCAGGATCAGGTCAGTCCCATTGGGAAATAGAGTAACCATGTCCCGATGATGCCCAGGTAGATCCAGACTCACCAGTTCCAGATGAGGCCAAGAAGGAGTCCACAGCAATCAGGTCCAGGTGGGGAACAAATTCACCAGGACTGGATGAGGCCCGGATGGGGACCAGATTCACAAGGTCCAGGTTTTTCCCAGGTGGTGACCAGAGTTATGAGTTCCGGGTGAGGAACAGGTAAGGACCAGATTCACCAGGTCCAACTGAGGCCCACTTGGGGACCTGTGTCACCACGTATGGGTGAGGCCTAGGTGACAACCCCACTCACCAGGTCCAGGTGAGGCCAACTTGCAGGCCATGCAGAGGAACCATACCCGATGATGCCCAGGTGGGAACTAGAGTTACCAGGTCCAGGTGAGGCCAACCTGAAGGCCATGCAGTGGAAACATGTCCTGATGATGTCCAGGTAGGGACCAGAGTTACCCGGTCCAGGTGAGGCCAACCTGCAGACCATGTAGTGGAACCATGTCCCGATTATGCCCTGGTGGGACGAGAGTAACCAGGTCCAAATGAGGCCCAGATGGAGCATATTCACTAGTCCAGGTGAGGCCTAGTTGAGGACCAGAGTCACCAGATCTGGTTGAGGCCTAGAGGGGTACCAGAATCACCAGTTCCAGGTGACATACAGATGGGGACCAGAGTCACCAGGGAAGGGTGAGGCCTAGAGAGGTTCCAGAGTCATCATGCCCAGGTGATGCTCAGGTGTGGAACAGAGTCACCGGGTACCAATGATGCCAAGGTGAGGAACAGAGTCACCAGGTCTGGGTGACGCGCAGACAGGATCAGAGTCACAAGTTCCAGGTGAGGCCAAGAAAGAGTCCACAGCAATCAGGTCCAGGTGGGGAACAAAGTCACCAGGAGTGGGTGAGGCCCAGATGGGGACCAGATTCAACAGGTCCAGGTGAGGCCCAGGTGGTGACCAGAGTCCCTGGGTCTGGGAGAGGACCAGGTAAGCACCACATTCACCAAGTCCAAGGGGCACACGTGAGGACCTGAGTCACCATGTATGGGTGACGCCCAGGTGAAACACCACTCACCAGGTCAAGGTGAGGCCAACCTGCAGGCCTGAGTCACCAGATCCAGGTGAGGTCCATGTTGGAAAGAGAGTTCCAAGGTCCATGAGAGTTCCAGGTGGGAACCAGAGTCGCCAGATCCAGGTGAAGTCCAGGTGGGGACCAGAGTCACCAGATCCAGGTGAAGCCCAGCTGGGGACCAGAGACACCATATCCAGGTGAAGCCCAGGTGGGGACCAGAGTCACTAGGTCCAGGTGAGGCCAGTTGAGGACCAGAGTTACCAGGTACACGAGAGGCCCCGGTGGAGATCAGAGGCAACAGGTACATGTGAGGCCGGCTTGGGGACCATGGTCAATAGGTCTTCTTGAGGCGCAGGTGTGGAACACAGTAACCGGGTCTAGGTGAGTAACCGGTGGTGACAAATGTTACCACGTCCAGGTGAGGCCCAGGTGGGGACCAGGATCACCAGATCCAGGGGAGGCCCTTGAAAGTACCAGAGTCCACAGTACGACGTCAGTCGCAGGTGGGAAGCAGGGTCAGCAGGTCCAAGTCAGTCCAAAGTGGGGTTCACAGTCACTAGGGCACGGTGAGACCCAGAGGGGGACCAGAGTCACCTGGTCCAGGTGAGGTCCAGTTGTGGAACACAGTCACCGGGTCCCAATTTTGCCCAGTTGAGGACCATGGTCAACAGGGCCAGGTGACGCCCAGTTGGGGACCGGAGTCCCCAAATCCAGGTGAAGCCCAGGTGGAGACCACAGTCACCAGATCCAGGGTAGTCTCAGATGCAGACCAGAATCACCAGGTCCAGGTGAGGTGCAGGTGGCAACCACACTCACCAGATCCCGGTGAGGCCCTGGTGGGGACCAGAGTGACGAGGTACATGAGAAGCTAGAAACACTGCAGCCACCAGGTCCACATGATATCCATGTGGGAACGAGAATCACCAGTTACAGGTGAGGACCAGGTGTGTATCCGACTCACCATGTCCAGGCCAGACCCAGGTGGGAACCAGTGTCACCATGTCCTGGTGTGGCCCAGGTGAAGACCAGAGTTAATAGGTCCGTCTGGGTCACTGTTAGTGAACAGTGTAACCATATCCTGAAGTTACCCAGGTGGGGACCAGAGACAAAGTTCCAGGTGAGGTCCCGATGGGAACCACAGTCACCAGGTCAGGTGAGGCCATGCTTAGGATCAGAGTCACCAGTTACAGGTGAGGCCCAGGTAGAGCCAGAGTCACCTGGAACAGAAGAGGCCAAAGTCAGGACCAGAGTTGCCATGATCAGGTCAGTCCCAGTGGGGAAGACAGTAACCATGTCCCGCTGATGCCCAGGTAGAACCAGAGTGACCATGTCCAGATGAGGCGCAGGTGTGGAGGATGTTCACTAGGTCCCGGTGAGGCCCAGTTGAAGACCAGAGTCACCAGGTCTAGGTGAAGCCTAGAGGGGTACCTGATTCACCTGGTCTAGGTGACATCCAGATGGGGACCAGAGTCACCATCTCAGGCTGAGGCCCTGAGGGGATCCAGAGTCATCATGTCCAGGTGAGGCTCAGGTGTGGAACAGAGTATCCAGGTCATAATGGTCCACAGGTGAGGACCAGAGTCACCAGATCTGGGTGACGCGCAGATAGGATCAGAGTCACCAGTTCCAGGTGAGGCCAAGAAAGAGTCCACAGCAATCAGGTCCACGGGGGGAACAAAGTCATCAGGACTTGGTGAGGCCCAGACGGGGACCAGATTCACCAGGTCCAGGTGAGGCCCAAGTGGTGACCAGAGTCCCCGGGTCTGGGAGAGGACCAGGTAAGGACCAGATTCACCAGGTCCAAGAGGCTCACGTGGGGACCTGAGTCACCAGGTATGGGTGAGGCCCAGGTGAATCCCCACTCACCAGGTCCAGGTGAGGGCAACCTGCAGCCCAGAGTCACCAGATCCAGGTGAGACCCTAGTGGGGACCGCAGTCACCAGGTAAATGTGAGTCTACAAGAACACCACAGTCACCAGGTCCAGGTGTGGTTCATGTGGGAACGAGAGTCACCAGGTCCAGGTGAGGCCCAGATGGGGACCACAGTCACCAGGTGCTGATTGCGGCCTAGGTGGGGGGACCAGAGTCATCAAGACCAGTTGAGGGCAAAGTGTGTAACAAAGTTATCATGTCCAGTTCAGGCCCTGGTTGGGAACAGAGTAACCATGTCCCATTGATGCCAGGTGGGAAAAGTGTCACAAGGTCCAGACGAGGCCTAAGTGAGGAGTAGATTCACCAGGTCCTGTTGAGGCCGAGGTGAGGACCAGTGTCCCCAGCTCCGGGTGAGTCCCAGAGGGGGACTAGAGTCACCCGGTTCTGGTGATATCCAGGTGGGGACCAGAGTCACCACGTCAGAGTGAGGCCCAGAGGGAGACGAGAATCACTAGGTCCATGTGAGGCCCCGATGTGGAACTGAGAAACCAGGTCCCATGATGCCCATATGAGGACCTGAGTAACCAGGTCAAGGTGAGGTCCCTGTGGGAACCAGTCACCTCGTCCCGGGGAGGCCCAGGTGGGACCACAGTCACCAGGTCCAAGTGAGGCCCAGGTATATAAGAGAGTATCCAGGTCCCAATGATGCCCAGGTAAGGACCAGAGTCAACAGGTCCAGGAGAGGCCCAAATATGGATCAGAGTCATTGTGTTCCAAGTGCGGCCAGATGGAGACCACAGGAACCAGGTCCAGGAGAGCCCCATATGGGGACCAGAGCCACCGGATCCAGGTGAGGTCCAGGTGGGACCACTGTCACAAGGTCCAGGTGAGGCGCAGGTGGCAACAGGATTCACCAAGTCCAGGTGAGGCCCAGGTGTCGACCAGTCACCACATCCAGGTGCGGACCAGTAAGGACCAGATTCACCAGGCCCAAGTGAAGCCCAAAGTGTGACCAGAATAGCCAGGTAAGGGTGAGGCCCAGAGGGGGAACCAGAGTAACCAGTTTAGTTTGAGGCCGAGAATGGGACCAGAGGTCCCTGGTCAAAGTGAGGCCCAGGTGTGGAATAGAGTATCCAGGTCCCAGTGATGCCTGGGTGAGGAGCAGAGTCACTAGGGCCATGCAGGCCCAGATGGGGAACAGAATCACTAGGTCCTGTTGAGGCATAGAATAAGACCACAGTCAGCAGTATCAGGTGAGCCCCTTGTGGGAACCAGAGCCACTCTATCCAGCTGAGTCCCAGGTCCATGTGAGGCCCACGTGAGGACCAGTTTCATCAGGTCGAATTGAGGCATAGCTGGGGACAAGAGTCACCAGGTCTGGGTGCGGCCTAGGTGGGGAAAGATTCAGCAGTTCTGAGTTAGGTCAAAGTGGGGACGAGAGACACCAGGTACAGGTGAGGCAAACTGAGGACGAGAGTCACCAGATCCAGGTGAGGTCCATGTTGGAATGAGAGTCACCAGGTCCAGGAGACGTCCAGGTGGGAACCAGAGTCACCAGGTCCAGATGAGGAGTAGGTAGTGAGCATATTCACTAGGTTCCGGTGAGGCCCAGTTGAGGACCAGTGTCACGAGGTCTAGTTAACTCCTAGAGGGGTACCAGATTCACCTGGTCTAGGTGACATCACGATGGGGACCAGAGTCACCATGTCAGGCTGAGGCCCAGGGGGGATCCAGATTCATCATGTCCAGGTGAGGCTCAGGTGTGGAACAGAGTATCCAGGTCATAATGGTCCACAGGTGAGGACCAGAGTCACCAGATCTGGATGAGGCCCAGTTAGTTTCAGAGTCACCAGTTCCAGGTGAGGTCAAGAAGGAGTCCACATCAATCAGGTCCACGGGGGGCACAAAGTCACCAGGAGAAGGTGAGGCCCAGATGGGGACCAGATTCACCAGGTCCAGGTGAGGCCCAGGTGGTGACCAGAGTCCCCGGGTCTGGGAGAGGACCAGGTAAGCACCACATTCACCAGGTCCAAGGGGCACACGTGAGGACCTGAGTCACCATGTATGGGTGACTCCCAGGTGAAACACCACTCACCAGGTCCAGGTTAGGCCAACCTGCAGGCCTGAGTCACCAGATCCAGGTGAGGTCCATGTTGGAAAGAGAGTCACAAGGTCCAGGAGAGTTCCAGGTGGGAACCAGAGTCGGCAGATCCAGGTGAAGTCCAGGTGGGGACCAGAGTCACCAGATCCAGGTGAAGCCCAGCTGGGGACCAGAGACACCAGATCCAGGTGAAAGCCAGGTGGGGACCAGAGTCACTAGGTACAGATGAGGCCAGTTGAGGACCAGAGTTACCAGGTACACGAGAGGCCCCGGTGGGGATCAGAGGCAACAGGTACATGTGAGGCCGGCTTGGGGACCATGGTCAACAGGTCTTCTTGAGGCTCAGGTGTGGAACACAGTAACCGGGTCTAGGTGAGTAACCGGTGGTGACAAATGTTACCACGTCCAGGTGAGGCCCAGGTGGGGACCAGGATCACCAGGTCAAGGGGAGGCCCTTGAAAGTACCAGAGTCCACAGTACGACGTCAGTCGCAGGTGGGAAGCAGGGTCAGCAGGTCCAAGTCAGTCCAAAGTGGGGTTCACAGTCACTAGGGCACGGTGAGACCCAGAGGGGGACCAGAGTCACCTGGTCCAGGTGAGGTCCAGTTGTGGAACACAGTCACCGGGTCCCAATTTTGCCCAGTTGAGGACCATGGTCAACAGGGCCGGGTGACGCCCAGATGGGGACCGGAGTCCCCAAATCCAGGTGAAGCCCAGGTGGAGACCACAGTCACCAGATCCAGGGTAGTCTCAGATGCAGACCAGAATCACCAGGTCCAGGTGAGGTGCAGGTGGCAACCACACTCACCAGGTCCCGGTGAGGCCCTGGTGGGGACCAGAGTCACGAGGTACATGAGAAGCTAGAAACACTGCAGCCACCAGATCCACATGATATCCATGTGGGAACGACAATCACCAGTTACAGGTAAGGACCAGGTGGGTATCCAACTCACCATGTCCAGGTCAGACCCAGGTGGGAACCAGTGTCACCATGTCCAAGTGTGGACCAGGTGAAGACGAAAGTTAATAGGTTCGGCCGGGTCGCTCTTAGTGAACAGTGTAACCATATCCTGATGCTACTCAGGTGGATACAAGATACAAGGTCCTGGTGAGTCCCAGTTGGGACCAGAGACATGAGGACCAGGTGAGGTACCGATGGAAACCACAGTCACCAGGTCAGGTGAGGCCATGCTTAGGATCAGAGTCACCACTTACAGGTGAGGTCCAGGGGGAGCCAGAGTCACATGGCACAGAAGAGGCCAAAGTCAGGACCACAGTTACCACGATCAGGTCTGTCCCACTGGGAATAGAGTAACAACGTACCGATGATGCCCAGGTAGAACCACAGTTACCAGGTCCAGTTGCAGCCAACCTAAAGGCCATGCAATGGAACCATGTCCCGATGATGCCCAGGTAGGGAAGAGAGTCACCAGGTCCAAATGAGGCCCAGATGGTGCATATTCAATCGGTCCAGGTGAGGCCCAGTTGAGGACCAGAGTCACCAGACTTGGTTGAGGCCTAGAGAGGTACCAGAATCACCTGGTCCAGGTGACATCCAGATGGATCCAGAGTCACCAGGTCAGGGTGAGGCCCAGAGATGTTCCAGAGTCATCATGTCCAGGTGAGGCTCAGGTGTGGAACAGAGTCACCAAGTACCAAAGTTGCCCAGGTGAGGACCAGAGTCAACAGGTCCAAGTGAGGCCCACGTGGGGACCTGTGTCACCAGGCATGTGCGAGGCCCAGGTGGCATTCCCACTCACCAGGTCCAGGTGAGGCCAACCTGCAGGCCATGAAGAGGAACCATGTCCCGATGATGCCCAGGTAGGGACCAGAGTTACCAGATCCAGGTGAGGCCAACCTGCAAGCCATGCAGTGGAACCATGTCCCGATGATGCCCCGGTAGGCACCAGAGGAACCAGGTCCAAATGAGGCCCTGATGGAGCATATTCACTACGTCCGGATGAGGCCCATTTGAGGACCAGAGTCACCAGAACTGGTGAGGCCTAGAGGGGTACCAGAATCACCTGGTCCAGGTGACACCCAAATGAGGACCTGAGTCACCAGGTCCAGGTGAGGTCCCTGTGGGAACCAGTCACCTCGTCCTGGTGAGGCCCAGGTGGGACCACAGTCACCAGGTCCAGGTGAGGCCCAGGTATATAAGAGAGTATCCAGGACCCAATGATGCCCAGGTAAGGACCAGAGTCAACAGGTCCAGGAGAGGCCCAAATATGGATCAGAGTCATTGTGTTCCAGGTGAGGCCAGATGGAGACCACAGGAACCAGGTCCAGGAGAGCTCCATATGGGAACCAGAGCCACCAGATCCAGGTGAGGTCCAGGTGGGCCACAGTCACAAAGTCCAGGTGAGGCGCAGATGGCAACAGGATTCACCAAATCCAGGTGAGACCCAGGTGGCGCCCAGTCACCAGATCCACGTGCGGACCAGCTTAGGACCAGATTAACCAGGCCCAAGTGAAGCCCAAGGGGTGACCACAGTCACCAGGTAAGGGTGAGGTCTAAAGGGGGAACCAGAGTAACCAGTTTAGTTTGAGGCCCAGAATGGGACCAGAGGTCCCTGGTCAAAGTGAGGCCCAGGTGTGGCATAGAGTATCCAGGTCCCAATGATGCCTGGGTGAGGACCAGAGTCACTAGGGCCATGCAGGCCCAGATGGGGAACAGAATCACTAGGTCATGGTGAGGCATAGAATAAGACCAGAGTCACCAGTATCAGGTGAGCGCCTTTTGGGAACCAGAGCCACTCTATCCAGCTGAGTCCCAGGTCCATGTGAGGCCCACGTGAGGAGCAGATTCATCAGGTCGAATTGAGGCATAGCTGGGGCCAAGAGTCACCAGGTCTGGGTGCGGCCTAGTTGGGGCAAGATTCAGCAGTTCTGAGTTAGGTCAACGTGGGGACGAGAGACAGCAGGTCCAGGTGAGGCCAAACTGAGGACCAGAGTCACCAGATCCAGGTGAGGTCCATGTTGGAAAGAGAGTCACCAGGGCCAGGAGAGGTCCACGTGGGGACCAGAGTCACCAGATCCAGGTGAAGTCCAGGTTGGGACCAGAGTCCACCGATCCAGGTGAAACCCAGGTGGGGACCAGAGTCACTAGGTCCAGATGAGGCCCAGGTGAGGATCAGAGTTACCAGATACACGTGAGGCCCCGGCGGGGATCAGAGCCAACAGGTCCATGTGAGGCCGGCTTGGGGACCATGGGCAACAGGTCTACTTGAGGCCCAGGTGTGGAACACAGTAAGCAGGTCCAGGTGAGTCCCCGGTGGTGACAAGAGTCACGACGTCCAGTTGAGGCCCAGTTGGGGACCAGGATCACTAGGTACAGGGGAGGCCCTTGAAAGAACCAGAGTCAACAGTTCGAGGTCAGGCGCAGGTGGCAACCAGGGTCAGCAGGATCAAGTCAGTCCAAAGCGGAGTTCACAGTCACTAGGGCACAGTGAAACACAGATGGGGACCAGAGTCACCTGGTCCAGGTGAGGTCCAGTTGTGGAACCCAGTCACCGGATCCCAATTTTGCCCAGTTGAGGACCATGGTCAACAGGGCCAGGTGAGGCCCAGTTGGGGACCGGAGTCCCAAAATCCAGGTGAAGCACAGGTGGGGACCACAGTCACCAGATCCAGGGTAGTCTCAGGTGCAGACCAGAATCACCAGGTCCTGGTGAGGTGCAGGTGGCAACCACACTCACCATGTCCCGGTGAGGCCCTGGTGCGGACAAGAGTCACGAGGTACATGAGAAGCTAGAAACACTGCAGCTACCAGGTCCATATGATGTCCATGTGGGAACGAGAATCACCAGTTACTGGTGAGGACCAGGTGGGGATCTCACTCACCATGTCCAGGTGAGACCCAGGTGGGAACCAGTGTCACCATGTCCAGGTGTGGCCCAGGTGAATGCCAGAGTAAATAGGTCCAGCTGGGTCACTGTTATTGAACAGTGTAACCATATCCTGATGCTACTCAGGTGGGTACCAGATACAAGGTCATGGTGAGGCCCAGGTGGGACCAGAGACATGAGGTCCAGGTGAGGTCCCGATGGGAACCACAGTCACCAGGTCAGGTGAGGCCATGCTTAGGATCAGAGTCACCACTTACAGGTGAGGCCCAGGTGGACCCAGAGTCACCTGGTACAGAAGAGGCCAAAGTCGGGACCAGAGTTACCACGATCAGGTCAGTCCCACTGAGGAATAGAGTAACCACGTCCCTATGATGCCCAGGTAGACTCCGAATCACCAGGTCCAGATGAGTCACAGGTGGGGACCAGAGTTACCAGGTACACGTGAGGCCCCGGTGGGGATCAGAGGCAACAGGTCCATGTGAGGCTGCCTTGGGGACCATGGTTAACAGGTCTACTTAAGGCCCAGGTGTGGAACACTGTAAGCAGGTCCAGGTGAGTCCCCAGTGGTGACAAGTGTCACCACGTCCAGGTGAGGCCCAGGTGGGGACCAGGATCACCAGATCTGGTTGAGGCCTAGAGGGGTACCAGAATCACCTGGTCCAGATGACATCCAGATGGGGACCAGAGTCACCAGGTCAGGGTGAGGCCCAGAGAGGTTCCAGAGTCATCATGTCCAGGTGAGGCTCAGGTGTGGAACAGAGTCACCAGGTACCAATGATGTCCACGTGTGGACCAGAGTCACCAGGTCTGGGTGACGCGCAGATAGGATCATAGTCACCAGTTCCAGGTGAGGCCAAGAAAGAGTCCACAGCAATCAGGTCAAGGTGGGGAACAAAGTCCCCAGGACTGGGTGAGGACCAGATGGGGACCAGATTCACCAGGTCCAGGTGAGGCCGAGGTGGTTACCAGAGTCCCCGGGTCTGGGAGAGGACCAAGTACGGACCAGATTCACTAAGTCCAAGAGGCCCACGTGGGGACCTGAGTCACCAGGTATGGATGAGGCCCAGGTGGCAACCCCACTCACAAGGTCCAGGTGAGGCCAACCTGCAGGCCAGAGTCACCAGATCCAGGTGAGGCCGTAGTGGGGACCGGAGTCACCAGGTAAATGTGAGTCTACAAGAACACCACAGTCACCAGGTCCAGGTGTGGGTCATTTGGGATCGAGAGTCACCAGGTCCAGGTGAGACCCAGGTGGGGATCACAGTCACCAGGTCCAGATTGAGGCCTAGGTGGGGGGACCAGATTCACCAGGACCAGTTGAGGCCAAAGTGTGGAGCAAAGTTATCATGACCAGGTGAGACCCAGGTGGGAAACAGAGTTACAATGTCCCATTGATGCCAGGTGGGAAAAGAGTCACAAGGTCCAGACGAGGCCTAAGTGAGGAGTAGATTCACCAGGTCCTGTTGAGGCCCAGCTGAGGACAAGTGTCGCCAGCTCCGGGTGAGTCCCAGAGGGGGACCAGAGGTACCCTGTCCTGGTGATAACCAGGTGGGGACCAGAGTCACCACGTCAGGGTGAGCCCCAGAGGGGGACGAGAATCACTAGGTCCATGTGAGGCCCCGATGTGTAACTGAGAAACCAGGTCCCATGATACCCATATGAGGACCTGAGTCACCAGGTCCAGGTGAGGTCCCTGTGGGAACCAGTCACCTCGTCCAGGTGAGGCCCAGGTGGGACCACAGTCACCAGGTCCAGGTGAGTCCCAGGTATATAAGAGAGTATCCAGGTCCCAATGATGCCCAGGTAAGGACTAGAGTCAACAGGTCCAGGAGAGGCCCAAATATGGATCAGAGTCATTGTGATCGAAGTGAGGCCAGATGGAGACCACAGGAACCAGGTCCAGGAGAGTCCCATATTTGAACCAGAGCAACCAGATCCAGGTGAGGTCCAGGTGGGACCACAGTCACAAGGTCCAGGTGAGGCGCAGGTGGCAACCACACTCACCAGGTCCCGCTGAGGCCCTGGTGTGTACCAGAGTCACGAGGTACATGAGAAGGTAGAAACACTGCAGCCACCAGGTCCACATCATGTCCATGTGGGAACGAGAATCACCAGTTACAGGTGAGGACCAGGTGGGGATCCGAATCACCATGTCCAGGTGAGACCCAGGTGGGAACTAGTGTCACTATGTCCAGGTGTGGCTCAGGTGAAGACCGGAGTTAATAGGTCCGGCTGGGTCACTGTTACTGAAGAAGTAAACATATCTTGATGCTACCCAGGTGGGTACCAGAGACACCAGGCCCTGGTGAGGCCCAGGTGGGACCAGAAACATGAGGTCCAGGTGAGGTCCCGATGGGAACCACAGTCACCAGGTCAGGTGAGGCCATGCTTAGGATCAGAGTCACCAGTTACAGGTGAGGCCCAGGTGGAGGCAGAGTCACCTGGTACAGACAAGGCCAAAGTCAGGACCAGAGTTACCAGGATCAGGTCAGTCCCATTGGGAAATAGAGTAACCATGTCCCGATGATGCCCAGGTAGATCCAGACTCACCAGTTCCAGATGAGGCCAAGAAGGAGTCCACAGCAATCAGGTCCAGGTGGGGAACAAATTCACCAGGACTGGATGAGGCCCGGATGGGGACCAGATTCACAAGGTCCAGGTTTTTCCCAGGTGGTGACCAGAGTTATGAGTTCCGGGTGAGGAACAGGTAAGGACCAGATTCACCAGGTCCAACTGAGGCCCACTTGGGGACCTGTGTCACCACGTATGGGTGAGGCCTAGGTGACAACCCCACTCACCAGGTCCAGGTGAGGCCAACTTGCAGGCCATGCAGAGGAACCATACCCGATGATGCCCAGGTGGGAACTAGAGTTACCAGGTCCAGGTGAGGCCAACCTGAAGGCCATGCAGTGGAAACATGTCCTGATGATGTCCAGGTAGGGACCAGAGTTACCCGGTCCAGGTGAGGCCAACCTGCAGACCATGTAGTGGAACCATGTCCCGATTATGCCCTGGTGGGACGAGAGTCACCAGGTCCAAATGAGGCCCAGATGGAGCATATTCACTAGTCCAGGTGAGGCCCAGTTGAGGACCAGAGTCACCAGATCTGGTTGAGGCCTAGAGGGGTACCAGAATCACCAGTTCCAGGTGACATACAGATGGGGACCAGAGTCACCAGGGAAGGGTGAGGCCTAGAGAGGTTCCAGAGTCATCATGCCCAGGTGATGCTCAGGTGTGGAACAGAGTCACCGGGTACCAATGATGCCAAGGTGAGGAACAGAGTCACCAGGTCTGGGTGACGCGCAGACAGGATCAGAGTCACAAGTTCCAGGTGAGGCCAAGAAAGAGTCCACAGCAATCAGGTTCACCAATCAGGTGAACAAAGTCACCAGGAGTGGGTGAGGCCCAGATGGGGACCAGATTCAACAGGTCCAGGTGAGGCCCAGGTGGTGACCAGAGTCCCTGGGTCTGGGAGAGGACCAGGTAAGCACCACATTCACCAAGTCCAAGGGGCACACGTGAGGACCTGAGTCACCATGTATGGGTGACGCCCAGGTGAAACACCACTCACCAGGTCAAGGTGAGGCCAACCTGCAGGCCTGAGTCACCAGATCCAGGTGAGGTCCATGTTGGAAAGAGAGTTCCAAGGTCCAGGAGAGTTCCAGGTGGGAACCAGAGTCGCCAGATCCAGGTGAAGTCCAGGTGGGGACCAGAGTCACCAGATCCAGGTGAAGCCCAGCTGGGGACCAGAGACACCATATCCAGGTGAAGCCCAGGTGGGGACCAGAGTCACTAGGTCCAAGTGAGGCCAGTTGAGGACCAGAGTTACCAGGTACACGAGAGGCCCCGGTGGAGATCAGAGGCAACAGGTACATGTGAGGCCGGCTTGGGGACCATGGTCAATAGGTCTTCTTGAGGCGCAGGTGTGGAACACAGTAACCGGGTCTAGGTGAGTAACCGGTGGTGACAAATGTTACCACGTCCAGGTGAGGCCCAGGTGGGGACCAGGATCACCAGATCCAGGGGAGGCCCTTGAAAGTACCAG
The DNA here is from genome assembly GCF_048164855.1 of Canis lupus baileyi. Classification (NCBI taxonomy): domain Eukaryota; kingdom Metazoa; phylum Chordata; class Mammalia; order Carnivora; family Canidae; genus Canis; species Canis lupus. The sequence goes on along the minus strand of NC_132874.1, from coordinate 32,116,518 downwards.
AGTCCACAGTACGACGTCAGTCGCAGGTGGGAAGCAGGGTCAGCAGGTCCAAGTCAGTCCAAAGTGGGGTTCACAGTCACTAGGGCACGGTGAGACCCAGAGGGGGACCAGAGTCACCTGGTCCAGGTGAGGTCCAGTTGTGGAACACAGTCACCGGGTCCCAATTTTGCCCAGTTGAGGACCATGGTCAACAGGGCCAGGTGACGCCCAGTTGGGGACCGGAGTCCCCAAATCCAGGTGAAGCCCAGGTGGAGACCACAGTCACCAGATCCAGGGTAGTCTCAGATGCAGACCAGAATCACCAGGTCCAGGTGAGGTGCAGGTGGCAACCACACTCACCAGATCCCGGTGAGGCCCTGGTGGGGACCAGAGTGACGAGGTACATGAGAAGCTAGAAACACTGCAGCCACCAGGTCCACATGATATCCATGTGGGAACGAGAATCACCAGTTACAGGTGAGGACCAGGTGTGTATCCAACTCACCATGTCCAGGCCAGACCCAGGTGGGAACCAGTGTCACCATGTCCTGGTGTGGCCCAGGTGAAGACCAGAGTTAATAGGTCCGTCTGGGTCACTGTTAGTGAACAGTGTAACCATATCCTGAAGTTACCCAGGTGGGGACCAGAGACAAAGTTCCAGGTGAGGTCCCGATGGGAACCACAGTCACCAGGTCAGGTGAGGCCATGCTTAGGATCAGAGTCACCAGTTACAGGTGAGGCCCAGGTAGAGCCAGAGTCACCTGGAACAGAAGAGGCCAAAGTCAGGACCAGAGTTGCCATGATCAGGTCAGTCCCAGTGGGGAAGACAGTAACCATGTCCCGATGATGCCCAGGTAGAACCAGAGTGACCATGTCCAGATGAGGCGCAGGTGTGGAGGATGTTCACTAGGTCCCGGTGAGGCCCAGTTGAAGACCAGAGTCACCAGGTCTAGGTGAAGCCTAGAGGGGTACCTGATTCACCTGGTCTAGGTGACATCCAGATGGGGACCAGAGTCACCATCTCAGGCTGAGGCCCTGAGGGGATCCAGAGTCATCATGTCCAGGTGAGGCTCAGGTGTGGAACAGAGTATCCAGGTCATAATGGTCCACAGGTGAGGACCAGAGTCACCAGATCTGGGTGACGCGCAGATAGGATCAGAGTCACCAGTTCCAGGTGAGGCCAAGAAAGAGTCCACAGCAATCAGGTCCACGGGGGGAACAAAGTCATCAGGACTTGGTGAGGCCCAGACGGGGACCAGATTCACCAGGTCCAGGTGAGGCCCAAGTGGTGACCAGAGTCCCCGGGTCTGGGAGAGGACCAGGTAAGGACCAGATTCACCAGGTCCAAGAGGCCCACGTGGGGACCTGAGTCACCAGGTATGGGTGAGGCCCAGGTGAATCCCCACTCACCAGGTCCAGGTGAGGGCAACCTGCAGCCCAGAGTCACCAGATCCAGGTGAGACCCTAGTGGGGACCGCAGTCACCAGGTAAATGTGAGTCTACAAGAACACCACAGTCACCAGGTCCAGGTGTGGTTCATGTGGGAACGAGAGTCACCAGGTCCAGGTGAGGCCCAGATGGGGACCACAGTCACCAGGTGCTGATTGCGGCCTAGGTGGGGGGACCAGAGTCATCAAGACCAGTTGAGGGCAAAGTGTGTAACAAAGTTATCATGTCCAGTTCAGGCCCTGGTTGGGAACAGAGTAACCATGTCCCATTGATGCCAGGTGGGAAAAGTGTCACAAGGTCCAGACGAGGCCTAAGTGAGGAGTAGATTCACCAGGTCCTGTTGAGGCCGAGGTGAGGACCAGTGTCCCCAGCTCCGGGTGAGTCCCAGAGGGGGACTAGAGTCACCCGGTTCTGGTGATATCCAGGTGGGGACCAGAGTCACCACGTCAGAGTGAGGCCCAGAGGGAGACGAGAATCACTAGGTCCATGTGAGGCCCCGATGTGGAACTGAGAAACCAGGTCCCATGATGCCCATATGAGGACCTGAGTAACCAGGTCAAGGTGAGGTCCCTGTGGGAACCAGTCACCTCGTCCCGGGGAGGCCCAGGTGGGACCACAGTCACCAGGTCCAAGTGAGGCCCAGGTATATAAGAGAGTATCCAGGTCCCAATGATGCCCAGGTAAGGACCAGAGTCAACAGGTCCAGGAGAGGCCCAAATATGGATCAGAGTCATTGTGTTCCAAGTGCGGCCAGATGGAGACCACAGGAACCAGGTCCAGGAGAGCCCCATATGGGGACCAGAGCCACCGGATCCAGGTGAGGTCCAGGTGGGACCACTGTCACAAGGTCCAGGTGAGGCGCAGGTGGCAACAGGATTCACCAAGTCCAGGTGAGGCCCAGGTGTCGACCAGTCACCACATCCAGGTGCGGACCAGTAAGGACCAGATTCACCAGGCCCAAGTGAAGCCCAAAGTGTGACCAGAATAGCCAGGTAAGGGTGAGGCCCAGAGGGGGAACCAGAGTAACCAGTTTAGTTTGAGGCCGAGAATGGGACCAGAGGTCCCTGGTCAAAGTGAGGCCCAGGTGTGGAATAGAGTATCCAGGTCCCAGTGATGCCTGGGTGAGGAGCAGAGTCACTAGGGCCATGCAGGCCCAGATGGGGAACAGAATCACTAGGTCCTGTTGAGGCATAGAATAAGACCACAGTCAGCAGTATCAGGTGAGCCCCTTGTGGGAACCAGAGCCACTCTATCCAGCTGAGTCCCAGGTCCATGTGAGGCCCACGTGAGGACCAGTTTCATCAGGTCGAATTGAGGCATAGCTGGGGACAAGAGTCACCAGGTCTGGGTGCGGCCTAGGTGGGGAAAGATTCAGCAGTTCTGAGTTAGGTCAAAGTGGGGACGAGAGACACCAGGTACAGGTGAGGCAAACTGAGGACGAGAGTCACCAGATCCAGGTGAGGTCCATGTTGGAATGAGAGTCACCAGGTCCAGGAGACGTCCAGGTGGGAACCAGAGTCACCAGGTCCAGATGAGGAGTAGGTAGTGAGCATATTCACTAGGTTCCGGTGAGGCCCAGTTGAGGACCAGTGTCACGAGGTCTAGTTAACTCCTAGAGGGGTACCAGATTCACCTGGTCTAGGTGACATCACGATGGGGACCAGAGTCACCATGTCAGGCTGAGGCCCAGGGGGGATCCAGATTCATCATGTCCAGGTGAGGCTTAGGTGTGGAACAGAGTATCCAGGTCATAATGGTCCACAGGTGAGGACCAGAGTCACCAGATCTGGATGAGGCCCAGTTAGTTTCAGAGTCACCAGTTCCAGGTGAGGTCAAGAAGGAGTCCACATCAATCAGGTCCACGGGGGGCACAAAGTCACCAGGAGAAGGTGAGGCCCAGATGGGGACCAGATTCACCAGGTCCAGGTGAGGCCCAGGTGGTGACCAGAGTCCCCGGGTCTGGGAGAGGACCAGGTAAGCACCACATTCACCAGGTCCAAGGGGCACACGTGAGGACCTGAGTCACCATGTATGGGTGACTCCCAGGTGAAACACCACTCACCAGGTCCAGGTTAGGCCAACCTGCAGGCCTGAGTCACCAGATCCAGGTGAGGTCCATGTTGGAAAGAGAGTCACAAGGTCCAGGAGAGTTCCAGGTGGGAACCAGAGTCGGCAGATCCAGGTGAAGTCCAGGTGGGGACCAGAGTCACCAGATCCAGGTGAAGCCCAGCTGGGGACCAGAGACACCAGATCCAGGTGAAAGCCAGGTGGGGACCAGAGTCACTAGGTACAGATGAGGCCAGTTGAGGACCAGAGTTACCAGGTACACGAGAGGCCCCGGTGGGGATCAGAGGCAACAGGTACATGTGAGGCCGGCTTGGGGACCATGGTCAACAGGTCTTCTTGAGGCTCAGGTGTGGAACACAGTAACCGGGTCTAGGTGAGTAACCGGTGGTGACAAATGTTACCACGTCCAGGTGAGGCCCAGGTGGGGACCAGGATCACCAGGTCAAGGGGAGGCCCTTGAAAGTACCAGAGTCCACAGTACGACGTCAGTCGCAGGTGGGAAGCAGGGTCAGCAGGTCCAAGTCAGTCCAAAGTGGGGTTCACAGTCACTAGGGCACGGTGAGACCCAGAGGGGGACCAGAGTCACCTGGTCCAGGTGAGGTCCAGTTGTGGAACACAGTCACCGGGTCCCAATTTTGCCCAGTTGAGGACCATGGTCAACAGGGCCGGGTGACGCCCAGATGGGGACCGGAGTCCCCAAATCCAGGTGAAGCCCAGGTGGAGACCACAGTCACCAGATCCAGGGTAGTCTCAGATGCAGACCAGAATCACCAGGTCCAGGTGAGGTGCAGGTGGCAACCACACTCACCAGGTCCCGGTGAGGCCCTTGTGGGGACCAGAGTCACGAGGTACATGAGAAGCTAGAAACACTGCAGCCACCAGATCCACATGATATCCATGTGGGAACGACAATCACCAGTTACAGGTAAGGACCAGGTGGGTATCCAACTCACCATGTCCAGGTCAGACCCAGGTGGGAACCAGTGTCACCATGTCCAAGTGTGGACCAGGTGAAGACGAAAGTTAATAGGTTCGGCCGGGTCGCTCTTAGTGAACAGTGTAACCATATCCTGATGCTACTCAGGTGGATACAAGATACAAGGTCCTGGTGAGTCCCAGTTGGGACCAGAGACATGAGGACCAGGTGAGGTACCGATGGAAACCACAGTCACCAGGTCAGGTGAGGCCATGCTTAGGATCAGAGTCACCACTTACAGGTGAGGTCCAGGGGGAGCCAGAGTCACATGGCACAGAAGAGGCCAAAGTCAGGACCACAGTTACCACGATCAGGTCTGTCCCACTGGGAATAGAGTAACAACGTACCGATGATGCCCAGGTAGAACCACAGTTACCAGGTCCAGTTGCAGCCAACCTAAAGGCCATGCAATGGAACCATGTCCCGATGATGCCCAGGTAGGGAAGAGAGTCACCAGGTCCAAATGAGGCCCAGATGGTGCATATTCAATCGGTCCAGGTGAGGCCCAGTTGAGGACCAGAGTCACCAGACTTGGTTGAGGCCTAGAGAGGTACCAGAATCACCTGGTCCAGGTGACATCCAGATGGATCCAGAGTCACCAGGTCAGGGTGAGGCCCAGAGATGTTCCAGAGTCATCATGTCCAGGTGAGGCTCAGGTGTGGAACAGAGTCACCAAGTACCAAAGTTGCCCAGGTGAGGACCAGAGTCAACAGGTCCAAGTGAGGCCCACGTGGGGACCTGTGTCACCAGGCATGTGCGAGGCCCAGGTGGCATTCCCACTCACCAGGTCCAGGTGAGGCCAACCTGCAGGCCATGAAGAGGAACCATGTCCCGATGATGCCCAGGTAGGGACCAGAGTTACCAGATCCAGGTGAGGCCAACCTGCAAGCCATGCAGTGGAACCATGTCCCGATGATGCCCCGGTAGGCACCAGAGGAACCAGGTCCAAATGAGGCCCTGATGGAGCATATTCACTACGTCCGGATGAGGCCCATTTGAGGACCAGAGTCACCAGAACTGGTGAGGCCTAGAGGGGTACCAGAATCACCTGGTCCAGGTGACACCCAAATGAGGACCTGAGTCACCAGGTCCAGGTGAGGTCCCTGTGGGAACCAGTCACCTCGTCCTGGTGAGGCCCAGGTGGGACCACAGTCACCAGGTCCAGGTGAGGCCCAGGTATATAAGAGAGTATCCAGGACCCAATGATGCCCAGGTAAGGACCAGAGTCAACAGGTCCAGGAGAGGCCCAAATATGGATCAGAGTCATTGTGTTCCAGGTGAGGCCAGATGGAGACCACAGGAACCAGGTCCAGGAGAGCTCCATATGGGAACCAGAGCCACCAGATCCAGGTGAGGTCCAGGTGGGCCACAGTCACAAAGTCCAGGTGAGGCGCAGATGGCAACAGGATTCACCAAATCCAGGTGAGGCCCAGGTGGCGCCCAGTCACCAGATCCACGTGCGGACCAGCTTAGGACCAGATTAACCAGGCCCAAGTGAAGCCCAAGGGGTGACCACAGTCACCAGGTAAGGGTGAGGTCTAAAGGGGGAACCAGAGTAACCAGTTTAGTTTGAGGCCCAGAATGGGACCAGAGGTCCCTGGTCAAAGTGAGGCCCAGGTGTGGCATAGAGTATCCAGGTCCCAATGATGCCTGGGTGAGGACCAGAGTCACTAGGGCCATGCAGGCCCAGATGGGGAACAGAATCACTAGGTCATGGTGAGGCATAGAATAAGACCAGAGTCACCAGTATCAGGTGAGCGCCTTTTGGGAACCAGAGCCACTCTATCCAGCTGAGTCCCAGGTCCATGTGAGGCCCACGTGAGGAGCAGATTCATCAGGTCGAATTGAGGCATAGCTGGGGCCAAGAGTCACCAGGTCTGGGTGCGGCCTGGTTGGGGCAAGATTCAGCAGTTCTGAGTTAGGTCAACGTGGGGACGAGAGACAGCAGGTCCAGGTGAGGCCAAACTGAGGACCAGAGTCACCAGATCCAGGTGAGGTCCATGTTGGAAAGAGAGTCACCAGGGCCAGGAGAGGTCCAGGTGGGGACCAGAGTCACCAGATCCAGGTGAAGTCCAGGTTGGGACCAGAGTCCACCGATCCAGGTGAAGCCCAGGTGGGGACCAGAGTCACTAGGTCCAGATGAGGCCCAGGTGAGGATCAGAGTTACCAGATACACGTGAGGCCCCGGCGGGGATCAGAGCCAACAGGTCCATGTGAGGCCGGCTTGGGGACCATGGGCAACAGGTCTACTTGAGGCCCAGGTGTGGAACACAGTAAGCAGGTCCAGGTGAGTCCCCGGTGGTGACAAGAGTCACGACGTCCAGTTGAGGCCCAGTTGGGGACCAGGATCACTAGGTACAGGGGAGGCCCTTGAAAGAACCAGAGTCAACAGTTCGAGGTCAGGCGCAGGTGGCAACCAGGGTCAGCAGGATCAAGTCAGTCCAAAGCGGAGTTCACAGTCACTAGGGCACAGTGAAACACAGATGGGTACCAGAGTCACCTGGTCCAGGTGAGGTCCAGTTGTGGAACCCAGTCACCGGATCCCAATTTTGCCCAGTTGAGGACCATGGTCAACAGGGCCAGGTGAGGCCCAGTTGGGGACCGGAGTCCCAAAATCCAGGTGAAGCACAGGTGGGGACCACAGTCACCAGATCCAGGGTAGTCTCAGGTGCAGACCAGAATCACCAGGTCCTGGTGAGGTGCAGGTGGCAACCACACTCACCATGTCCCGGTGAGGCCCTGGTGCGGACAAGAGTCACGAGGTACATGAGAAGCTAGAAACACTGCAGCTACCAGGTCCATATGATGTCCATGTGGGAACGAGAATCACCAGTTACTGGTGAGGACCAGGTGGGGATCTCACTCACCATGTCCAGGTGAGACCCAGGTGGGAACCAGTGTCACCATGTCCAGGTGTGGCCCAGGTGAATGCCAGAGTAAATAGGTCCAGCTGGGTCACTGTTATTGAACAGTGTAACCATATCCTGATGCTACTCAGGTGGGTACCAGATACAAGGTCATGGTGAGGCCCAGGTGGGACCAGAGACATGAGTTCCAGGTGAGGTCCCGATGGGAACCACAGTCACCAGGTCAGGTGAGGCCATGCTTAGGATCAGAGTCACCACTTACAGGTGAGGCCCAGGTGGACCCAGAGTCACCTGGTACAGAAGAGGCCAAAGTCGGGACCAGAGTTACCACGATCAGGTCAGTCCCACTGAGGAATAGAGTAACCACGTCCCTATGATGCCCAGGTAGACTCCGAATCACCAGGTCCAGATGAGTCACAGGTGGGGACCAGAGTTACCAGGTACACGTGAGGCCCCGGTGGGGATCAGAGGCAACAGGTCCATGTGAGGCTGCCTTGGGGACCATGGTTAACAGGTCTACTTAAGGCCCAGGTGTGGAACACTGTAAGCAGGTCCAGGTGAGTCCCCAGTGGTGACAAGTGTCACCACGTCCAGGTGAGGCCCAGGTGGAGACCAGGATCACCAGATCTGGTTGAGGCCTAGAGGGGTACCAGAATCACCTGGTCCAGATGACATCCAGATGGGGACCAGAGTCACCAGGTCAGGGTGAGGCCCAGAGAGGTTCCAGAGTCATCATGTCCAGGTGAGGCTCAGGTGTGGAACAGAGTCACCAGGTACCAATGATGTCCACGTGTGGACCAGAGTCACCAGGTCTGGGTGACGCGCAGATAGGATCATAGTCACCAGTTCCAGGTGAGGCCAAGAAAGAGTCCACAGCAATCAGGTCAAGGTGGGGAACAAAGTCCCCAGGACTGGGTGAGGACCAGATGGGGACCAGATTCACCAGGTCCAGGTGAGGCCGAGGTGGTTACCAGAGTCCCCGGGTCTGGGAGAGGACCAAGTACGGACCAGATTCACTAAGTCCAAGAGGCCCACGTGGGGACCTGAGTCACCAGGTATGGATGAGGCCCAGGTGGCAACCCCACTCACAAGGTCCAGGTGAGGCCAACCTGCAGGCCAGAGTCACCAGATCCAGGTGAGGCCGTAGTGGGGACCGGAGTCACCAGGTAAATGTGAGTCTACAAGAACACCACAGTCACCAGGTCCAGGTGTGGGTCATTTGGGATCGAGAGTCACCAGGTCCAGGTGAGGCCAAACTGAGGACCAGAGTCACCAGATCGAAGTGAGTTCCAGGTGGGGACCAGAGTCACCAGATCCAGGTGAAGTCCAGGTGGGGACCAGAGTCTCTAGGTGCAGATGAGGCCCAGGTGAGGACCAGACTTACCAGGTACACGTGAGGCCCCGGTGGGAATCAGAGGCAACAGGTCCATGTTAGGCGGGCTAGGGGACTATGGTCAAGAGTTGTACTTGAGGCCCAGGTGTGGAACACAGTAAGCAGATCCAGGTGAGTCCCGGTGGAGACAAGAGTCACCACGTCCAGGTGAGGCCCAGGTGGGCACCAGGATCACCAGGTACAGGGGAGGCCCTTGAAAGAACCAGAGTCAACAGTTCGAGGTCAGGCGCAGGTGGCAACCAGGGTCAGCAGGTCGAAGCCAGGCCAAAGTGGGGTTCACAGTCACTAGGTCACGGTGAGACCCAGAGGGGGACCAGAGTCATCTGTTCCAGGTGAGGTACAGTTGTGGAACACAGTCACAGGCTCCCAATTTTGCCCACTTGAGGACCATGGTCAACAGGGCCAATTGAGGCCCAGATGGGGACCGGATTCCTCAAATCCAGGTGAATCCCAGGTGGGGACCACAGTCACCAGATCCAGGGTAGTCTCAGGTGCAGACCAGAATCACCAGGTCCAGGTGAGGTGCAGGTGGCAACCACACTCACCAGGTCCCGTTGAGGCCCTGGAGGGGACCAGAGTCCGAGGTACATGAGAAGCTAGAAACACTGCAGCCAGCAGGTCCACATGAGGTCCATGTGGGAACGCGAATCAGCAGTTACAGTTGAGGACCAGGTGGGGATCCGACTCACCATGTCCAGGTGAGACCCATGTGGGAACCAGTATCACCATGTCCACGTGTGGCCCAGGTGAAGGCTAGAGTTAATACGTCCAGCTGGGTCACTGTTATTGAACAGTGTAACCATATCCTGATGCTACCGAGGTGGGTACCGAGACACCAGGTCCTGGTGAGGCCCAGCTGGGACCAGAGACATGAGTTCCAGGTGAGGTCCCGATGGGAACCACAGTCACCATGTCAGGTGAGGCCATTCTTAGGATCAGAGTGGACCTAGTGGTCCAGGAACCAGTTACAGGTGAGGCCCAGGTGGAGCCAGAGTCACCTGGTACAGAAAATGCCAAAGTCATACCAATGTTACAAGGATCAGGTCAGTCCCAGAGGGGAATAGAGTAACCATGTCCCGATGATGCCCACGTAGAACGAGAGTCATCATGTCCAGATGAGGCGCAGTTGGGGAGCATATTCACAAGGTCCCGGTGAGGCCCAGTTGAGGACTAGAGTCACCAGGTTTGGTTGAGGCCTAGAGGGGTACCAGATTTACCTGGTCTAGGTGACATCAAGATGGGGATCAGAGTCACCATGTCAGGGTGAGGCCCAGAGGGGATCCAGAGTCATCGTGTCCAGGTGAGGCTCAGGTGTGGAACAGAGTATCCAGGTCTTAATGGGCCACATGTGAGGACCAGAGTCACCAGATCTGGGAGAGGCCCAGTTAGGATCAGAGTTACCACATCCAGGTGAGGCCAAGGTTTCCACAGCAATCAGGTCCAGGTGGGGAACAAAGTCACCAGGATTAGGTGATGCCCAGGTGGTGACCAGATTTACCAGTTCCGGGTGAGGACTAGGTAAGTATCACATTCACCAGGTCCAAGTGAGGACCACGTGGGGACCTGTGTCACCAGGCATGGGTAAGACCCAGGTGGGAACCCCACTCACCAGGTCAAGATGAGGCCAACCTGCAGGCCATGCAGAGGAACCATGTCCCGATGATGCCCAGGTAGGGACCAGAGTTACCAGGTCCAGGTGAGGCCACATGCAGGCCATGCAGGGGAACCATTTCCCGATGATGCCCAGGTAGGGAAGACAGTCACCAGGTCCAAATGAGGCTCAGATGGAGCATATTCACTAGGTACAGGTGAGGCCCAGTTGAGGACCAGAGTCACCAGATCTGGTTGAGGACTAGAGGGGTACCAGAATCACCTGGTCCAGGTGACATCCCAATGGGGACCAGAGTCACCAGGTCAGGGTGAGGCCCAGAGAGGTTCCAGAGTCATCATGTGCAGGTGAGGCTCAGGTGTGGAACAGAGTCACCAGGTACCAATGATGACCAGGTGAGGACCAGAGTCACCAGGTCTGGGTGACACGCAGATAGGATCAGAGTCACCAGTTCCAGGTGAGGCCAAGAAAGAGTCCACAGCAATCAGGTCCAGGTGGGGAACAATGTCACCAGGACTGGGTGAGGCCCAGATGGGGACCAGATTCACCAGGTCCAGGTGAGGACCAGGTGGTCACCAGAGTCCCCGGTTCTGGGAGAGGACCAGGGAAGGACCAGATTCACCAGGTCCAAGAGGCCCACGTGGGGACCTGAGTCACCAGGTATGGGTGAGGTCCTGGTGGCAACCCCACTCACCAGGTCCAGTGAGGCCAACCTGCAGGCCAGAGTCACCAGTTCCAGGTGAGGCCCAAGTGGGGACCGGAGTCACCAGGTAAATGTGAGTCTACAAGAACACCACAGTCACCAGGTTCAGATGTTGTTTATGTGGGAACGAGAGTCACCAGGTCCAGGTAAGACCCAGGTGGAGACAAGTCACCAGGTCCAGATTGAGGCCTAGGTGGGGGGACCAGGGTCATCAGGACCAGTTGAGGCCAAAGTGTGGAGCAAAGTTATAATGTCCAGGTGAGGCCCAGGTGGGGAACAGAGTAACCATGTCCCATTGATGCCAGGTGGGAAAAGAGTCACAAGGTCCAGAAGAGGCCTAAGTGAGGAGTAGAATCACCAGGTCCTTTCGAGGACCAGTTGAGGACCAGTGTCCCCAGCTCCGGGTGAAACCCATAGGGGGACCAGCGTCACCCGGTTCTGGTGATATCCAAGTGGGGACCAGAGTCAGCACGTCAGGGAAAGATCCAGAGTCGGACGAGAATCACTAGGTCCAGGTGAGGCCCCGATGTGGAACTGAGATACCAGGACCCATGATGACCATATGAGGACCTGTGTTACCACGTCCAGGTGAGGTCCCTGTGGGAACTAGTCACCTCGTCCTGGTGAGGCCCAGGTGGGATCACAGTCACCAGGTCCAGGTGAGGCCCAGGTATATAAGAGAGTATCCAGGACCCAATGATGCTCAGGTAAGGACCAGAGTCAACAGGTCCAGGAGAGGCCCAAATATGGATCAGAGTCATTGTGTGCCAGTTGAGGCCAGATGGAGACCACAGGAACCAGGTCCAGGAGAGCCCCATATGGGAACCAGAGCCACCAGATCCAGGTGAGGTCCAGGTGGGACCACAGTCACAAAGTCCAGGTGAGGCGCAGATGGCAACAGGATTCACCAAATCCAGGTGAGGCCCAGGTGGCGCCCAGTCACCAGATCCACGTGCGGACCAGCTTAGGACCAGATTCACCAGGCCCAAGTGAAGCCCAAGGGGTGACCACTGTCACCAGGTAAGGGTGAGGTCTAAAGGGGTAACCAGAGTAACCAGTTTAGTTTGAGGCCCAGAATGGGACCAGAGGTCCCTGGTCAAAGTGAGGCCCAGGTGTGGCATAGAGTATCCAGGTCCCAATGATGCCTGGGTGAGGACCAGAGTCACTAGGTCAATGCAGGCCCAGATGGGGAACAGAATCACTAGGTCCTGGTGAGGCATAGAATAAGACCAGAGTCACCAGTATCAGGTGAGCGCCTTTTGGGAACCAGAGCCACTCTATCAAGCTGAGTCCCAGGTCCATGTGAGGCCCACGTGAGGAGCAGATTCATCAGGTCGAATTGAGGCATAGCTGGGGCCAAGAGTCACCAGGTCTGGGTGCGGCCTAGGTGGGGCAAGATTCAGCAGTTCTGAGTTAGGTCAAAGTGGGGACGAGAGACACCAGGTCCAGGTGAGGCCAAACTGAGGACCAGAGTCACCAGATCGAGGTGAGTTCCAGGTGGGGACCAGAGTCACCAGATCCAGGTGAAGTCCAGGTGGGGACCAGAGTCTCTAGGTGCAGATGAGGCCCAGGTGAGGACCAGAGTTACCAGGTACACGTGAGGCCCCGGTGGGAATCAGAGGCAACAGGTCCATGTTAGGCGGGCTAGGGGACTATGGTCAAGAGTTGTACTTGAGGCCCAGGTGTGGAACACAGTAAGCAGGTCCAGGTGAGTCCCGGTGGAGACAAGAGTCACCACGTCCAGGTGAGGCCCAGGTGGGCACCAGGATCACCAGGTACAGGGGAGGCCCTTGAAAGAACCAGAGTCAACAGTTCGAGGTCAGGCGCAGGTGGCAACCAGGGTCAGCAGGTCGAAGCCAGGCCAAAGTGGGGTTCACAGTCACTAGGGCACGGTGAGACCCAGAGGTGGACCAGAGTCATCTGTTCCAGGTGAGGTCCAGTTGTGGAACAGTCACAGGGTCCCAATTTTGCCCAGTTGAGGACCATGGTCAACAGGGCCAATTGAGGCCCAGATGGGGACCGGAGTCCCCAAATCCAGGTGAAGCCCAGGTGGGGACCACAGTCACCAGATCCAGGGTAGTCTCAGGTGCAGACCAGAATCACCAGGTCCAGGTGAGGTGCAGGTGGCAACCACACTCACCAGGTCCCGTTGAGGCGCTGGTGGGGACCAGAGTCTGAGGTACATGAGAAGCTAGAAACACTGCAGCCAGCAGGTCCACATGATGTCCTTGTGGGAACGAGAATCACCAGTTACAGGTGAGGACCAGGTGGGGATCCGACTCACCATGTCCAGGTGAGACCCAGGTGGGAACCAGTATCACCATGTCCACGTGTGGCCCAGGTGAAGGCTAGAGTTAATACGTCCAGCTGGGTCACTGTTATTGAACAGTGTAACCATATCCTGATGCTACCGAGGTGGGTACCGAGACACCAGGTCCTGGTGAGGCCCAGCTGGGACCAGAGACATGAGTTCCAGGTGAGGTCCCGATGGGAACCACAGTCACCAGGTCAGGTGAGGCCATTCTTAGGATCAGAGTCACCAGTTACAGGTGAGGCCCAGGTGGAGCCAGAGTCACCTGGTACAGAAAATGCCAAAGTCATACCAATGTTACAAGGATCAGGTCAGTCCCAGAGGGTAATACAGTAACCATGTCCCGATGATGCCCACGTAGAACGAGAGTCATCATGTCCAGATGAGGCGCAGTTGGGGAGCATATTCACAAGGTCCCGGTGAGGCCCAGTTGAGGACTAGAGTCACCAGGTTTGGTTGAGGCCTAGAGGGGTACCAGATTCACCTGGTCTAGGTGACATCCAGATGGGGACCAGAGTCAACATGTCAGGGTGAGGCCCAGAGGGGATCCAGAGTCATCATGTCCAGGTGAGGCTCAGGTGTGGAACAGAGTATCCAGGTCTTAATGGTCCACATGTGAGGACCAGAGTCACCAGATCTGGGAGAGGCCCAGTTAGGATCAGAGTTACCACATCCAGGTGAGGCCAAGAAGGTTTCCACAGCAATCAGGTCCAGGTGGGGAACAAAGTCACCAGGATTAGGTGATGCCCAGGTGGTGACCAGATTTACCAGTTCCGGGTGAGGACTAGGTAAGTACCACATTCACCAGGTCCAAGTGAGGACCACGTGGGGACCTGTGTCACCAGGCATGGGTAAGACCCAGGTGGGAACCCTACTCACCAGGTCAAGATGAGGCCAACCTGCAGGCCATGCAGAGGAACCATGTCCCGATGATGCCCAGGTAGGGACCAGAGTTACCAGGTCCAGGTGAGGCCAACATGCAGGCCATGCAGGGGAACCATTTCCCGATGATGCCCAGGTAGGGAAGACAGTCACCAGGTCCAAATGAGGCCCAGATGGAGCATATTCACTAGGTACAGGTGAGGCCCAGTTGAGGAACAGAGTCACCAGATCTGGTTGAGGACTAGAGGGATACCAGAATCACCTGGTCCAGGTGACATCCCGATGGGGACCAGAGTCACCAGGTCAGGGTGAGGCCCAGAGAGGTTCCAGAGTCATCATGTGCAGGTGAGGCTCAGGTGTGGAACAGAGTCACCAGGTACCAATGATGACCAGGTGAGGACCAGAGTCACCAGGTCTGGGTGACGCGCAGATAGGATCAGAGTCACCAGTTCCAGGTGAGGCCAAGAAAGAGTCCACAGCAATCAGGTCCAGGTGGGGAACAAAGTCACCAGGACTGGGTGAGGCCCAGATGGGGACCAGATTCACCAGGTCCAGGTGAGGACCAGGTGGTCACCAGAGTCCCCGGTTCTGGGAGAGGACCAGGGAAGGACCAGATTCACCAGGTCCAAGAGGCCCACGTGGGGACCTGAGTCACCAGGTATGGGTGAGGTCCTGGTGGCAACCCCACTCACCAGGTCCAGTGAGGCCAACCTGCAGGCCAGAGTCACCAGTTCCAGGTGAGGCCCAAGTGGGGACCGGAGTCACCAGGTAAATGTGAGTCTACAAGAACACCACAGTCACCAGGTCCAGATGTGGTTCATGTGGGAAAGAGAGTCACCAGGTCCAGGTAAGACCCAGGTGGAGACAAGTCACCAGGTCCAGATTGAGGCCTAGGTGGGGGGACCAAGGTCATCAGGACCAGTTGAGGCCAAAGTGTGGAGCAAAGTTATAATGTCCAGGTGAGGCCCAGGTGGGGAACAGAGTAACCATGTCCCATTGATGCCAGGTGGGAAAAGAGTCACAAGGTCCAGAAGAGGCCTAAGTGAGGAGTAGAATCACCAGGTCCTTTCGAGGACCAGTTGAGGACCAGTGTCCCCAGCTCCGGGTGAAACCCATAGGGAGACCAGCGTCACCCGGTTCTGGTGATATCCAGGTGGTTACCAGGGTCAGCACGTCAGGGTGAGGCCCAGAGTCGGACGAGAATCACTAGGTCCAGGTGAGGCCCCGATGTGGAACTGAGAAACCAGGTCCCATGATGCCCATATGAGGACCTGAGTCACCAGGTCCAGGTGAAGTCCAGGTGGGGACCAGAGTCACCGGATCCAGGTGAATCCCAGGTGGGACCAGAGTCACTAGGTCCATATGAGGCCCAGGTGAGGACCAGAGTTACCAGGTACACGTGAGGCGACGGTAGGTATCAGAGGCAACGGGTCCATGTGAGGCCGGCTTGGGGACCATGGTCAATAGTTCTACTTGAGGTCCAGTGTGGAACACTGTAACCAGGTCCAAGTGAGTCCCCAGTGGTGACAAGGGTCACCAGGTCCAGGTGAGGCCCAGGTGGGAACCAGTTTCACCAGGTACAAGGGAGGCCCTTGAAAGAACCAGAGTCAAAAGTTCGAAGTCATGCGCAGGTGGCAACCAGAGTCAGCAGGTCCAAGTCAGGCCAAAGTGGGGTTCACAGTCACTAGAGCACGGTGAGACTCAGAGGGGAACCAGAGTCACCTCGTCCAGGTGATGTCCAGGTGTGGAACACAGTCACCGGGTCCCAATTTTGCCCAGTTGAGGACCATGGTCAACAGGGCCAGGTGAGGCCCAGATGGGAATCGGAGTGCCCAAATCCAGGTGAAGCCCAGGTTGGGACCATAGTCACCAGATCCAGGGTAGTCTCAGGTGCAGACCAGAATCACCAGGTCCAGGTGAGGTGCAGGTGGCAACCACACTCACTAGGTCCCGGTGAGGCCCTGGTGGGGACCAGAGTCACGAGGTACATGAGAAGCTAGAAACTCTGCAGCCACCAGGTCCACATGATGTCCATGTGGGAACGAGAATCACCAGTTACAGGTGAGGACCCTGTGGGGATCCGACTCACCATGTGTAGGTGAGACCCAGGTGGGAACCAGTGTCACCATGTCCTGGTGTGGCGAGGTGAAGACCAGAGTTTATAGGTCCGGCTGGGTCACTGTTAGTGAACAGTGTAACCATATCCTGATGCTACCCAGGTGGGTACGAGAGACACCAAGTCCCGGTGAGGCCCAGGTGAGACCAGAGACATGAGGACCAGGTGAGGTCCCGATGGGCACCACGGACAGCAGGTCAGGTGAGTCCATGCTTTGGATCAGATTCAACAGTTACAGGTGAGGCCCAGGTGGAGCCAGAGTCACCTGGTACAGAAGAGCCAAAACTCAGGACCAGAGTTACCAGGATCAGGTCAGTCCCAGTGGGGAATAGAGTAAACAAGTCCAGATGATGCCCAGGTAGAACCAGAGTCACCAGGTCCAGATGAGGCGCAGGTGGGGAGCATATTCACTAGGTCCCGGTGAGGCCCAGTCGAGGACCAGTATCACCAGGTCTAGTTGAGGCCTAGAAGGGTACCAGATTCACCTGGTCTAGGTGACATCCAGATGGGGACCAGAGTCACCATGTCAGGGTGAGGCCCAGAGGGGATCCAGAGTCATCATGTCCATGTGAGGCTTAGGTGTGGAACAGAGTATCCAGGTCATAATGGTCCACAGGTGAGGAACAGAGTCTCCAGATCTGGGTGAGGCCCACTTATGATCAGAATCAACATTTCCCGGTGAGGCCAAGAAGGAGTCCACAACAATCAGGTCCGGGTGGGGAACAAAGTCACCAGGACTGGGTTGGGCCCAGATGGGGAGCAGATTCACCAGGCCCAGGTGATTCCCAGGAGGTGACAGAGTCACCAAATCCAGATGAAGCCCAGGTGGGGACCAGAGTGACTAGGTCCAGATGAGGCCCAGGTGAGGACCAGATTACCAGGTACACGTGAGGCCCCGGTGGGGATCAGAGACAACAGGTCCATGTGAGCCCGGCTTGGGGACCATGGTCAACAGGTCTACTTGAGGCCCAGGTGTGGAACACAGTTAGCAGGTCCAGTTGAGTCCCCGGTGGTGAGAAGAGTCACCACGTCCAGGTGAGGCCCCGGTGGGGACCAGGATCACCAGGTAAGGGGAGGCCCTTGAAAGAACCAGAGTCAACAGTTCGAGGTCAGCCGCAGGTGGCAACAAGTGTCAGCAGGTCCAAGTCAGGTCAAAGGGGGGTTCACAGTCACTAGGGCACGGTGAGTCCCAGAGGGGGACCAGTCACGTGGTGCAGGTGAGGTCCAGTTGTGGAACACAGTCACCGGGTCCCAATTTTGCCCAGTTGAGGACCATGGTCAACAGGGCCAGGTGAGGCCCAGATGGGGATCGGAGTCCCCAAATCGAGGTGAAGCCCAGGTGGGGACCACATTCACCAGATCCAGGGTAGTCTCAGGTCCGACCAGAATCACCAGTTCCATGTGTGGTGCAGGTGGCAACCAAACTCACCAGGTGCCGTTGAGGCCCTGGTGGGGTCCAGAGTCAGGAGGTACATGAAAAGCTAGAAACACATGGGATCCCTGGGTGGCGCAGCGGTTTTGCGCCTGCCTTTCACCCAGGGCGCGATCCTGGATACCCGGTATCGAATCCCACGTCGGGCTCCCTGTGCCTGGAGCCTGCGTCTGCCTCTGCCTGTGTCTCTGCCTCTCTCTCTCTCTGTGACTATAATAAATAATAAAAATTAAAAAAAAAGAAGCTAGAAACCCTGCATCCAACAGGTCCACATGATCTCCATGTGGGAACGAGAATCACCAGTTACAGGTGAGGACCAGGTGGGAATCCGACTCACCATATCCAGGTGAGACCCAGGTGGGAACCAGTGTCACCATGTCCAGGTGTGGCCCAGGTGAAGACCAGAGTTAATAGGTCCGGCTGGGTCACAGTTAGTGAACAGAGTTACCATATCCTGATGCTACCCAGGTGGGTACCAGAGACACCAGGTCCTGGTGACCCCGAGATGGGACCAGAGACCTGAGGTCCAGTTGAGGTCCCGATGGGAACCACAGTCACCATGTCACGTGAGGCCATGCTTAGAATCAGAGTCACCAGTTACAGGTGAGGCCCAGGTGGAGCCAGAGTCACCTGGTATAGAAGAGGCCAAAGTCAGGACCAGAGTTACAAGGATCAGGGCAGTCCTATGGGGGAATAGAGTAACCATGTCCCAATGATTCCCAGGTAGAAACAGAGTCGCCAGGTCCAGATGAGGCGCAGGTGGGGAGCATAATGACTAGGTCCCGGTGAGGCCCAGTTGAGGACCAGAGTCACCAGGTCAAGTTGAGGCCTAAAGGGGTACCAGAATCCCCTGGTCTAGGTGGCATCCAAATTGGGAACAGACTCACCATGTCAGGGTGAGGACCAGAGGGGATCCAGAGTTCATGTCCAGGTGAGGCTCACGTGTGGAACAGAGTATCCAGGTCATAATGGTCCACAGGTGAGGACCAGAGTCACCAGATCTGGGTGAGGCCCAGTTAGGATCAGAGTCAGCAGTTCCAGGTGAGGCCAAGTAGGAGTCCACGACAATCAGGTCCACGTGGCGAGCAAAGAAACCAAGCCTGGGTGAGGCCCAGATGGGGACCAGATTCACTAGACCCAGGTGATTCCCAGGTGGTGACCAGAGTTAGCAGTTCCGGGTGAGGACCAGGTAAGGACCAGATTCACCGGGTCCAAGTGAGGCCCAAGTGGGGCCTTTGTCACCAGGTATGAGTGAGGCCTAGGTGTGGAATAGAGTATCCAGGTCCCAATGATGCCTGAGTGAGGACCAGAGTCACTAAGGCCATGCAGGCCCAGATGGGGAACAGAATCACTAGGTCCTGGTGAGGCACAGAATAAGAGCACAGTCAGCAGTATCAGGTGAGTCCCTTGTGGGAACCAGAGCCACTCTTTCCAGCTGAGTCCCAGGTACTTGTGAGGTCCACGTGAGGACCAGATTCATCAGGTCGAATTGAGGAATAGCTAGGGACAAGAGACACCAGGTCTGGGTGCGTAATAGGTGGGCAAGATTCAGCAGTTCTGAGTTAGGTCAAAGTGGGCAAGAGAGACACCAAGTCCAGGAGAGGTCCAGATGGGGACCAGAGTCACCAGATTCAGGTGAAGTCCAGATGGGGACCAGAGTCTTCAGATCCAGGTGACGCCCAGGTGAGGACCAGAGTCTCTAGGTGCAGATGAGGCCCAGGTGAGGACCAGAGTTACAAGGTACACGTGAGGCCCCTGTGGGATTCAGAAGCAACAGGTCCAAATGAGGCCCAGATGGAGCATATTCACTAGGTCCAGGTGAGGCCCAGTTGAGAACCAGAGTCACCAGATGTGGTTGAGGCCTAGAGGGGTACCAGAATCACCTGGTGCAGGTGACATCCAGATGGGTCCAGAGACACCAGGTCAGGGTGAGGCCCAGAGATGTTCCAGAGTCATCATGTCCATTTGAGGCTCAGGTGTGGAACAGAGTCACCAGGTACCAATGATGCCCAGGTGAGGACCAGAGTCACCAGATCTGGGTGACGTGCAGATACGATCAGAGCCACCAGTTCCAGGTGAGGCCAAGAAGGAGACCACAACAATCAGGTCCAGGTGGCGAACAAAGCCAGCAGGACTGGGTGAGGCCCAGATGGGGATCAGATTCACCAGGTCCAGGTGAGGCCCAGGTGGTGACCAGAGTCCCCGGGTCTGGGAGAGGACCAGATAAGGACCAGATTCAACAGGTCCAAGAGGCCCACGTGGGTACAGAGTCACCAGGTATGGGTGAGGTCCTGGTGGCAACCCCACTCACCAGGTCAGGTGAGGCCAGCCTGCAGGCCAGAGTCACCAGATCCAGGTGAGGCCCTAGTGGAGACCGGAGTCACCAGGTAAATGTGAGTCTCCAAGAACACCACAGTCACCAGGTCCAGGTGTGGTTCATGTGGGAACGAGAGTCACCAGGTCCAGGTGAGACCCAGGTGGGGACCACAGTCCCCAGGTCCAGATTGAGGCCTAGGTGGGGGGACCAGATTCATCAGGACCATTTGAGGCGAAAGTGTGGAGCAAAGTTATCATGTCCAGGTGAGGCTCAGGTGGGGAACAGAGTAACCATGTCGCATTGATGCCAGGTGGGAAAAGAGTCACAAGGTCCAGACGAGGCCTAAGTGAGGAGTAGATTTACCAGGTCCTGTTGAGGCCCAGTTGAGGACCAGTGTCCCCAGCTCCGGGAGAGTCCCAGAGGGGGACCAGAGTCACCCGGTTCTGGTGATATCCAGGGGTGACCAGAGTCACCACGTCAGCGTGAGGCCCAGAGGGGGACGAGAATCACTAGGTCCAGGTGAGTCCCCGATGTGGAACTGAGAAACCAGGTCCCATGATGCCCATATGAGGACCTGAGTCACAAGGTCCAGGTGAGGTCCATGTGGGAACCCGTCACCTCGTCCAGGTGAGGCCCAGGTGGGACCAAAGTCACCAGGTCCAGGTGAGGCCCAGGTATATAAGAGAGTATCCAGGTCCCAGTGATGCCCAGGTAAGGACCAGCGTCATCAGGTCCCATAGAGGCCCAAATATGTATCAGAGTCATTGGGGTCATTGAGGTGAGGCCAGATGGAGACAACATGGACCAGGTTCAGGAGAACCCCATATGGGAACCAGAGCAACCAGATTCAGGTGAGGTCCAGGTGGGACCACAGTCACAAGGTCCAGGTGAGGCGTAGGTGGCAACAGGATTCACCAAGTCCAGGTGAGACCCAGGTGGCGACCAGTCACCAGATCCAGGTGAGGACCAGCTAAGGACCAGAATCACCAGGCCCAATTGAAGCCCAAGGGGTGACCAGAGTCACCAGGTAAGGGTGAGGCCCAGAGGGGGAACCAGAGTAACCACTTTAGTTTGAGTCCCAGAATGGGACCAGAGGTCCCTGGTCAAAGTGAGGCCCAGGTGTGGAATAGAGTATCCAGGTCCCAATGATGCCTGGGTGAGGACCAGAGTCACTAGGGCCATGCAGGCCCAGATGGGGAACAGAATCACTAGGTCCTGGTGAGGCATAGAATAAGACCACAGTCAGCAGTATCAGGTGAGCCCCTTGAGGGAACCAGAGCCACTCTATCCAGCTGAGTCCCAGGCCCTTGTGAGGCCCACGTGAGGACCAGATTCATCAGATAGACTTGAGGCATAGCTGGGGACAAGAGTCACCAGGTCTGGGTGCGGCCTAGGTGGGGCAAGATTCAGCAATTCTGAGTTAGGTCAAAGTGGGGATGAGAGAAACCAGGTCCATGAGAGGCCAAAATGAGGACCAGAGTCACCAGATCCAGGTGAGGTCCATGTTCGAAAGAGAGACACCAGGTCCAGGAGAGGTCCAGGTGGGGACCTGATTCACCATATCCAGGTGAAGTCCAGGTGGGGGCCAGAGTCACTAGGTCCAGATAAGGCCCAGGTGAGGACCAGAGTTACCAGGTACACGTGATTCCCCGGCGGGGATCAGAGGCAACAGGTCCATGTGAGGCCGGCTTGGGGACCATGGTCAAGAGGTCCACTTGAGGCCCAGGTGTGGAACACAATAAGCAGGTCCAGGTGAGTCCCCGGTTGTTAACGGTCACCACATCCAGGTGCGGCCCAGGTGGGGACAAGGATCACCAGGTCCAGGGGAAGACCTTGAAAGACCCAGAGTCAACAGTTGGAGGTCAGGCGCAGGTGGCAACCAGTGTCCGCAGGTCCAAGTCAGGCCAAAGTGGGGTTCACAGTCACTAGGGCACGGTGAGACCCAGAGGGGGACGAGAGTCACCTTGTCCACGTGAGGTCCAGTTGTGGAACACAGTCACCGAGTCCCAATTTTGCCCAGGTGAGGACCATGGTCAACAGGGCCAGGTGAGGCCCAGATGGGTACCGGGATCCCCAATTCCAGGTGAAGCCCAGGTGGGGACCACAGTCACCAGATCCAGGCTAGCCTCAGGTGCAGACTAGAATCACCAGGTCCAGGAGAAATGCAGGTGGCAACCACACTCACCAGGTCCCGGTGAGGCCGGGGACCAGAATCACGAGGTACATGAGAAGCTATAAACACTGCAGCCACCAATTCCACATTATGTCCATGTGGGAACGAGAATCACCAGTTATACATGAGGACCAGGTGGGGATCCGACTTACAATGTCCAGGTGAGGCCCAGGTGAGAACCAGTGTCACCATGTCCAGGTGTGGCAAAGGTGAAGACCAGAGATAATAGGTCCAGCTGGGTCACTGTTAGTGAACAGTGTAACCAAATCCTGATGCTACCCAGGTGGGTACCAGAGACACCACGTCCTGGTGAGGCCCAGGTTGGACCAGAGACATGAGGTCCAGGTGAAGTCCAAATGGGAACCACAGAGATCAGGTCTGGTGAGGCCATGCTTAAGATCAGAGTCACAAGTTACAAGTGAGGCCCCGTTGGAGCCAGAGTCACCTGGTACAGAAGAGGCCAAAGTCAGGACCAGAGTTACCAGGATCAGGTCAGTCCCAGTGGGGAATACAGTAAAAATGTCCCGATGATGCCCAGTTAGAAAGAGAGTCACAAGGGCCAGATGTGGCACAGGTGGGGAGCATGCTCACTAGGTCCCGGTAATGCCCAGTTGAGGACCAGAGCCACCAGGTCTAGTTGAGGCCTAGAGGGGTACCAGATTCACCTGGTCTAGGTGACATCCAGATGGGGACCAGAGTCACCATGTCAGGGTGAGGCCCAGAGGGGATACAGAGTCATCATGTCCCGGTGAGGCTCAGGTGTGGAAGAGAGTATCCAGGTCATACTGGTCCACAGGTGAGGACCAGAGTCACCAGATCTGGGTGAAGCCCAGTTGGGATCAGAGTCACCAGTTACAGGTGAGGC